>NC_054501.1:567500-930651 GCF_017639515.1 Carcharodon carcharias
GGGAACAGGAGGAGGCCCATTCAGCCCCTCTCGAGCCTGTTACACAGGAACAGGAGGAGGCCCTTCAGCCCCTCTCGAGCCTGTTACACAGGAACTGGAGGAGGCCATTCAGCCCCCTCTCGAGCCTGTTACACAGGAACAGGAGGAGGCCATTCAGCCCCCTTTCGAGCCTGTTACACAGGAACTGGAGGAGGCCATTCCAGGATTTGGACCCAGCGACAGTGAAGGAACGGCCGATATATTTCCAGATCGGGATGGTGAGGGGCTCGGAGGGGAACTTGCAGGTGGTGGTGTTCCCCATGTGTCTGCTGCCCTTGTCCTTCTAGGTGGTAGAGGTGGTGGGTTTGGGCGGCGCTGTCGAAGGAGCCTTGGCGAGTTGCTGCAGTGCATCTTGTAGATGGTACACACACTGCTGCCCCTGTGCGTCGGTGGTGGAGGGAGTGAATGTTTGTGGATGGGGTGCCCATCAAGCGGGGCTGCTTTGTCCTGGATGGTGTCGAGCTTCTCGAGTGTTGTGGGAGCTGCACTCATCCAGGCAAGTGGGGAGTGTCCCATCCCACTCCTGACTTGTGCCTTGTAGATGGTGGACAGGCTTTGGGGAGTCAGGAGGTGAGTAACTCTCCGCAGGATTCCCAGCCTCTGACCTGCTCTTGTAGCCACAGTATTTATATGGCTGGGTCCAGTTCAGTTTCTGGTCAATGGTAACCCCCAGGATGTTGAATTCAATTAATAAATCTGGATTTGAAAGCTAGTCCCCATAATGGTGACCCTAATTGCCCTCAAACCAAGTGACTCACAAGGGCCATTTCAGAGGGGTAGTTGAGAGTTGACCACATTGCTGTGCAGTCTGGAGTCCCATGTAGGGCAGACCAGCTAAGGACAGCAGGTTTCCATCCCTAAAGAGGCATTAGTGAACCAGATGGGGTTTTTACGACAATTGATGATGGTTGTCATGGTCACCATCACTGAGACTTAGCTTTACAATTCCAGATTTTGTTAATTGAATTTAAATTCCACCAGAGTCAATCTCGGCATTTATTTCGAGAGGACTAGAATATAAAAGCAGGGATGTGCTGCTGAGGCTTTATAAGGCTCTGGTCAGACAACATTTAGAATATTGTGAGTAATTTTGGGCCCCGTATCTCAGGAAGGATGTGATGGCCCTGGAGAGGGTCCAGAGGAGGTTCACGAGAACGATCCCAGGAATGAAAGGCTTAACATATGAGGAACGTTTGAGGACTCTGGGTCTATATTCAATGGAGTTTAGAAGGATGAGGGGGGATCTGATTGAAACTTACAGAATACTGAAAGGCCTGGATAGAGTGGACGTGGGGAAGATGTTTCCATTAGGAGGAGAGACTAGGACCCGAGGGCACAGCCTCAGAGTAAAGGGAAGACCTTTTAGAACAGAGATGAGGAGAAACTTCTTTAGCCAGAGAGTGGGTGAATCGATGGAATTCATTGCCACAGAAGGTTGTGGAGGCCAGGTCATTGAGTGTATTTAAGAGCGAGATAGATAGGATCTTGATTGGTAAGGGGATCAAAGGTTACGGGGAGAAGGCGGGAGAATGGGGTTGAGAAACTTATCAGCCATGATTGAATGGCAGAGCAGACTCGATGGGCCGAATGGCCTAGTTTCTGCTCCTAGGTGTTAGGGCTGGCATGGGATTCGAACCCAGGTCCCCCACAGTGTGGATGAGCAGTCCAGGGACATTACCTACTAGGCCACCAACCCCAGCGTGGCTGGTCACCAGTGACAGAGCCTCAAGACAAGGGAGCCAGACACGGGGAGATGAGGAGAACTTGATTATTTTTGACGCGGCCAGATCATGTGATCTGGATTCACTCGCCCAAAATGGGGCGAATTCGTTAAGTACTCGAAGGGGTAAAAGTTGGCAGGGCTACAGGAAGGGGAGAGTTAGGAAAAAGGGTTGGGACTAACTGGATAGCGCTTTCAAAGGGGCCAGCACAGGCAGGATGGGCAGAAGGGCCTCCCGGCCGGCGCTGAGACGGTCAACGTTTCTAACACGGGCCTTAACCTGTCTGTCCTGCACCCCAGGGGTCACCGTCGACGCCCACTTGGTGGGAGCACCGGCCGACCCGCAGCACAAGGACCTGCCCCGGAACTTCATCGACAGGATCACCGTGCGGGTGGTGAGGCCGGCGGCGGCGGGGTCGGGGGTCAGGGTTCAGGAGGTCAACGTCAGCCGGGAAGGCGCGGCCCTGGAAGGGGAGGGCCGCCTCAGCATTCCGTGGGAGCCCCACTCCGTCACCAGCCGGACCGGCTTGAAGCTCGAGGTGTCCCGAAAGGCCTGCCTGAGCGTCTGGGTGGGCGAGAAGACCCAGTTCCTCATCCTTCTCCACCGGTACGACCACCCCTCCTCCCTCCAGCTCAACCACCTCGGCTTCTACATCGTCCATGGTGACGGGCTGTCCCAGCAAGTTCGAGGCTTGCTCGGTGAGTAGAAACCCTTTCACTTCCTCCATTAGATTCCAGTCTGTAACTCACACCCGGCTATCTGTTATTCTATATATAAACTCCCTGAACCCCTCGATTAGATTCCAGTCTGTAACTCACTCACGGGTATCTGTTATTCTATATATAAACCCCCCGAACCCCTCGATTAGATTCCAGTCTGTAACTCACTCACGGGTATCTGTTATTCTATATATAAACCCCCCGAACCCCTCGATTAGATTCCAGTCTGTAACTCACTCCCGGGTATCTGTTATTCTATATATAAACCCCCCGAACCCCTCGATTAGATTCCAGTCTGTAACTCACACCCGGGGTATCTGTTATTCTATATATAAACCCACCCCCAAACCCCTCGATTAGATTCCAGTCTGTAACTCACTCCCGGGTATCTGTTATTCTATATATAAACCCCCCCCGAACCCCTCGATTAGATTCCAGTCTGTAACTCACTCCCGGGTATCTGTTATTCTATATATAAACCCCCCCGAACCCCTCGATTAGATTCCAGTCTGTAACTCACTCCCGGGTATTTGTTATTCTATATATAAACCCCCGAACCCCTCGATTAGATTCCAGTCGGTAACTCACACCCGGGGTATCTGTTATTCTATATATAAACCACCCCCCCCCCCGAACCCCTCGATTAGATTCCAGTCTGTAACTCACAACGGGGTATCTGTTATTCTACATATAAACCCCCCGAACCCCTCGATTAGATTCCAGTCTGTATCTCACTCCCGGGTATCTGTTATTCTATATATAAACCACCCCGAACCGTTCGATTAGATTCCAGTCTGTAACTCACTCCCGGGTATCTGTTATTCTGTATATAAACCCCCCCGAACCACTCGATTAGATTCCAGTCTGTAACTCACTCCCGGGTATCTGTTATTCTATATATAAACCCCCCCACCCCAAACACCTCGATTAGATTCCGGTCTGTAACTCACTCCTGGGTGTCTGTTATTCTATATATAAACCACCCGAACCCCTCGATTAGATTCCAGTCTGTAACACACTCCTGGGTATCTGTTATTCTATATATAAACCCCCCCTGAACCCCTCGATTAGATTCCAGTCTGTAATTCACTCCCGGGTATCTGTTATTCTATATATAAACCCACACGAACCCCTCGATTAGATTCCAGTCAGTAACTCACTCCCGGGTGTCTGTTATTCTATATATAAACCCCACCGAACCCCTCGATTAGATTCCAGTCTGTAACTCACTCCCGGGTATCTGTTATTCTATATATAAACCACCCCAAACCCCTCGATTAGATTCCAGTCTGTAACTCACTCCCGGGTATCTGTTATTCTATGTATAAATCCCACCGAACCCCTCGATTAGATTCCAGTCTGTTACTCACTCCCAGGTATCTGTTATTCTATATATAAACCACCCGAACCCCTCGATTAGATTCCAGTCTGTAACTCACTCCTGGGTACCTGTTATTCTATGTAAAAACCCCCTGAGCCCCTCGATTATATTCCAGTCTGTAACTCACTCCTGGGTATCTGTTATTCTATATATAAACCCCCCGCGAACCCCTCGATTAGATTCCAGTCTGTAACTCACACCCAGGTATCTGTTATTCAATATATAAACCCACCGAACTCCTCGATTAGATTTCAGTCTGTAACTCACACCCGGGTATCTGTTATTCTATATATAAACCCCCCGAACCCCTCGATTAGATTTCAGTCTGTAACTCACTCCTGGGTATCTGTTATTCTATATATAAACCCCCCGAACCCCTCGATTAGATTTCAGTCTGTAACTCACTCCCGGGTATCTGTTATTCTATATATAAACCACCCCAAACCCCTCGATTAGATTCCAGTCTGTAACTCGCTCCTGGGGTGTCTGTGGTGTGTTGACGGACCTGGTGCTTTGTTTTCAGGTCAGTTCCAGCGGGCTGACCTCCGTCTCCAGAGGCGGACGGTCCCTGGGAATGCCGGAGAGCCGGAACAAGGCGAGCTGAGTTGCGGAGGTCGCCGGGTGTCCGTGACGCTGACCAGCCGGACTCTGAAGGACTCGCCGCTGCCGGCCCACCGGGCCCCGTGCTGGCTGGTGCACCGGGAGGACGCCGCCCGCCTGTTGGACGCCCCCTACGCCGGTTACATCGTGCCGCGGAAGCCTGGCTCCTGAGGTCCCCCTCCCCCCCTCCCCTCCCCCGGCCCGGCGGCTTCCGGCCCTCTCCGGGGTCTGATTTGGGGCTTTGTCTTGGCCGTTCCCCCCTCCCCCCCCCCCACTCGCGCTTCTAAAACACCCACCCCACCCCCGCCAACCACCTCCAAAATGGCGGCCGCCGCAGGGTGGGCGTTCCGCCATCGTGTTTCACCGTCTCGCTCCACACGCCCCTTGAACCTGGTCGTTACTTTGAGCTTCGTGGCTCCTTAGCCAAGTCTGGCGTGAGCCGGTGTGACGGCCCCTTCACCGCGCAGGTGGAGGCCATTCGGCCCATCCAGTCCTCCATTGGCGCCCTGAATGAACCGTCCCACCTCGTCCCATTCCCCTCTCCCCCCCCCCCCGCCCCCACCTCATCACCTCGCGCCCTCTCTCTTTTCAGGTGGCAGCCCAATTTCCCCCTTTTTTGGGTCCCTCGATCGAACCTGCACACGCCCCCTCCCCCACCCACCCTCCCCCGGGGATGCCCCTCCTAGACTCCGGCCTGCCCTCTCGGGGGTTGCAAACCTTTCTCCTCACCTCACATTCACTCCTTTGGTGCCGACGGTTTGGAACCTCTGCCCTCTGGTTCCCGATGGTCTCTCCAGTGGGGACAGTTTCTCACTGTTTCCCTGGCACAACCCCAACCCCCCACCTCCAGGACCCTGAATGCCCCCGCCAGGTATCTTCTCAGCACCTTTTCTCCAAGGGAAACGGTTTTCCAAGTGGGATGCGGAGAGTGGAACTGTGCACGATATTCCGAGTGGGATATGGAGACCGGAACAGTGCACAGTGTTCCAAGTGGGATACAGAGACCGGAACAGTGCACAGTATTCCAAGTGGGATACAGAGACCGGAACAGTGCACAGTATTCCAAGTGGGATACAGAGACCGGAACAGTGCACAGTATTCCAAGTGGGATACAGAGACTGGAACTGTGCGCGGTATTCCAAGTGGGATACGGAGACCGGAACAGTGCACAATATTCCAAGTGGGATACGGAGACCGGAACAGTGCACTGTATTCCAAGTGGGATATGGAGACTGGAACAGTGCACAGTATTCCAAGTGGGATACAGAGACCAGAACAGTGCACAGTATTCCAAGGGGGATACGGAGACCAGAACAGTGCACGGTATTCCGAGTGGGATACGGAGACCGGAACAGTGCACAGTATTCCAAGTGGGATACGGAGACCGGAACAGTGCATGGTATTCCGAGTGGGATACGGAGACCGGAACAGTGCACAGTATTCCAAGTGGGATACAGAGACCAGAACAGTGCACGGTATTCCAAGGGGGATACGGAGACCGGAACAGTGCACGGTATTCCGAGTGGGATACGGAGACCAGAACAGTGCACAGTATTCCAAGTGGGATACAGAGACCAGAACAGTGCACGGTATTCCAAGGGGGATATGGAGTTGAAAAATAGAGGCATTGAGTACAAACTAGTTAATGGTGGACCTTTATCAGGCTCTGGTTAGGCCCCAATCGGAGCCCTGAGGCCTGTGGCGGCTGCCACACTTTAGGAAGGACGTGAGGGTCCCTCGAGGCGGGGGGGGGGGGGGCGAGGGAGATTTACCAGAGTGGGGGTCCAGGGACGAGGGGGATTTTTTTTAGCGACGAGGTTGGTTTAGAGAAGCTGCAGTCGTTCCCTCCCCGGAGCGAAGGGAGATTGAGGGGGGAGATGCGATCGAAGTGGACGAGATTAGGACAGGGTTTGGATAAGGCGGGTGAAGAAAATCTGCTCCCGTTGGGATTGGGGGGGGCGGGGGTGGTGGACACGCAGATTGAAGGGTTTTTGGAGGGCGGGAACGTGAGGTTAAACAGCGATTGGTAACGGGCTGGAACCCGCTGTCTACAAGGACAGCTGGAAGCGGAGGCGGTGAGTGGTTTGAAAAGGGAATTGGACAGGAGCTTCGAGGGAAACAAACCTGTTGGGTTCCGGGGACAGAGCAGGGCCCGGGGGAGGATGGGGAATGACTGGGCTGGTGTGCGGGAGAGCTGGCATGGAATCGTTGGGCCAAATGGGCCTCCTTCCACGTCCCAATGACTCGGGGTGATACGGAGGCTAGGACTGGGCGCAGTATCCCACGCGGGGCTCAATGCATGTCTAACATAGCTTCCCTGCTCTTGAATTCCACCGATCCAGAATTGAACCCGGGTCTGTTGCTTGCATCTTGGATGCCGAAATGAATGAGGGTTGGGGTGGGGGGTGGGGGGGGTTTGGGCGGCGCTGTCGAAGGAGCCTTGGCGAGTTGCTGCAGTGCATCTTGTGGATGGTACACACACTGCTGCCCCTGTGCGTCGGTGGTGGAGGGGGTGAACGTTTGTGGATGGGGTGCTGATCAAGCGGGGCTGCTTTGTCCTGGATGGTGTCGAGCTTCTCGAGTGTTGTGGGAGCTGCTGAACTTGAGGGTAGAAGGTTAAGGGCCGATCTGGTCGAGGGGGGTTTAAGATGATTAAAGGGGTCGTAGAGTCACGAGAGCTATACAGCACAGAAACAGGCCCTTCGGCCCATCCAGTCCATGCCGACCTATCCATTCTAACCCCATTTTCCAGCACTTGGCCCATAGCCCTGTTCGAAAGAGTTGGTAGAGAGAAGCTACTTTCTCGGGTGGTTGTTGGGGTGGGGTGGGGGTTACAGTATTGGGGGAAGGGCTGTGGAGAAGCAAGAGTCTGCAAGGGAAAGAATTTGTGTGGCTAACGTGACAGCGGAGACAGGAAACCAGCACGACTGCAGCCAGCTCCTTATTGCTCCAGCGTGACTTGTTCCTCATCGACTTTCGATCAAAGACTCAGAACAATATCAACATTAGATCAGGACTCTCCCACCTTTGTACAGCAGAGTTTTACAACCCAAGCCCCTGTCAAAGGTAAACACGATCACCTCAGAGTCTCCAACACTGAACAAACATTGTGATTAAATTCTACCTGGCAGCTCCACTCCTGTCTCTGAATATATTAACATCAGTAGAGATACAGTCAGTAACAAAGGGCGCTGGGGGGTAGAGGGGTTACTGAGTGACATTGTGAGGAAGCTGGATTAACATCAGTAGAGATACAGTCAGTAACACAGACGCTGGTGGGGGGAGAGGGGTTACTGAGTGACAGTGTGAGGGAGCTAGATTAACATCAGTAGAGATACAGTCAGTAACACAGGGTGCTGGGGGGAGAGGGGTTACTTAGTGACAGTGTGAGGGAGCTGGATTAACATCAGTAGAGATACAGTCAGTAACACGGTGCTGGGGAGAGCGGTTACTGAGTGACAGTGTGAGGGAGCTGGATTAACATCAGTAGAGATACAGTGAGTAACACAGGGCGCTGGGGGGAGAGGGGTTACTGAGTGACAGTGTGAGGGAGCTGGATTAACATCAGTAGAGATACAGTCAGTAACACAGCCCTGGGGGAGAGGGCTTAGTGAGTGACAGTGTGAGGGAGCTGGATTAACATCAGGAGAGATACAGTCAGTAACACAGGGCGCTGGGGGAGAGGGGTTACTGAGTGACAGTGTGAGGGAGCTGGATTAACATCAGTAGAGATACAGTCAGTAACACAGGGCGCTGGGGGAGAGGGGTTACTGAGTGACAGTGAGGGAGCTGGATTAACATCAGTAGAGATACAGTCAGTAACACAGGGTGCTGGGGGGAGAGGGGTTACTGAGTGACAGTGTGAGGGAGCTGGATTAACATCAGTAGAGATACAGTCAGTAACACAGGGCGCTGGGGGGAGAGGGGTTACTCAGTGACAGTGTGTGGGAATCGACTGAAATTTAAGACAAGTTTTTATATTTAATATGATGACAAAAGTTCATAAGAGTTGCAATATGCACAAATACTAAATGGGACTGATGTGTTTATAGTGCTCTCTGGTGATGATGCTATTTAGCGTGTGGGGCTGTCACAAGGCACTGGTTTTGAAATCACTCCTCCCAATTCTTCTGCATCCCCAATAGGGGAATTGGGTGACTGGAACCAGAGTTTCAGTGCTCAACCAATCCTGGCACAAAGGGTGAAGGCCTGGGGCCTAGGTTTGCCCTGGTGACCAGTTCAGGCACACGGTTGATGGCCTGGGGCCTAGGTTGCCCCAGTGACCAGTGCTAGCTGGCACACATGGTGAAGGCCTGTGGCCGAGGTTGCCCCTGGTGACCATTCCTGGCACACACAATGAAGGTCTGAGGCCTAGGTTAGCTCTAGTGACCAGTGCTGGCACACGTGGCGATGGCTTAGCTGTGGTCTAGGATAGCCCTGGTGACCAGTGCTGGCACACACAGTGAAGGCCTGTGGCCTAGATTGCCTCCAGTGGCAGTGCTGGCAGGCATGGTGAAAGCCTGTGGCCTAGATTGCCCCTGGTGGCCAGTGCTGGCACACACGGTGAAAGCCTGTGGCCTAGATTGCCCCTGGTGACCAGTGCTGGCACACACGGTGAAAGCCTGTGGCCTAGATTGCTCCTGGTGGCCAGTGCTGGCACACACAGTGAAAGCCTGTGGCCTAGATTGCCCCTGGTGACCAGTGCTGGCACACACAGTGAAAGCCTGTGGCCTAGATTGCCCCTGGTGGCCAGTGCTGGCACACAGGGTGAAGGCCTGCGGCCTAGGTTAGGCCTGGTGACCAATCCTGGCACACAGGGTGAAGGCCTGGGGCCTAGGTTAGCACTAGTGAACAGTCCAGGCACACATGATGAAGGACGAGGGTCTAGGTGAGCACTGGTGACCAATCCTGGCACACAGGATGTAGGCCTGGGGCCTAGGTTAGGCCTGGTGACCAATCTTGGCACGAAGGGTGAAGGCCTGGGCTTACGCTGTCCAATGACCCAATCCCAGGACCCAGGCCAAAGCAGAGTGACCGACCATCCAGGATTTTCCAGGGACTGTCCCGCAATTTCACCCCACCTTACGCAAACCTTTTCTGCCCCGGACTTCTTCCACCCCTGTCGACTTTGTGTCAGCGCACGCGTTGACCACCACCCTCCCCACCCCCACCCCCCCCACCCGAAGTGCCGCGGCTTTTGCTCGGGGCTGACCAGCTGAGGGTCGGGGGGGGTTCTTTACCGAGCTGCAGTTGGCAAAGAGAATTCACCAAGGCGCCTCCACCTCCCAGAGTCTCACCGGCACCCGTAATACCCGTCTCGGCCGGAGTTGGCCACTCTGGGCCTCAGGCTTGTGGCCCAGGTTCCCCGAGCGGCCAATCCCAGCACGCAGGCCGGAGGCCTAGTCCGCGCCTGACCACGTGCCAACGGGTCGAAACCCGGCCTGAGGGAAGCAGCCGAGGTGGCTGAGGAGATTGACGGGGTAAATGAGGGGGTTCAGGGGGTTCAGTCCACTGCAAAGGGAGGTTTTGCTAAGTTGGGAAATATAATTCAAAATGAATCATGAACCGAATTGTCCATCTCTCTGGTGCAATGAATGCCTCAAAAGAATGACAGATGCCAGCACTTTGCTTGTCAACGGGTTGGCTCTCCCTTCCTTCTCTTTGTATTATAAATAAAAACAAATTGCATTTATTAGAACAGGTTTCACTGAACGATGATGTACTTTCTCTTGAAGAGTGGTCACTGCTGGAAGGTGCGAAATGCAGCAGCCAATCTGCGCAGGGCAAGATCCCAAAGTAGTGCTGCAGTCATGGCCTGGATCATTGGGTTTTAGTTTTAGTGATGTTGGTTGAGGGGCACCAGGGAGAATTGTTGCCCTCCCGTTCTGCCAATGGTGGACGTGGGATCGTTTACTCCTATGTTAGAGGGCGGACAGCAGCTTCATACCAGTTGTTGGCGTCTCCGCCAACTGTCAGTATTGAGGGACGCTCCCTCAGCACTGACCCTCCGACAGTGCGGCGCTCCCTCAGCACTGACCCTCCGACAGTGCGGCGCTCCCTCAGCACTGACCCTCCGACAGTGCGACGCTCCCTCAGCACTGACCCTCCGACAGTGCAGCGCTCCCTCAGCACTGACCCTACCTCAGTGCGGCGCTCCCTCAGCACTGACCCTCCGACAGTGCGGCGCTCCCTCAGCACTGACCCTCCGACAGTGCGGCGCTCCCTCAGCACTGACCCTCCGACAGTGCGGTGCTCCCTCAGCACTGACCCTCCGACAGTGTGGCGCTCCCTCAGCACTGACCCTCTGACAGCGCGGCAATCCCTCAGCACTGACCCTCCGACAGTGCGGCGCTCCCTCAGCACTGACCCTCCGACAGTGAAGCGCTCCCTCAGCACTGACCCTCCGACAGTGCGGCGCTCCCTCAGCACTGACCCTCCGACAGTGCGGTGCTCCCTCAGCACTGACCCTCCGACAGTGTGGCGCTCCCTCAGCACTGACCCTCTGACAGCGCGGCGCTCCCTCAGCACTGACCCTCCCACAGTGTGGCTCTCCCTCAGCACTGACCCTCCGACAGTGCAGCGCTCCCTCAGCACTGACCCTCCGACAGTGCGGCGCTCCCTCAGCACTGACCCTCCAACAGTGCGGCGCTCCCTCAGCACTGACTCTCCGACAGTGCGGCTCTCCCTCAGCACTGACCCTCCCACAGTGCAGCGCTCCCTCAGCACTGACCCTCCGACAGTGCGGCGCTCCCTCAGCACTGACCCTCCGACAGTGCGGTGCTCCCTCAGCACTGACCCTCCGACAGTGTGGCGCTCCCTCAGCACTGACCCTCTGACAGCGCGGCAATCCCTCAGCACTGACCCTCTGACAGTGCGGCGCTCCCTCAGCACTGACCCTCCGACAGTGCGGCGCTCCCTCAGCACTGACCCTCCCACAGTGCGGCGCTCCCTCAGCACTGACCCTCCCACAGTGCGGCGCTCCCTCAGCACTGACCCTCCTACAGTGCGGAGCTCCCTCAGCACTGACCCTCCGACAGTGCGGCGCTCCCTCAGCACTGACACTCCCACAGTGCGGCTCTCCCTCAGCACTGACACTCCCACAGTGCGGCTCTCCCTCAGCACTGACCCTCCGACAGTGCGGCTCTCCCTCAGCACTGACCCTCCCACAGTGCGGCACTCCCTCAGCACTGACCCTCCGACAGTGCGGCTCTCCCTCAGCACTGACCCTCCGACAGTGCGGCTCTCCCTCAGCACTGACCCTCCGACAGTGCGGCCCTCCCTCAGCAGTAACACTCCGACAGTGTGGCGCTCCCTCAGCACTGACCCTCCGACAGTGTGGCGCTCCCTCAGCACTGACCCTCCGACAGTGTGACGCTCCCTCAGCACTGGCCCTGTAGATGGGTGGGGGGTGGGAGTGTCTGGTCTCGATTATGGAGCTCTGGTCAGTACTCTCTGACTCCGATAGTGAGGGTCTCTGAGGCAGAGTTTTAACATCAGGAGACGGATATCACACACAACGACTTCAGAAGGTCCATTACTTGTTTGCAGAGGGGGACATAGGGACGCAGTTTTAATTGTTAAATTAGATTGTTAAACCTAATTAATGTGACATTCTTTCCCCTTTTCCTTCACACTTGATGCGAGAGGCAGGCCTGAGGGTCATTTTCGGATGAACAGAGTAGAGAGGGTAACTCATCAATGCAGGTCAGGGGACAGTAATGCCATGTGTTACAGTTTGGCATCATTACCGTTATAAAAACCTATGTCAACAACAAAAATGGAAACTGCCCCACAGGTCAATCTGCACTTACAGCTGCCCGTGTGCAAGTGCGTGCACCGCTTGTTGGAACAAACACCAAAACTGGAGTCAATGGGAATCAGGGGGAAAACTCTCCGCTGGTTGGGGTCATACCGAGCACAAAGGAAGATGATTGTAGTTGTTGGGGGTCAGTCATCTCAGCTCCAGGACATCACTGCAGGAGTTCCTCAGGGTAGTGTCCTCGGCCCAACCATCTTCAGCTGCTTCATCGATGACCTTCCTCCCATCATAAGGTCAGAAGTGGGGATGTTCGCTGATGGTTGTACAATGTTCAGCACCATTCGCGACTCCCCAGATACTGAAGCAGTCCATGTCCAAATGCAGCAAGACCTGGACAATATCCAGGCTTGGGGCTGACAAGTGGCAAGTAACATTCGTGCCACACAAGTACCAGGTAATGACCATCTCCAACAAGAGAGAATCTAACCATCACCGCTTGACATTCAATGGCATCACCATCACTGAATCCCCCACTATCAACATCCTGGGGGTTACCATTGACCAGAAACTGAACGGGACCCAGCCATATAAATACTGTGGTCAGAGGCTGGGAATCCTGCGGCGAGAGAGGGTAAATACCCAGGGGGGGAGAGAGAGAGAGAGGAAGAGACTCCCCTAAACCTGTCCACCATCTTCAAGATGCGGCAACTCAGCTAGATGGTGGAGAATGGACACCTTCACCAAGATGACGGAGGGGAGCACCATTCCCCGCCACCCGGAACGCAAGCCAGCTTTACAAAGATGGCAGCGCGGAAGTCCGTCACCTTGGGGGTGCGGTGGAAGGGGGTACTTCACCAAGATGGCGGCGACGCGTTGCGTCGGCGCACTCGGTCAAGGAAGGGAGATTTACCAAGATGGCGACGACGAGGTGCGTCAGGGCACCCTGTCAAGGAAGGGAGATTTACTAAGATGGCGACGACGAGGTGCGTCAACGCTCACGGTCAAGCAAGGGAGCTTTACCAAGATGGCGGCGACGAGCAGCGTCACCTCTCCCTGTAAAGGAAGGGAGCTTTACCAAGATGGCTACAGTGGCGTAGCCAGCCCACTTGAAACGGCGGGTTGTCTACACAAATCTGGCGACAGGAGTAAAGCTTTCAGCCACTACTGAAGGCTTCAATACCGCTCAAAGAGGGCGAGGGGCAGATCTGCACTGTGCACTTATCAAAATGTGGCGGACGTGGAGCGTCGTGCCGTGCCTCACCTCGCGCTCCCTTTACAAAGATGGCGGGCAGCCAAAACAATTCCAGCCATTCAAATGCAATAGGAACCTTTACAAAGATGGCGAGTGAGGAAGCCCCACCCTGCTCAGAAACAAGGAGGCTGGGGGTGGGGTGGGTGGAATTCCTTTACCGAGATGGCGGAAGTGGCGAGCTCATCCGGCCCAGTCACGCGGCGGGAGCTCCTTTACGAACATGGCAGGCGGGAGGGGTTCGGATTTGGGGGGGGGGGGAGAGGTGTCGCTGACGTTTTCAGGCGACCGTCTCCATAGGAACGACGTCCGGAGCGGGAGACGTGACCTCGGTCGGCGGCAAAGTCCCGGACAAAGGAAGAGAAGGTTCGGCAATCAATAAATATCCCGGGAGAGAGAGAGAGAGAGAGGGTAAATACCCCGGGAGAGGGAGAGAGGGTAAATACCCCGGGAGAGGGAGAGAGGGTAAATACCCCGGGAGAGGGAGAGAGGGTAAATACCCCGGGAGAGAGAGAGAGGGTAAATACCCCGGGAGAGAGGGAGAGAGGGTAAATACCCCGGGAGAGGGAGAGAGGGTAAATACCCCGGGAGAGAGAGAGGGTAAATAACCCGGGAGAGAGAGAGAGGGTAAATACCCCGGGAGAGGGAGAGAGGGTAAATACCCCGGGAGAGAGAGAGAGGGTAAATACCCCGGGAGAGAGAGAGAGGGTAAATACCCCGGGGGGAGAGAGAGGGTAAATACCCCGGGGGGAGAGAGAGGGTAAATACCCCGGGAGAGAGAGAGAGAGAGGGTAAATACCCCGGGGGGAGAGAGAGAGAGGGTAAATACCCCGGGGGGAGAGAGAGAGAGGGTAAATACCCCGGGAGAGAGAGAGTAAATACCCCGGGAGAGAGAGAGGGTAAATACCCCGGGAGAGAGAGAGTAAATACCCCGGGAGAGAGAGAGTAAATACCCCGGGAGAGAGAGAGAGACGGTAAATACCCCGGGAGAGAGGGAGGGTAAATACCCCGGGAGAGAGAGAGGGTAAATACCCCAGGAGGGAGAGAGGGTAAATACCCCGGGGAGAGAGATAGGGTAAATACCCCGGGAGAGAGAGAGAGGGTAAATACCCCGGGGAGAGGGAGAGGGTAAATACCCCAGGGGGAGAGAGAGAGGGTAAATACCCCGGGGAGAGAGAGAGGGTAAATACCCCGGGGGGAGAGAGAGAGAGTAAATACCCCAGGGGAGAGAGAGAGGGTAAATACCCTGGGGGAGAGAGAGAGGGTAAATACCCCGGGGGTAGAGAGAGGGTAAATACCCCAGCAGGAGAGAGAGAGGGTAAATACCCCGGGGGGAGAGAGAGGGTAAATACCCCGGGGGGAGAGAGAGAGGGTAAATACACCAGGGAGAGTGAGAGGGTAAATACCCCAGGGGGAGAGAGAGGGTAAATACCCCTGAGGGGGGAGAGAGAGGGTAAGTACCCCAGGGGGGGGAGAGAAAGGGTAAATACCCCGGGGGAGTGAGAGATGGTAAATACCCCAGCAGGAGAGAGGGTAAATACCCCAGCGGGAGAGAGAGGGTAAATACCCCAGGGCGGATGGGTAGGGAGAGGGTAAATAGCCCAGGGGAGAGAGAAGGTAAACACCCCGGGGAGAGAGAGGATAAATACCCTGGAGGGTGGGAGAGCGGTTGGGGGGAGAGAGACGGTAAGTACCCCGGGGGGGGGAGAGAAAGGGTAAATACCCCGGGGGAGTGAGAGATGGTAAATACCCCAGCGGGAGAGAGGGTAAATACCCGGGGGGGAGAGAGAGAGGGTAAATACACCGGGGAGAGTGAGAGAGAGGGTAAATACCCCACGGGGAGAGAGAGGGTAAATACCCCGGGGGAGCGAGAGTGGGTAAATACCCCGGGGTGAGAGAGAAAGGGTAAATATCCTGGGGAGGGAGAGGGTAAATACCCCACGGGGAGAGAGAGAGAAAGGGTAAGTAGCCCGGGGGAGAGAGAGAGGGTAAATACCCCGGGAAGAAAGAGGGTAAATACCCCAGGGAGAGAGAGAGAGAGGGTAAATACCCCGGGGAGAGAGAGAGAGGGTAAATACCCCGGGGAGAGAGAGAGGGTAAATACCCCGGGGAGAGGGAGGGTAAATACCCTGGGAGAGATATGGAGAGAGTAAAAAATACCCCAGGGAGAGGGAGGGTAAATACCCCGGGAGAGAGAGAGAGGGTAAATACCCCAGGGAGAGAGAGAGAGGGTAAATACCCCGGGGAGAGGGAGGGTAAATACAGCAGGAGAGAGAGAGAGGGTAAATACCCCAGGGGAGAGAGAGAGAGAGAGGGTAAATACCCCGGGGAGAGAGAGGGAAATGGTAAAAAACCCCGGGAGAGAGAGAGAGGGTAAATACCCCGGGGAGAGGGAGGGTAACTACCCTGGGGGAGAGAGAGAGAGAGGGTAAATACCCCGGGGGAGAGAGAGAGGGTAAATACCCCGGGGGAGAGGGAGAGAGAGAGGGTAAATACCCCGAGAGAGAGAGAAAGAGAGAGGGTAAATACCCCGGGAGAGAGAGAGAGGATAAATACCCTGGGAGAGAGAGAGAGATGGTAAATACCCCGGGAGAGAGAGAGAGGGTAAATACCATGGGAGAGAAAGAGAGAGAGAGAGAGGGTAAATACCCCGGGGGAGGGAGAGAGAGAGAGGGTAAATACCCCGGGGGAGGGAGGGAGAGAGAGAGGGTAAATACCCCGGGAGAGAGAGAGTGTAAATACCCCGGGGGAGGGGTAAATGCCCCGGGAGAGAGAGAGGGTAATTACCCCGGGGGAGAGAGAGAGAGGGTAAATACCCCGGGGGCGAGAGAGGGTAAATACCCCGGGAGAGAGAGAGAGAGTAAATATCCCGGGAGAGAGAGAGAGGGTAAATATCCCGGGGAGAGAGAGAGAGGGTAAATATTCCGGGGAGAGAGAGAGGGTAAATATCCCGGGGGGAGAGAGAGAGAGAGGGTAAATACCCCGGGAGGAGAGGGAAAGAGTGGGTAAATACCCCGGGAGAGAGAGAGAGCGGGTAAATACCCCGGGGGAGAGAGAGAGAGAGGGTAAATACCCCGGGGAGAGAGAGGGTAAATACCCCAGGAGAGAGAAAAAGAGGGTAAATACCCCGGGGGGGAGAGAGGGTAAATACCCCAGGAGAGAGAGAGAGGGTAAATACCCCGGGAGAGAGAGAGGGTAAATACCCCAGGGGGAGAGAGAGAGAGGGTAAATACCCCAGGAGGAGAGAGAGAGGGTAAATACACCAGGGAGAGTGAGAGAGAGGGTAAATACCCCAGGGGGAGAGAGAGGGTGAATACCCCTGAGGGGGGAGAGTGGTTGGGGGGAGAGAGAGGGTAAATACCGTGGCAGAGTGAGAGATGGTAAATACCCCAGCGGGAGAGAGGGTAAATACCCCGGGGGGAGAGAGAGGGTAAATACCCCAGGGCGGATGGGGAGGGAGAGGGTAAATAGCCCAGGGGAGAGAGAAGGTAAACACCCCGGGGAGAGAGAGGATAAATACCCCGGAGGGTGGGAGAGCGGTTGGGGGGAGAGAGACGGTAAGTACCCCGGGGGGGGGGAGAGAAAGGGTAAATACCCCGGGGGAGTGAGAGATGGTAAATACCCCAGCGGGAGAGAGGGTAAATACCCGGGGGGGAGAGAGAGAGGGTAAATACACCGGGGAGAGTGAGAGAGAGGGTAAATACCCCACGGGGAGAGAGAGGGTAAATACCCCGGGGGAGCGAGAGTGGGTAAATACCCCGGGGTGAGAGAGAAAGGGTAAATATCCTGGGGAGGGAGAGGGTAAATACCCCACGGGGAGAGAGAGAGAAAGGGTAAGTAGCCCGGGGGAGAGAGAGAGGGTAAATACCCCGGGAAGAAAGAGGGTAAATACCCCAGGGAGAGAGAGAGAGAGGGTAAATACCCCGGGGAGAGAGAGAGAGGGTAAATACCCCGGGGAGAGAGAGAGGGTAAATACCCCGGGGAGAGGGAGGGTAAATACCCTGGGAGAGATATGGAGAGAGTAAAAAATACCCCAGGGAGAGGGAGGGTAAATACCCCGGGAGAGAGAGAGAGGGTAAATACCCCAGGGAGAGAGAGAGAGGGTAAATACCCCGGGGAGAGGGAGGGTAAATACAGCAGGAGAGAGAGAGAGGGTAAATACCCCAGGGGAGAGAGAGAGAGAGAGGGTAAATACCCCGGGGAGAGAGAGGGAAATGGTAAAAACCCCGGGAGAGAGAGAGAGGGTAAATACCCCGGGGAGAGGGAGGGTAACTACCCTGGGGGAGAGAGAGAGAGAGGGTAAATACCCCGGGGGAGAGAGAGAGGGTAAATACCCCGGGGGAGAGGGAGAGAGAGAGGGTAAATACCCCGAGAGAGAGAGAAAGAGAGAGGGTAAATACCCCGGGAGAGAGAGAGAGGATAAATACCCTGGGAGAGAGAGAGAGATGGTAAATACCCCGGGAGAGAGAGAGAGGGTAAATACCATGGGAGAGAAAGAGAGAGAGAGAGAGGGTAAATACCCCGGGGGAGGGAGAGAGAGAGAGGGTAAATACCCCGGGGGAGGGAGGGAGAGAGAGAGGGTAAATACCCCGGGAGAGAGAGAGTGTAAATACCCCGGGGGAGGGGTAAATGCCCCGGGAGAGAGAGAGGGTAATTACCCCGGGGGAGAGAGAGAGAGGGTAAATACCCCGGGGGCGAGAGAGGGTAAATACCCCGGGAGAGAGAGAGAGAGTAAATATCCCGGGAGAGAGAGAGAGGGTAAATATCCCGGGGAGAGAGAGAGAGGGTAAATATTCCGGGGAGAGAGAGAGGGTAAATATCCCGGGGGGAGAGAGAGAGAGAGGGTAAATACCCCGGGAGGAGAGGGAAAGAGTGGGTAAATACCCCGGGAGAGAGAGAGAGCGGGTAAATACCCCGGGGGAGAGAGAGAGAGAGGGTAAATACCCCGGGGAGAGAGAGGGTAAATACCCCAGGAGAGAGAAAAAGAGGGTAAATACCCCGGGGGGGAGAGAGGGTAAATACCCCAGGAGAGAGAGAGAGGGTAAATACCCCGGGAGAGAGAGAGGGTAAATACCCCAGGGGGAGAGAGAGAGAGGGTAAATACCCCAGGAGGAGAGAGAGAGGGTAAATACACCAGGGAGAGTGAGAGAGAGGGTAAATACCCCAGGGGGAGAGAGAGGGTGAATACCCCTGAGGGGGGAGAGTGGTTGGGGGGAGAGAGAGGGTAAATACCGTGGCAGAGTGAGAGATGGTAAATACCCCAGCGGGAGAGAGGGTAAATACCCCGGGGGGAGAGAGAGGGTAAATACCCCAGGGCGGATGGGGAGGGAGAGGGTAAAAACCCCATGGGAGAGAGGGGGTAAACACCCCGGGGAGAGAGAGGGTAAATACCCCGGCGGGGAGAGAAAGGGTAAATACCCCAGGGGAGTGAGAGATGTTAAATACCCCAGCGGGAGAGAGGGTAAATACCCCGGGGGGAGAGAGAGGGTAAATACCCCAGCGGGAGAGAGAGTAAATACCCCGGGGGAGAGAGAGAGGGTAAATACACCGGGGAGAGTGAGAGAGAGGGTAAATACCCCGGGGAGGGAGAGGGTAAATACCCCAGGGGGAGAGAGAGAGAAAGGGTAAGTAGCCCGGGGGAGAGAGAGAGGGTAGATACCCCGGAAAGAAAGAGGGTAAATATCCCGGGGGAGGAGAGAGAGAGAGTTTAAATACCCAGTGGGGAGAGAGAGAGGGTAAATAGCCCGGGAAGAGAGAGGGTAAATACCCCGTGGGGAGCGAGAGGGTAAATACCCCAGGGGGGGGGGAAGAGAGAGTGTAAATGCCCCGGGGAGAGAGAGGGTAAATACCCCGGGTGGGGAGGAGAGCGAGAGAGGGTAAATAGCCCGGGGAGAGGGAGAGGGTAAATACCCTGGGGTAGAGAGAGGGTAAATACCCCAGTGGGAGAGAGGGTAAATACCCCGGGGGGAGAGAGAGAGGGTAAATACCCCGGGGGGAGAGAGAGAGGGTAAATACCCCGGGGGGAGAGAGACAGGGTAAATACCCCGGGGGGAGAGAGAGAGGGTAAATATCCCGGGGGGAGAGAGAGACGGTAAATACCCGGCAGAGAGTGAGAGGGTAAATACCCCCCAGGGAGAGAGAGGGTAAATACCCAGGGTGGGGGGGGAGAGATGGTAAATACCCCGGGGAGAGAGAGAGGGTAAATACCCCAGGGAGAGAGGGTAAATACCCCGGGGGAGAAGAGAGATAGAGGGTAAATACCCCGGTGTGAGAGAGAGAGGGTAAATACCCCGGAGAGAGAGAGAGAGCGTATATACCCTGGGGAGAGAGGGTAAATACCCCGGGGGAGGAGAGAGAGAGTTTAAATACACCGTGGGGAGAGAGAGAGGGTAAATAGCCCGGGAAGAGAGAGGGTAAATACCCGGGGGAGAGCGAGAGGGTAAATACCCCAGGGAGAGAGAGGATAAATAGACCGGGAAGAGAGGGAGAGGGTAAATTCTACCGGGGGAGAGAGGGTAAATACCCCGGGGGGAGAGGGAGTGCGAAAATACCCCAGGGAGGGAGAGAGAGAGAGTAAATACCCCGGCGGAAGAGAGAGGGTAATACCCCGGAGAGAGAGAGAGAGAGTAAATACCCCGGGGAGAGAGAGTAAATACCCCGGGGCGAGCGAGAGAGGGTAAATATCCCAGGGTGAGAGAGAAAGGGTAAATGCCCCGGGGAAGAGAGGATAAATACACCGGGGAGATAGAGAGAGGGTAAATACCCTGGGGGAACAGAGAGAGGTTAAATACCCCGGGTGGAGAGAGAGAGGGTAAATAACCGGGGGAGAGAGAGGGTAAATAACCGGGGGAGAGAGAGGGTAAATACCCCGGGGAGAGAGAGAGGGTAAGTACCCCAGGGGGAGAGAGAGAGAGTAAATACTCCGGGGAGAGAGAGATAGGGTAAATACGCCAGGGAGCGAGAGAGGGGGGTAAATACCCCGGTGGGCGAGAGAGAGGGTAAATACCCCGGAGAGAGAGAGAGAGGGTATATACCCTGGGGAGAGAGGGTAAATACCCCGGGGGGAGAGAGAGACGGTAAATACCCCGGGGAGAGAGGGGGTAAATACCCCAGGGAGAGAGAGGGTAAATACCCCGGGGAGAGTGAGAGAGAGGGTAAATACCCCAGAGAGAGAGAGAGGGTATATACCCCAGGGAGAGAGGGTAAATACCCCAGGGGAGAGAGAGGGTGTAAATAACCCGGGGGGAGAGAGGGTAAGTACCCCGGAGAGAGAGGGAGAGAGAGGATAAATACCCTGGGGGGGGAAGAGAGGGTAAATACCCCAGGGGGAGCGAGTGAGTAAATACCCTAGGGGAGAGAGAGGGTAAATAAACCGGGGAGAGTGAGAGAGAGAGTAAATACCCCAGCGGGTGAGAGAGAGCGTAAATACCCCAGTGGGCGAGAGAGAGGGTAAATACCCCGGAGAGAAAGAGAGAGAGGGTATATACCCCGGGGGGGAGAGAGAGGGGGTATATACCCCGGGGAGAGAGGATAAATACCCCATGGGGAGAGAGATGGTGTTAATACCCCGGGGAGAGAGAGGGTAAATACCCCGGTGGGAGAGAGAGGGTAAATACCCCGGAGAGAGAGGGAGAGAGTGGATAAATACCCTGGGGGGGGAAAGAGAGGGTAAATACCCTGGGGGCGGGGAGAGAGAGTGTAAATACCTGGGGGGAGCGAGAGAGGGTAAATACCCCGGGGTGAGAGAGAAAGGGTAAATACCCCGGGGGAGAGAGAGAGGGTAAATACCCCAGCGGGGGAGAGAGAGAGTAAGTACCGCGGTGGAGAGAGAGAGAGGGTAAATACACCGGGGAGAGTGAGAGGGAGGGTAAATACCCCAGCGGGAAAGAGAGAGGGGAAATACCCCATGGGGAGGAAGAGGGTAAATACCCCAGGGGGGGAGAGAGAGAGGGTGAATACCCCTCGGGGGGTGGGGGGGATGGAGAGGGTAAATAGTCCGGGGGAGAGAGAGAGGTTAAATACCCCAGAGAGAGAGAGGGTAAATACCCTGGAGGCAGGGGGAGAGGTTAAATACCCCACAGGGAGAGACAGAGGGTAAATGCCCGGGGGGGAGAGAGAGAGGGTCAATACCCCTTGGGGGGGGGGGGTGGGAGGGGAGAGAGAGGGTAAATAACCCGGGTGTGGGGGGGGCACAGAGAGAGAGTAAATAGCCTGGGTAGAGAGAGGGTAAATAGCGCGGGGAGAGAGGGAGAGGGTAAATTCTCCCAGGGGAGAGAGGGTGAATACCCCGGGGGAGAGAGAGAGCCTAAATACCCTGGGGAGACAGAGGGAGGGTAAATACACCAGCGGGAGAGAGAGGGTATATACCCCGGGGAGAGAAGGTAAATACCCCGGCGGGGAGAGAGAGGGGGTAAATACCCCGGGGAGAGAGAGGGTAAATACCCCGGGGAGAGAGAGAGGGGAGGTAAATACCCAGGTGGGCGAGAGAGAGGGTAAATACCCCGGAGAGAGGGTGTAAATACCCCGGGGAGAGAGAGGGTAAACACCCCGGTGGGAGGGAGAGAGAGAGGGTAAATACCCTGGAGAGAGAGGGAGAGAGTGGATAAATACCCTGGGGGGGGTAAGAGAGGGTAAATACCCCAGGGTGAGAGAGAAAGGGTAAATACCCCAGGGGAGAGATTGAGGGTAAATACCCCAGCGGGAGAGAGAGAGGGTAAATACCCCGGGGGAGAGAGAGGGCATATACCCCAGGGGGAGAGAGAGGGTGAATACCCCAGGTGGGGAGAGAGAGGGTGAATACCCCTGGGCGGGTGGGGGGGGGAGGGAGAGGGTAAATAGCCCGGGGGAGAGAGAGAGGGTAAATACCCCAGAGAGAGAGAGGGTAAATACCCCGGAGGCAGGGGGAGAGAGAGGATAAATACCCCACGGGGAGAGACAGAGGGTAAATGCCCCGGGGGGAGAGACAGAGGGTAAATGCCCCGGGGGGAGAGAGAGGGTAAATACCCAGGGGAGAGAGAGGGTAAATACCCTGGGGGAGAGAGAGGGTAAATACCCGGGAGACAGAGAGTGTAAATACCCCGGGGGAGAGAGAGGGTAAATACCCCGGGGGGAGAGAGAGAGAGAGAGTAAATATCCCAGTGGGAGAGAGGGTAAATACCCCGGGGGAGAGAGAGGGTAAATACCCCGGGGGGAGAGAGAGAGAGAGAGTAAATATCCCAGTGGGAGAGAGGGTAAATACCCCAGGGGGGGCGAGAGAGTGGGTAAATACCCCAGAGAGAGAGAGAGGGTATATACCCCGGGGAGAGAGGGTAAATACCCCGGGGAGAGAGAGAGGGTAAATACCCCGGAGAGAGAGGGAGAGAGTGGATAAATACCCTGGGGGAGGGCAAGAGAGGGTAAATACCCCGGGGTGAGAGAGAAAGGGTAAATACCCCGGGGGAGAGATAGAGGGTAAATACACCGGGGAGGGTGAGAGAGAGGGTAAATACCCCAGTGGGAGAGAGAGAGAGGGTAAATACCCCGGTGGGAGGGAGAGAGAGAGGGTAAATACCCCGGAGAGAGAGGGAGAGAGTGGATAAATACCCCGGGGGAGAGAGAGAGGGTAAATACCCCAGGGGGAGAGAGAGGGTAAATACCCCAGCGGGAGAGAGAGAGGGTGAATACACCGGGGAGAGGGTAAATACCCCAGCGGGAGAGAGAGAGGGTAAATACCCCAGCGGGAGAGAGGGTAAATACCCCAGGGGGAGCGAGAGGGTAAATAGCCCGGGGGAGAGAGAGAGGGTAAATACCCCGGAGAGAGAGAGGGTAAATACCCCGGAGGCTGGGGGAGAGAGAGGTTAAATACCCCACGGGGAGAGACAGAGGGTAAATGCCCCGGGGGGAGAGACAGAGGGTAAATGCCCCGGGGGGAGAGACAGAGGGTAAATGCCCCGGGGGGAGAGAGAGAGGGTAAATACCCGGGGGAGAGAGAGGGTAAATACCCGGGGGAGAGAGAGGGTAAATACCCTGGGGGGGGTGCTGGTGGTGGGGGAGAGAGAGATGGTAGATAGCCCGGGAAGGGAGAGAGAGGGTAAATACTCCCGGGGGAGAGAGAGAGGATAAATACCCCAGGAGAGAGAGCGAGGGTAAATACCCCGGGGAGAGAGAGAGAGGGTAAATACCCTGGAGAGAGTGAGTGTATATACCCCGGGGAGAGAGGGTAAATACCCTGGGGGGAGAGAGAGAGGCTAAATACCCCGGGGGGAGAGAGAGAGGGTAAATACCCCGGGGAGAGAGAGTGTATATACCCCGGGGAGAGAGGGTAAATACCCCGGGGGGAGAGAGAGAGGGTAAATACCCCGGAGAGAGAGGGAGAGAGTGGATAAATACACTGGGGGGGGGGAAGAGAGGGTAAATACCCCGGGGTGAGAGAGAAAGGGTAAATACCCGGGGGAGAGAGAGGGTAAATACCCGGGGGAAAGAGGGTAAATACCCTGGGGGGGGTGCTGGTGGTGGGGGAGAGAGAGATGGTAGATAGCCCGGGAAGGGAGAGAGAGGGTAAATACTCCCGGGGGAGAGAGAGAGGATAAATACCCCAGGGGGAGAGAGAGAGGGTAAATACCCCAGGGAGAAAGAGAGGGTAAATACCCCAGGGAGAAAGAGAGGGTAAATACCCCGGGGGAGAGAGAGGGTAAATACCCCAGGGGGAGAGAGAGAGGGTGAATACACCAGGGAGAGGACAAATACTCCAGTGGGAGAGAGGGTAAATACCCCAGGGAGAGAGGGTATATACCCCAGGGGGAGAGAGAGAGGGTGAATACCCCTGGGAGGGTGGGGGGGAGGGAGAGGGTAAATAGCCTGGGGGAGAGAGAGAGAGTAAATACCCCGGAGAGAGAGAGGGTAAATACCCCGGGGGGAGAGAGAGAGGGTAAATACGCCAGGGAGAGTGAGAGGGTAAATACCCCAGGGGGAGAGAGAGGGTAAATACCCCTGAGGGGGGAGAGAGAGGGTAAGTACCCCAGGGGGGGGAGAGAAAGGGTAAATACCCCGGGGGAGTGAGAGATGGTAAATACCCCAGCAGGAGAGAGGGTAAATACCCCAGCGGGAGAGAGAGGGTAAATACCCCAGGGCGGATGGGTAGGGAGAGGGTAAATAGCCCAGGGGAGAGAGAGAAGGTAAACACCCCGGGGAGAGAGAGGATAAATACCCCGGAGGGTGGGAGAGCGGTTGGGGGGAGAGAGACGGTAAGTACCCCGGGGGGGGGAGAGAAAGGGTAAATACCCCGGGGGAGTGAGAGATGGTAAATACCCCAGCGGGAGAGAGGGTAAATACCCGGGGGGGAGAGAGAGAGGGTAAATACACCGGGGAGAGTGAGAGAGAGGGTAAATACCCCACGGGGAGAGAGAGGGTAAATACCCCGGGGGAGCGAGAGTGGGTAAATACCCCGGGGTGAGAGAGAAAGGGTAAATATCCTGGGGAGGGAGAGGGTAAATACCCCACGGGGAGAGAGAGAGAAAGGGTAAGTAGCCCGGGGGAGAGAGAGAGGGTAAATACCCCGGGAAGAAAGAGGGTAAATACCCCAGGGAGAGAGAGAGAGAGGGTAAATACCCCGGGGAGAGAGAGAGAGGGTAAATACCCCGGGGAGAGAGAGAGGGTAAATACCCCGGGGAGAGGGAGGGTAAATACCCTGGGAGAGATATGGAGAGAGTAAAAAATACCCCAGGGAGAGGGAGGGTAAATACCCCGGGAGAGAGAGAGAGGGTAAATACCCCAGGGAGAGAGAGAGAGGGTAAATACCCCGGGGAGAGGGAGGGTAAATACAGCAGGAGAGAGAGAGAGGGTAAATAGCCCAGGGGAGAGAGAGAGAGAGAGAGGGTAAATACCCCGGGGAGAGAGAGGGAAATGGTAAAAACCCCGGGAGAGAGAGAGAGGGTAAATACCCCGGGGAGAGGGAGGGTAACTACCCTGGGGGAGAGAGAGAGAGAGGGTAAATACCCCGGGGGAGAGAGAGAGGGTAAATACCCCGGGGGAGAGGGAGAGAGAGAGGGTAAATACCCCGAGAGAGAGAGAAAGAGAGAGGGTAAATACCCCGGGAGAGAGAGAGAGGATAAATACCCTGGGAGAGAGAGAGAGATGGTAAATACCCCAGGAGAGAGAGAGAGGGTAAATACCATGGGAGAGAAAGAGAGAGAGAGAGAGGGTAAATACCCCGGGGGAGGGAGAGAGAGAGAGACGGTAAATACCCCGGGGGAGGGAGGGAGAGAGAGAGGGTAAATACCCCGGGAGAGAGAGAGTGTAAATACCCCGGGGGAGGGGTAAATGCCCCGGGAGAGAGAGAGGGTAATTACCCCGGGGGAGAGAGAGAGAGGGTAAATACCCCGGGGGCGAGAGAGGGTAAATACCCCGGGAGAGAGAGAGAGAGTAAATATCCCGGGAGAGAGAGAGAGGGTAAATATCCCGGGGAGAGAGAGAGAGGGTAAATATTCCGGGGAGAGAGAGAGGGTAAATATCCCGGGGGGAGAGAGAGAGAGAGGGTAAATACCCCGGGAGGAGAGGGAAAGAGTGGGTAAATACCCCGGGAGAGAGAGAGAGCGGGTAAATACCCCGGGGGAGAGAGAGAGAGAGGGTAAATACCCCGGGGAGAGAGAGGGTAAATACCCCAGGAGAGAGAAAAAGAGGGTAAATACCCCGGGGGGAGAGAGGGTAAATACCCCAGGAGAGAGAGAGAGGGTAAATACCCCGGGAGAGAGAGAGGGTAAATACCCCAGGGGGAGAGAGAGAGAGGGTAAATACCCCAGGGGGAGAGAGAGAGGGTAAATACACCAGGGAGAGTGAGAGAGAGGGTAAATACCCCAGGGGGAGAGAGAGGGTGAATACCCCTGAGGGGGGAGAGTGGTTGGGGGGAGAGAGAGGGTAAATACCGCGGCAGAGTGAGAGATGGTAAATACCCCAGCGGGAGAGAGGGTAAATACCCCGGGGGGAGAGAGAGGGTAAATACCCCAGGGCGGATGGGGAGGGAGAGGGTAAAAACCCCATGGGAGAGAGGGGGTAAACACCCCGGGGAGAGAGAGGGTAAATACCCCGGCGGGGAGAGAAAGGGTAAATACCCCAGGGGAGTGAGAGATGTTAAATACCCCAGCGGGAGAGAGGGTAAATACCCCGGGGGGAGAGAGAGGGTAAATACCCCAGCGGGAGAGAGAGTAAATACCCCGGGGGAGAGAGAGAGGGTAAATACACCGGGGAGAGTGAGAGAGAGGGTAAATACCCCGGGGAGGGAGAGGGTAAATACCCCAGGGGGAGAGAGAGAGAAAGGGTAAGTAGCCCGGGGGAGAGAGAGAGGGTAGATACCCCGGAAAGAAAGAGGGTAAATATCCCGGGGGAGGAGAGAGAGAGAGTTTAAATACCCAGTGGGGAGAGAGAGAGGGTAAATAGCCCGGGAAGAGAGAGGGTAAATACCCCGTGGGGAGCGAGAGGGTAAATACCCCAGGGGGGGGGAAGAGAGAGTGTAAATGCCCCGGGGAGAGAGAGGGTAAATACCCCGGGTGGGGAGGAGAGCGAGAGAGGGTAAATAGCCCGGGGAGAGGGAGAGGGTAAATACCCTGGGGTAGAGAGAGGGTAAATACCCCAGTGGGAGAGAGGGTAAATACCCCGGGGGGAGAGAGAGAGGGTAAATACCCCGGGGGGAGAGAGAGAGGGTAAATACCCCGGGGGGAGAGAGACAGGGTAAATACCCCGGGGGGAGAGAGAGAGGGTAAATATCCCGGGGGGAGAGAGAGACGGTAAATACCCGGCAGAGAGTGAGAGGGTAAATACCCCCCAGGGAGAGAGAGGGTAAATACCCAGGGTGGGGGGGGGAGAGATGGTAAATACCCCGGGGAGAGAGAGAGGGTAAATACCCCAGGGAGAGAGGGTAAATACCCCGGGGGAGAAGAGAGAGAGAGGGTAAATACCCCGGTGTGAGAGAGAGAGGGTAAATACCCCGGAGAGAGAGAGAGAGCGTATATACCCTGGGGAGAGAGGGTAAATACCCCGGGGGAGGAGAGAGAGAGTTTAAATACACCGTGGGGAGAGAGAGAGGGTAAATAGCCCGGGAAGAGAGAGGGTAAATACCCGGGGGAGAGCGAGAGGGTAAATACCCCAGGGAGAGAGAGGATAAATAGACCGGGAAGAGAGGGAGAGGGTAAATTCTACCGGGGGAGAGAGGGTAAATACCCCGGGGGGAGAGGGAGTGCGAAAATACCCCAGGGAGGGAGAGAGAGAGAGTAAATACCCCGGCGGAAGAGAGAGGGTAATACCCCGGAGAGAGAGAGAGAGAGTAAATACCCCGGGGAGAGAGAGTAAATACCCCGGGGCGAGCGAGAGAGGGTAAATATCCCAGGGTGAGAGAGAAAGGGTAAATGCCCCGGGGAAGAGAGGATAAATACACCGGGGAGATAGAGAGAGGGTAAATACCCTGGGGGAACAGAGAGAGGTTAAATACCCCGGGTGGAGAGAGAGAGGGTAAATAACCGGGGGAGAGAGAGGGTAAATAACCGGGGGAGAGAGAGGGTAAATACCCCGGGGAGAGAGAGAGGGTAAGTACCCCAGGGGGAGAGAGAGAGAGTAAATACTCCGGGGAGAGAGAGATAGGGTAAATACGCCAGGGAGCGAGAGAGGGGGGTAAATACCCCGGTGGGCGAGAGAGAGGGTAAATACCCCGGAGAGAGAGAGAGAGGGTATATACCCTGGGGAGAGAGGGTAAATACCCCGGGGGGAGAGAGAGACGGTAAATACCCCGGGGAGAGAGGGGGTAAATACCCCAGGGAGAGAGAGGGTAAATACCCCGGGGAGAGCGAGAGAGAGGGTAAATACCCCAGAGAGAGAGAGAGGGTATATACCCCAGGGAGAGAGGGTAAATACCCCAGGGGAGAGAGAGGGTGTAAATAACCCGGGGGGAGAGAGGGTAAGTACCCCGGAGAGAGAGGGAGAGAGAGGATAAATACCCTGGGGGGGGAAGAGAGGGTAAATACCCCAGGGGGAGCGAGTGAGTAAATACCCTAGGGGAGAGAGAGGGTAAATAAACCGGGGAGAGTGAGAGAGAGAGTAAATACCCCAGCGGGTGAGAGAGAGCGTAAATACCCCAGTGGGCGAGAGAGAGGGTAAATACCCCGGAGAGAAAGAGAGAGAGGGTATATACCCCGGGGGGGAGAGAGAGGGGGTATATACCCCGGGGAGAGAGGATAAATACCCCATGGGGAGAGAGATGGTGTTAATACCCCGGGGAGAGAGAGGGTAAATACCCCGGTGGGAGAGAGAGGGTAAATACCCCGGAGAGAGAGGGAGAGAGTGGATAAATACCCTGGGGGGGGAAAGAGAGGGTAAATACCCTGGGGGCGGGGAGAGAGAGTGTAAATACCTGGGGGGAGCGAGAGAGGGTAAATACCCCGGGGTGAGAGAGAAAGGGTAAATACCCCGGGGGAGAGAGAGAGGGTAAATACCCCAGCGGGGGAGAGAGAGAGTAAGTACCGCGGTGGAGAGAGAGAGAGGGTAAATACACCGGGGAGAGTGAGAGGGAGGGTAAATACCCCAGCGGGAAAGAGAGAGGGGAAATACCCCATGGGGAGGAAGAGGGTAAATACCCCAGGGGGGGAGAGAGAGAGGGTGAATACCCCTCGGGGGGTGGGGGGGATGGAGAGGGTAAATAGTCCGGGGGAGAGAGAGAGGTTAAATACCCCAGAGAGAGAGAGGGTAAATACCCTGGAGGCAGGGGGAGAGGTTAAATACCCCACAGGGAGAGACAGAGGGTAAATGCCCGGGGGGGAGAGAGAGAGGGTCAATACCCCTTGGGGGGGGGGGTGGGAGGGGAGAGAGAGGGTAAATAACCCGGGTGTGGGGGGGGCACAGAGAGAGAGTAAATAGCCTGGGTAGAGAGAGGGTAAATAGCGCGGGGAGAGAGGGAGAGGGTAAATTCTCCCAGGGGAGAGAGGGTGAATACCCCGGGGGAGAGAGAGAGCCTAAATACCCTGGGGAGACAGAGGGAGGGTAAATACACCAGCGGGAGAGAGAGGGTATATACCCCGGGGAGAGAAGGTAAATACCCCGGCGGGGAGAGAGAGGGGGTAAATACCCCGGGGAGAGAGAGGGTAAATACCCCGGGGAGAGAGAGAGGGGAGGTAAATACCCAGGTGGGCGAGAGAGAGGGTAAATACCCCGGAGAGAGGGTGTAAATACCCCGGGGAGAGAGAGGGTAAACACCCCGGTGGGAGGGAGAGAGAGAGGGTAAATACCCTGGAGAGAGAGGGAGAGAGTGGATAAATACCCTGGGGGGGGTAAGAGAGGGTAAATACCCCAGAGTGAGAGAGAAAGGGTAAATACCCCAGGGGAGAGATTGAGGGTAAATACCCCAGCGGGAGAGAGAGAGGGTAAATACCCCGGGGGAGAGAGAGGGCATATACCCCAGGGGGAGAGAGAGGGTGAATACCCCAGGTGGGGAGAGAGAGGGTGAATACCCCTGGGCGGGTGGGGGGGGAGGGAGAGGGTAAATAGCCCGGGGGAGAGAGAGAGGGTAAATACCCCAGAGAGAGGGAGGGTAAATACCCCGGAGGCAGGGGGAGAGAGAGGATAAATACCCCACGGGGAGAGACAGAGGGTAAATGCCCCGGGGGGAGAGACAGAGGGTAAATGCCCCGGGGGGAGAGAGAGGGTAAATACCCAGGGGAGAGAGAGGGTAAATACCCTGGGGGAGAGAGAGGGTAAATACCCGGGAGACAGAGAGTGTAAATACCCCGGGGGAGAGAGAGGGTAAATACCCCGGGGGGAGAGAGAGAGAGAGAGTAAATATCCCAGTGGGAGAGAGGGTAAATACCCCGGGGGAGAGAGAGGGTAAATACCCCGGGGGGAGAGAGAGAGAGAGAGTAAATATCCCAGTGGGAGAGAGGGTAAATACCCCAGGGGGGGGCGAGAGAGTGGGTAAATACCCCAGAGAGAGAGAGAGGGTATATACCCCGGGGAGAGAGGGTAAATACCCCGGGGAGAGAGAGAGGGTAAATACCCCGGAGAGAGAGGGAGAGAGTGGATAAATACCCTGGGGGAGGGCAAGAGAGGGTAAATACCCCGGGGTGAGAGAGAAAGGGTAAATACCCCGGGGGAGAGATAGAGGGTAAATACACCGGGGAGGGTGAGAGAGAGGGTAAATACCCCAGTGGGAGAGAGAGAGAGGGTAAATACCCCGGTGGGAGGGAGAGAGAGAGGGTAAATACCCCGGAGAGAGAGGGAGAGAGTGGATAAATACCCCGGGGGAGAGAGAGAGGGTAAATACCCCAGCGAGAGAGAGAGAGGGTAAATACCCCAGGGGGAGAGAGAGGGTAAATACCCCAGCGGGAGAGAGAGAGGGTGAATACACCGGGGAGAGGGTAAATACCCCAGCGGGAGAGAGAGAGGGTAAATACCCCAGCGGGAGAGAGGGTAAATACCCCAGGGGGAGCGAGAGGGTAAATAGCCCGGGGGAGAGAGAGAGGGTAAATACCCCGGAGAGAGAGAGGGTAAATACCCCGGAGGCTGGGGGAGAGAGAGGTTAAATACCCCACGGGGAGAGACAGAGGGTAAATGCCCCGGGGGGAGAGACAGAGGGTAAATGCCCCGGGGGGAGAGACAGAGGGTAAATGCCCCGGGGGGAGAGAGAGAGGGTAAATACCCGGGGGAGAGAGAGGGTAAATACCCGGGGGAGAGAGAGGGTAAATACCCTGGGGGGGGGTGCTGGTGGTGGGGGAGAGAGAGATGGTAGATAGCCCGGGAAGGGAGAGAGAGGGTAAATACTCCCGGGGGAGAGAGAGAGGATAAATACCCCAGGAGAGAGAGCGAGGGTAAATACCCCGGGGAGAGAGAGAGAGGGTAAATACCCTGGAGAGAGTGAGTGTATATACCCCGGGGAGAGAGGGTAAATACCCTGGGGGGAGAGAGAGAGGCTAAATACCCCGGGGGGAGAGAGAGAGGGTAAATACCCCGGGGAGAGAGAGTGTATATACCCCGGGGAGAGAGGGTAAATACCCCGGGGGGAGAGAGAGAGGGTAAATACCCCGGAGAGAGAGGGAGAGAGTGGATAAATACACTGGGGGGGGGGGAAGAGAGGGTAAATACCCCGGGGTGAGAGAGAAAGGGTAAATACCCGGGGGAGAGAGAGGGTAAATACCCGGGGGAAAGAGGGTAAATACCCTGGGGGGGGTGCTGGTGGTGGGGGAGAGAGAGATGGTAGATAGCCCGGGAAGGGAGAGAGAGGGTAAATACTCCCGGGGGAGAGAGAGAGGATAAATACCCCAGGGGGAGAGAGAGAGGGTAAATACCCCAGGGAGAAAGAGAGGGTAAATACCCCAGGGAGAAAGAGAGGGTAAATACCCTGGGGGAGAGAGAGGGTAAATACCCCAGGGGGAGAGAGAGAGGGTGAATACACCAGGGAGAGGACAAATACTCCAGTGGGAGAGAGGGTAAATACCCCAGGGAGAGAGGGTATATACCCCAGGGGGAGAGAGAGAGGGTGAATACCCCTGGGAGGGTGGGGGGGAGGGAGAGGGTAAATAGCCTGGGGGAGAGAGAGAGAGTAAATACCCCGGAGAGAGAGAGGGTAAATACCCCGGAGGCGGGGGGGAGAGAGAGGTTAAATACCCCATGGGGAGAGACAGAGGATAAATGCCCCGGGGGAGAGACAGAGGGTAAATGCCCCGGGGGGAGAGAGAGAGGGTAAATACCCGGGGGAGAGAAAGGGTAAATACCCGGGGGAGAGAGAGGGTAAATACCCCGGGGGAGAGAGAGGGTAAATACTCCGGGGGAGAGAGAGAGGGTAAATACCCCAGGGAGAGAGAGGGTAAATACTCTGAGGGGGGGTGGGGGGGAGAGAGAGATGGTAAATAGCCCGGGAAGAGAGAGAGAGGGTAAATACCCTGGGGGGAGAGAGAGAGAGGGTAAATACCCCGGTGGGCGAGAGAGAGGTTATATACCCCGGGGGGGGGAGAGAGAGGGTGTAAATACCCCGGGGAAAGAGAGGGTAAATACCCCGGTGGGAGAGAGAGTGGGTAAATACCCCGGAGAGAGAGGGAGAGAGTGGATAAATACCCTGGGGGGGGAAGTGAGGCTAAATACCCCGGGGGCGGGGAGAGAGAGAGTTCAAATACCCCGGGGGGAGCGAGAGAGTAAATACCCCGGGGGAGAGAGAGAGGGTAAATACCCCGGGGAGAGTGAGAGAGAGGGTAAATACCCCAGCAGGAGAGAGAGGGTAAATACCCCAGTGGGCGAGAGAGAGGGTAAATACCCCGGAGAGAGAGAGAGAGTATAAACCCCGGGGGGGGGAGAGAGAGGGGGTAAATACCCCGGGGGGAGAGAGAGAGAGGGTAAATACCCCGGTGGGCGAGAGAGAGGGTAAATACCCCAGAGAAAGAGGGTAAATACACCGGGGAGAGAGAGAGAGGGGAATAAATACCCTGGTGGGCGAGAGAAAGGGTAAATACCCCAGAGAGAGAGAGTATATACCCTGGGGAGAGAGGGTAAATACCGCTGGGGGGAGAGAGAGGGTGTAAATACCCCGGGGAGAGAGAGGGTAAATACCCCAGTGGGAGGGAGAGAGAGAGGGTAAATACCCCGGAGAGAGAGGGAGAGAGTGGATAAATACCCTGGGGTGGGAAGAGAGGGTAAATACCCCAGGGTGAGCGAGGAAGGGTAAATACCCCGGGGGAGAGAGAGAGGGTAAAAACCCCAGCGGGAGAGAGAGAGGGTAAATACCCCAGGGGGAGACAGAGGGTAAATACCCCAGGGGGAGAGAGCGAGGGTGAATACCCCGGAGAGAGAGAGGGTAAAGACCCCGGGGAGAGAGAGGGTAAATACCCCGGGGAGAGAGAGAGAGAGAGGGTAAATACCCTGGTGGGCGAGAGTGAGGGTCAATACCCTGGAGAGAGAGAGAGAGAGGGTATATACCCCGGGGAGAGAGGGGAAATACTCCGGGGGGATAGAGAGGGTGTAAATACCCTGGGGAGAGACAGGGTAAATACCCCGGTGGGAGAGAGTGAGGGTAAATACCCCGGCGAGAGAGGGAGAGAGTGGATAAATACCCTGGGGGGGGAAGAGAGGGTAAATACCCCAGGGGCGGGGAGAGAGAGGGTAAATACCCCGGGGGAGAGAGGGTAAATACCCCAGTGGGGGGAGAGAGAGAGTAAATACCCCAGGGGGAGAGAGAGGGTAAATACCCCAAGGGGAGAGAGAGAGGGTGTATACCCCTGGGGGGGTGGGGGGGGAGGGAGAGAGTAAATAGCCTGGGGAGAGAGAGAGAGGGTAAATACCCCAGAGAGAGAGAGAGGGTAAATACCCCGGAGGCAGGGGGAGAGAGAGAGGTTAAATACCCCACGGGTAGAGACAGAGGGTAAACGCCCCGGGGGGAGAGAGAGAGGGTCAATACTCCTGGGGGTGTGGGGGGGGAGGGTGAGGGTAAATAGCCCGGGGGAGAGAGAGAGGGTAAATACCCCGGAGAGAGAGGGAAAATTCCCTGTGGGGGCGGGGGGTTTGGGGAGGAGATGGTAAATTCCCGGGGTGGGGGGGGGGGGAAGAAAGGGTATATACCCCAGGGAGGAGACAGAGGGTAAATACCCCGGGGGGAGAGAGGGTAAATACCCCGGGGGAGGAGAGAGAGAGAGGGATGTTAAATACCCCGTGAGGAGAGAGAGAGGGTAAATAGCCCGGGGAGAGGGTAAATACCCCGGGGGTGGGGGGGGAGAGAGGGAGAGTGTAAATAGCCCAGGGAAAGAGAGGGGGTGAATACCCCGTGGGGAGAGAGAGAGGATAAATACCCAGGGGGTAGTGTGGGTAAATACCCCGGGGGAAGAGAGAGGGTAAATACCCCAGGGAGAGCGAGAGGGTAAAGACCCCGGGGGGGGAGAGAGAGTGTAAATACACCGGGGTGAGAGAGGGTAAATAACCCGGTTGGGGGGGTGGGGAGAGAGAGAGGTTAAATAGCCCGGGGAGAGAGAGGGTAAATACCCCAGGGAGAGAGAGAGTAAATAGCCCAGGAAGAGAGGGAGAGGGTAAATTCTCCCAGCGGAGAGAGGGTAAATACCCCGGGGGAGAGAGAGAGCGTAAGTACCCTGGGGAGAGAGAGAGAGAGGGTAAATACCCCGGCGGGAGAGAGAGGGTATATACCCCGGGGAGAGAGAGAAGTTAAATACCCTGTGGGGAGCGAGAGAGGGTAAATAGCCCGGGAAGAGAGAGGGTAAATACCCCGGCGGAGGAGACAGAGATGTTAAATACCCCGTGAGGAGAGAGAGAGGGTAAATAACCCGGGGAGAGAGAGGGTAAATTCCCCGGTTGGGGGTGGAGGGAGAGAGAGCGTAAATACCCCGGGTGGGAGGGAGAGCGAGAGAGGGTAAATAGCCCGGGGGAGAGAGGGGGTAAATACCCCGGGGGGAGAGAGGGTAAATACCCCGGGGGAGGAGAGAGAGAGAGAGAGATGTTAAATACCCCGTGAGGAGAGAGAGAGGGTAAATAGCCCGGGGAGAGGGTAAATACCCCGGGGGAGAGAGAGGTAAATACCCCGGGGGGAGAGAGGGTAAATACCCCGGGGGAGGAGAGAGAGGGTAAATATCCCAGAAGGAGAGAGGGAGGGTAAATATCCCGGGGGGAGAGAGAGAGGGTAAATACCTGGGGGAGAGTGAGAGGGTAAATACCTCAGGGAGAGCAAGGGTAAATAGCCCGGGAAGAGAGGGAGTGGGTAAATTCTCCCGGGGGAGAGAGGGTAAATACCCCGGGGGAGAGCGAGAGGGTAAATACCCCAGGGGGAGGGGGGGAGTGAGAGGGTAAATAGCCTGGGGAGAGAGAGAGGGTAAATACCCCGGGGAGAGAGAGGGTAAATACTCCGGGGAGAGAGAGGGTAAATATCCCATGGGAGGGTGGGGGGGATAGAGAGAGGTTAAATACCCCGTGGGGAGAGAGAGAGTAAATACCCCGGGGAGAGTGAGACGGTAAATACCCTGTGGGGAGAGAGAGGGTAAATACCCCGGGGAGAGAGAGGGTAAATACCCCGGGGGGAGAGAGAGAGGGTAAATATCCCAGGAGGAGAGAGGGAGGGTAAATATCCCGGGGGAGGGAGAGAGGGTAAATAGCTGGGGGAGAGTGAGAGGGTAAATACCTCAGGGAGAGCAAGGGTAAATAGCCCGGGAAGAGAGCGAGAGGGTAAATTCTCCCAGGGGAGATAGGGTAAATACCCCAGCGGGAGAGAGAGAGGGTAAATACCCCGTAGAGAGAGAGATAGGGTAAATACCCCAGGGAGAGAGGTAAATACCCCGGGGGGAGAGAGAGAGGGTAAATACTCCCGGGGGGGGGAGAGAGATGGTAAATAACCCGGGGGAGAAGGGGAGGGCAAATACCCCGGAGAGACAGAGAGAGAGAGAGGGTAAATACCCCGGGGGGGAGAGAGGGTCAACACCCCGGTGAAAGAGAGAGAGGGTAAGTAACCCAGGGGGAGCGAGAGAGGGTAAATACCCCGGGGGGAGCGAGAGAGGGTAAATACCCCAGGGTGAGAGAGAAAGGGTAAATACCCCGTGGAGAGAGAGAGTGAGAGAGGGTAAATACCCCGTGGGGATAGAGACGGTACATACCCCGTGGGGAGAGAGACGGTAAATACCCCGGGAGAGAGAGGGTAAATACCCCAGGCATGAGAGAGAGGCTATATACCCAGAGAGAGAGGATAAATACCCCAACAGAGAAAGGTTAAAACCCCGGGGGGAGAGAGAGAGCGTAATTACCCAGGGGGTGAGTGAGCAAGAGGGTAAATACCCAGGGAGGGAGACTGAGAGATGGCAAATACTTGGGGGAGAGAGAGGGCGGCAAATACCCTGGGAGAGGGATTCTTGGGGAGAGAGATTTTGCATTTGCTACAATCTTCGGCCAGAAATGCCGAGTGGATGATCCATCTCGGTCTCCTCCGGAGGTCCCCAGCATCACAGATGCCAGTCTTCAGCCAATTCCAATCACTCCACGTGATATCAAGAAACGGCTGAAGGCACTGGATAGTGCAAAGGCTATGGGCCCTGACAACATTCCGGCAATAGTACTGAAGACTTGTGCTCCAGAACTTGCCATGCCCCTAGCCAAGCTGTTCCAGTACAGCTACAACACTGGCATCTACCCGGCTATGTGGAAAATTGCCCAGGTATGTCCTGTACACAAAAAGCAGGACAAATCCAACCCGGCCAATTACCGCCCCATCAGTCTACTCTCCATCATCAGTAAAGTGATGGAAGGGGTCATCAACAGTGCTATCAAGCAGCACTTGCTTAGCAATAACCTGCTCACTGATGCCCAGTTTGGTTTCCGCCAGGGCCACTCAGCTCCTGACCTCACTACAGCCTTGGTTCAAACATGGACAAAGAGCTGAGCTCCCGAGGTGAGGTGAGAGTGACTGCCCTTGACATCGAGGCAGCATTTGACCAAGTGTGACATCAAGGAGCCCCAGCAAAGCTGGAGTCAATGGGAATCGGGGAAAACTCTCCGCTGGTTGGAGTCATACCGAGCACAAAGGAAGGTGGTTGTGGTTGTTGGGGGGTCAGTCACCTCAGCTCCAGGACATCACTGCAGGAGTTCCTCAGGGTAGTGTCCTCGGCCCAACCATCTTCAGCTGCTTCATCGATGACCTTCCTTCCTTCATAAGGTCAGAAGTGGGGATGTTCACTGATGGTTGCACAATGTTCAGCACCATTCGCGACTCCTCAGATACTGAAGCAGTCCATGTCCAAATGCAGCAAGACCTGGACAATATCCAGGCTTGGGGCTGACAAGTGGCAAGTAACATTCACCCCACACAAGTACCAGGTAATGACCATCTCCAACAAGAGAGAATCTAACCATCATCCCTTGACGTTCAATGGCATTACCATCACTGAATCCCCCACTATCAACATCCTGGGGGTTACTGTTGACCAGAAACTGAACTGGACCCAGCCATATAAATACTGTGGCTACAAGAGCAGGTCAGAGGCTGGGAATCCTGCACAAGTCAGGAGTGTGATGGGATACTCCCCACTTGCCTGGATGAGTGCAGCTCCCACAGCACTCAAGAAGCTCGACACCATCCAGGACAAAGCAACCTCGCTTGATCAACACCCCATCCACAAACATTCACTCCCTCCACCACCGACGCACAGGGGCAGCAGTGTGTGTACCATCTACAAGATGCACTGCAGCAACTCGCCAAGGCTCCTTCGACAGCGCCGCCCAAATCCACCACCTCTACCACCTAGAAGGACAAGGGCAGCAGACACATGGGGACCACCACCACCTGCAAGTTCCCCTCTGAGCCCCACACCATCCCGACTTGGAAATATATCGGCCGTTCCTTCACTGTCGCTGGGTCAAAACTATGGAACTCCCTCCCTAACAGCACGGGGGGTGTACCTACACCACACGGGGACTGCAGCGGCTCAAGAAGGCAGCTCACCACCACCTTCTCAAGGGAGCAATTAGGGATGGGCAAATAAATGCTGGGCCCAGCCAGCGACCCCAACTTGCCAAGAAAGAATAAAAAGAGGGAGGGTAATAACTTGGGAGAGGGGGTGAACACCTGGAGGAGAGAAAGAAAGACTGGGAGTTCTTAGCTGAGAGAGGTTGGATGATACAGGTAGAATTTTTGGTAACCTGCATGTTTGCCTTGCAGCTTCTGGAAGACCGCACTCAGGGTTTTGTACTGCCTGTGTTCCCATGCCTCGGGGAAAGCAGTCCGCGGTGAACTCAACGAGCCAGCGAGGTTCGCAGGCTGGCACGTCTCAGGTAAGCAAAGGATTCATCAGTATTTGTCAGCTGCACCGCCTCACTGCTCTGCTGTTCCCATCCAACTACCATCCAAATTCACACCAAGATCCATTCACCTATCACCTGTACCTGCTGAGTTCCCAGTTTCCAAATCCTGCTGTGCCCACACCCCATCTCTGTAACCTCCTCCAGCCCCTACAACCCTCCCTATCTCTGTAACCTCCTCCAGCCCCTACAACCCTCCCTATCTCTGTAACCTCCTCCAGCCCCTACAACCCTCCCTATCTCTGTAACCTCCTCCAGCACCTTCAACCTTCCCTATTTCTGTAACCTCCTCCAGCCCCTACACCCCTCCCTATCTCTGTAACCTCCTCCAGCACCTTCAAACTTCCCTATTTCTGTAACCTCCTCCAGCCCCTACAACCCTCCCTATCTCTGTAACCTCCTCAGCTCCAACAACACTCCACATATCTGTAACCACCTCCAGCCTCTGAGGGAGCGCTGCACTGTCAGAGGGTCAGCGCTGAGGGAGCACCGTACTGTCGGAGGGTCAGTGCTGAGGGAGAGCCGCACTGTGGGAGGGTCAGTGCTGAGGGAGCGCCGCACTGTCGGAGGGTCAGTGCTGAGGGAGCACCGCACTGTCGGAGGGTCAGCGCTGAGGGAGAGCCGCACTGTCGGTGGATCAGCGCTGAGGTAGCGCCGCACTGTAGGAGGGTCAGTGCTGAGAGAGAGCTGCACTGTCAGAGGGTCAGCGCTGAGGGAGCGCCGCGCTGTCGGAGGGTCAGTACTGACGAAGCGCCGCACTGTTGGAGGGTCAGTGCTGAGGGAGCGCCGCGCTGTCGGAGGGTCAGCGCTGAGGGAGCGCCGCACTGTCAGAGGTGCAGGATTTTGGATGAGCTGTTATACCCGAGGGCCCAGTCTGCTCACTCGGATGGATATTAAAAACCCCATGGCCGATATTTTTTTAGGACTCATGCTGCGGGGAGGGTGGGTGGGAGCAGTTGCGATCATGCTGGTGTCATAGGGCTAGTATTCACCCCTCAACCAAGATCTGGGTCATTATCACGTTGCTGTTTGTGGGATCTTGCTATGTGCATGTTGACCAACATAATTCCTCCATTGCAGCAATAGTCAAACTTCCAAAAAGTAAATGCACCTCATTGCCTGTGAGACGCTGTGGGATAGTGAAAGGCACCGGAGAAGCACCAGAGCTCTATCTCTCACTCTCACTGTCCGAGCGTCAAGTTGGTGCCAGCACTGTCTCACTCTCGGACACAGTGAACTCTTTCACCTGCTCCAAGCCCCAGAGGGCACCTGCTTGATCGGGGGAGGCTAACTTCAGAACGATTTCTGTCAGAAAGTAACATTGTGGGCACATAGTACAGGAATAATTGTGATCTGGCATGTGGCGAGTGCCATAAGACCATAAGACGTAGGAGCAGAAGTAGACCATCTGGCCCATCGATTCTGGTCTGCCATTCAATGAGATCATGGCTGATCTGATAATCCTCAACTCCCCTTTCCTGCCTTTTCCCCATAACCCTTGATTCCCTTACTGATTAAAAACCTGTCTATCTCAAATGACCCAGCCTCTACAGCCCTCTGCGGTAAAGAATCCCACAGATTAACTACCCTCTGAGAGAAGAAACTCCTCCTCATCTCGATCTTAAGTGGGTGACCCCTTACTCTGAGGTTATGCCCTCTGGTCCGAGACTCTCCCACAAGGGGAACCAACCTCTCAGCATCTACTCAGTCAAGCCCCCTAAGAATCTTATATCTTTCAATCAGGTCGTCTCTCATTCTTCTAAACTCCAATGAGTACAGGCCCAAACTACTCAACCTCTCCTCATCAGAAAATCCCTCCATACCTGGGGTCAACCTAGTGAACCTTCTCTGGACTGCTCCAATGCCAATACATCTTTATTTCGACGAGGGGACCAAAACTGTTCACAGTATTCTAGGTGTGGTCTAACCAGTGCCTTGTATAGCTTGAGCAAGACTTCCCTATTTTTATACTCCATCCCCTTTGAAATAAAGGCCAACATTCCATTTGCCTTCCCTATTACCTGTTGAACAAGCTTTGTGGGATTCATGCACGAGGATCCACAAAGCCTTCTGTATTGTAGCTTTCTGCAGTCTTTCTCCATTTAAGTAATCTTCAGCTCCTCTATTCTTCCTGCCAAAGTGCATAACCTCACTTTCCCACGTTATATTCCATCTGCCAAGTTTTTGCCCACTCACTTAACCTGTCTATGTCCCTCTGTAGCCTCCTTGTGTCACCCTCACCACTTGCCTTCCCACCCATTTTTGTGTCATACGCAGACTTGGCGATAGTACATTCACTTCCCTCATCCAAGTCATTAATAGATACTGTAAATACTGTAAATAATTGTGGCCCCAGCACTGATGCCTGGGGCACTCCTGCTTGGGAGGAGAGACTACCTTTGAATCTGTGGTTCTCAGAGCTCAGTGGCGCTGGGGTGACTTCCTCACCTCACGTCTGGGTCCATTGTAGTTAGCGTCTTAGCATGTGAGGACCACCGTGACCCTCAGCCTGTTTAACTCTTTGGGAGTCAACCAATTAAACTAAATTAACAAAATCGGGGACAAAATAAACACAGCCCCTAAAGTAGGGAACTGCAAAACTGCAAGGAAGACAAAGTTTAGAGGAAACTTGCAGACGTCAAATCAAAATGGGATGAACAGGGTCGATAGAGCACCCCAGTCCCCATGGTGCCCACTGGGCGCGGAAGCCTCAGCCTGTTTACATGCAGCAATTGAGTACATATAAAGAGAGACCGTCCCCGGCCGCTTGTAAGTTCTGCATCCTTGAGGAGTCCCATGTTCCACGTGTATATGTGGACTGCCCGAGGTTAAATGCAGCCCTTTTTCCACCATTTGAGGGGGCCGCTCCTCAAATTCTGGTTGCATGTCAGTGCCACTCACCGCCCCCCCCCCGATCTTTGGCCACCCGGTGTAGAGAGGAGAGGAGGGTGGAGTACCTCCTTGTCAAGCCAGCCGTGCGCCTGGCCAAGGCGGCCGTTTAATGGGTCTCGGGCTGCGGGCAGTTGAGGGAGACATTAGACCCCCGACTGCTCCTCTTCCACGGCTACCTTGGCGACCAGGTCCCCCTGGAGTGGGCACACAGTGTTCGCTGGCACGCCTGAGGCGTTCGGCGACCGGCGGGGCGCCGCAGTGGGGCTGGGGTCCAGCATTACACATTTCCTTTCAAGTTCTGTCTTGCGCTGCAGTGACCCCTTTTGAGTGCCCGTCAGGTTTGTTAACGTCTCGAGAGCTGTGGAAGAGCCATTATTGCAGCTCAACCTGCTAAAGGACCTGAAGGAGTTTTTGTTTTGAGTTACGGCGTTGTCGTTCGGGGATTGTTGACAAGTTCACTTGATTATCGTTTTTCTCAGACGCGTATAAAGAGAAAGGCTTAGCGGCAGGAGTGGGGGTCTGGGTGGTGGGACTGAAGCTTGTCGTCGCCGCCACCCCCCCCAGAAATGTGATTTTAACGTGATTAAATTCCCTTTTTTGACATGTTCCGGCAATGTCCAAAGTTCCCCTCCTTCCGAGGGGTGGATCGTTCTAAGGCGCTGGGTGTTGGTAGGTAAGAGGCAGGCGTATCTAATGCTGCGCTCTGTGAGCAAACCAGCTGTCGAGTGGAAAGCGCTGGAAGAACTCGGCGAGTCTGGCAGCACCTGCGGAGAGAGGCTCCGAGTTAACACTTCAGGTTGGGAGCTGGAGAGTCTCATTGGACTCGACGCGGTTCGCTCTGTGTCTCTCCCTCTCCCTCTCTCTCTCTCTCTCTCTCTCCACCGATGCTGCTGAGTTTTCCCAGCAGTTTTCCGTTTGGATCTCAGATTTCCAGCATCTGCGAGTGTTGTTATCGGTTTCCCCAAGCCCAGATTGGGGATCCCACCCCCTTCTCGCTCGCACATCCCCCTGGACAGAGGCAGCCCTGGTGCAGCATTGTCCGTGGGAACCCTTCGCCAAGAGCGGGCAGGCCAGGGTGGGTGTGACTGATGAGGCTAAACCACCCCCCCACCCCCCCCCACCTCGCCTCCGATCTGGAATCAAAGCCAATCCCCCTCGTCTCCCTTTCTTATTCAGAAGGATGAGGACTCCGATATGGATGACGTGGGCCCCTCGCAGAGTCCCACCCGATCGCAGGCCCAGCACAACCTGGATAAGCTGACGCCCGCTGCTGTCGACAGGAAGGTAGGCACCTGTTTATCCCCCCCTCCCCACCACCCCCACCCCACACACACACACACACACACACACAACGGCCCAGTCCCAGTCCGTCCATTCGGCGGCCTGTCCCATCCCTGCTGGCTCCACAAAAAGAGCAACCCATTTACCCCTCTCCTTCCCCTTTCTCCCCATCACCCTGAGAGTCTTTTTTTCCTCTCCTCAAAGTATACATTAGTCATATTTTTATTGACATTAGGAACAGGAGGGGGCCATTCAGCCCCTCTCTCGAGACTGTTACACAGGAACAGGAGGGGGCCATTCAGCCCCTCTCTCGAGACTGTTACACAGGAACAGGAGGAAGCCCATTCAGCCCCTCTCGAGTCTGTTACACAGGAACAGGAGGAGGCCCATTCAGCCCCTCTCCAGCCTGTTACACAGGAACAGGAGGAGGCCCATTCAGCCCCTCTCGAGCCTGTTACACAGGAACAGGAGGAGGCCCATTCAGCCCCTCTCGAGCCTGTTACACAGGAACAGGAGGAGGCCCATTCAGCCCCTCTCGAGACTGTTATACAGGAATAGGAGGAGGCCATTCAGCCCCTCTCGAGCCTGTTACACAGGAACAGGAGGAGCCCATTCAGCCCCTTGAACCCATTACACAGGAACAGGAGAAGGAGGCCCGTTCAACCGCTTGAGCCTGTTACTCCATTCAATCAGATCACGGCTGATCTGTATCTCAACTCCATCCCCTTGCCTCCGTAACCTTCAACCCCCTTACCCAACGAAAAAATCCATCAATCTTGGGTTGCACATTTCAATTGACTGCACCCGGCCTCCTTCCCCCCCGCCCCAACCCAATGCCCACCACAGCCACGATAGCTTTTTGGGGAGAGAGAGAGAGTTCCGGGTTCCCACTCCCCTTTGTGTGAAGAAGCATTTCCTGACACCGCACCACCCCCCCCCAGCCCCCGCAAGGGCCTGACCCCTCAGTTTAAGGTTCTGCTGCCTCGTTCTGGACCCCACCACCCTCCCCGCACCAAGAGGCAACAGCTCTCTAACCGACCCTACCGAGTCCTCGAATCATCTGAAAGCCTTCGATCACATTCGCCCCCCCCCCCCCCCCCCCGCCCCCCAAACCCTCGCGGGAATACAAGCCCAGTCTGTGCGTCCAATCCCTGCGATTTAACCCCGTCAACCCTGGGACATCGCTCTGGGGAGCCTGCGCTGCTCGCTCTCCTCCCTGAGGCGCGGGGGCTGGGATCTGTCTGCACTTTCCCCTGATCGCGAGCTCATGGGACCTTTTGCTTAACGTTTCACAGATGAGCGAAGTGGTTCAGTACATCCTGATTATGGAACAGAGAAAGATCCCGGTGAAACGGAAAGGTAAGGTGGGTGAGTGGGTCGGGGCTGAACGGAGACCAGGCAGATTGAGGGGCGACGAATTGCTTTGCAGCCTGCTGGGAGTTAGCCTGTATATCTTCAGGCCTCAGTCTGTTGTGACCCCTCCCCACCTCCTGCCCCCACACCCCAGATATGGATTTGATCACAGCCAGAGTGACAGAGCCTCGGACCTTTGTCCGCCAGTGTTTGGAAAGACAAGATGCTGAACATGCTCGAACAAACATTGTGAACAGCAAACGCTTCATGTCATACAAAACAAATCTCCCTCTACACCGTCCCCATCAAACACTCCCAGGACAGGTACAGCACGGGGTTAGATACAGAGTAAAGCTCCCTCTACACCGTCCCCATCAAACACTCCCAGGACAGGTACAGCACGGGGTTAGATACAGAGTAAAGCTCCCTCTACACTCTCCCCATCAAACACTCCCAGGAGAGGTACAGCACGGGGTTAGATACAGAGTAAAGCTCCCTCTACACTCTCCCCATCAAACACTCCCAGGACAGGTACAGCACGGGGTTAGATACAGAGTAAAGCTCTCTCCACACCGTCCCCATCAAACACTCCCAGGACAGGTACAGCACGGGGTTAGATACAGAGTAAAACTCCCTCTACACTGTCCCCATCAAACACTCCCAGGACAGGTACAACACGGGGTATCCCTGCTCCTTTCGGTAGGATCATGTCTGATCTTGGGCTTCAACTCCACTTTCCCACCCACTCCCCACATCCCTTCAATTCCCTGAACCCAAAAATCTGTCTATCCCTGCCTTAAACATATTCAGCAATGGAGCGGGCACACCGTCTGAGGTGGGGGAGATTCACAAGGCTTTGTGTGCAGCAACTTCTCCATCTCTCAGCCCTAAATATTAATTTCACAAGGCAGTTGATGAGGCGTGAAAGTAAACACAAACGCATTGCTTGATTCTAGCTTTATTTACAGAATTCAGCATTACATATATCAGCCACCTACCCCCCATCCCTATCATAGCAGTCTCTCTTTATAGGTGCTCTAGGTACTTTATTAAACAATGCCCTTGACCCAAGTAACTTAACGACGTGACTTACATCCTAAATGATTGGCCCCTTACCCTGAGACTGTGCCCCCCTCTGAGTGCTAGACCCTCCAGCCGGGGGATACGGCGTCCCCATGTCTAACCTCTCAAGCCCCTTTGTAATCTCGAATGTTTCGAAGAGATCGGCTTTCATTGTCCCAAACCCCAGCAAACGTAGGCCCAGTTTACTCAGCCTCTCGTCGTAGGGCAGCCCCCTCATTCCCCCACACCCCCCCACCCCCCACCCCACCCCCACGGGCCAGTCAAGTGACCCTTCGCTTTATCGCCTCCAATTCAAGCGTATCCTTAAATGTGGAGATCAAAGCTGCGCGCGGTATTCCAGATGTGGTCTGACCAAAACCCCGGACAATTGTTGCAAGACCCCTTTATTCTTGAACTCCAGCCCCCTTGCACTAAAGACCAAAAAGCCATGTGCCTTCCTAATTGCTTGCTGCTAACTTACTGCGTCCCTTGCACGAGCACACACAAGTCTGTCTCTGAGTGTCAACATTTGCAGGTCTCTCACCTTTTAATATAAAATTCAGCTATTCTATTCTTACGACCATAGTGAATGACTTCACGCTCCCCCACAGCTTATCCTGCCATCTTCCATACTGTTGCTCACTGGCTTAACCCCTTCTGTATTTCTCGGCCGCCTCTGTATCCTCCTCGCAGCTTACGTTCCCACCCAGCTTTGGTATCGGGGGAGGCGGTGGTGACTGGCACGGGACTGGTAACCCAGAGACCCAGGGTAATGCTCTGGGGACCCGGGTTCGAATCCCGCCCACGGCAGGCAGTGGGATTTGAACTGAATGTAAACCCCGGAATTAAAAATCTCAGTGAGGACCACGAAACCATTGCCGATTGCCGTCAAAACCCCATCTGGTTCACTAATGTCCTTGAGGGAGGGAAGGAAGTCTGCCACCCTGACCAGACCTGGCCCGGCCTACGTGTGGTTGACTCTGAAACGGCCCCAGCAAGATACTCGGTTGTATCAAGCCGCGACGAAGCCAGTGGCGTGGGTGTACCTACACCACACGGGGACTGCAGCGGCTCAAGAAGGCAGCTCACCAACACCTTCTCAAGGGGGCAATTAGGGATGGGCAACAAATGCTGGGCCCTCATAAGCGAATTTTTTAAAAAGAGCATCAGCAAACTTAGATCCATGACCTACACTCTTAAGTCACTAATATAGGTTGCAAATAGTTGAGGCTCTGGCACTGACCCTTGTGGCACCTCACTATCCGCTGCCTACCAACATGAAAATGGCCCGTTTATCCCGACTCTTTGCTTCCTGCCGGTTGACCGATCCCCTACCCATGCTCGTATATCGCTCCCAACTCCACCTTACCTTAAGGCGTGGCACCTTATCGAATGCGCTTTGGACATTTATCGTCTAAATCGCTCTGAGTGTTGGACTCGGTTTTCTTTTACAGATATAATTAAGCACGTGTTGAAGGAATACAGGTCAAGATATACAGAGATCATGAAACGCACTGTCAGAACCTTTCACCAGGTTAGTGTCCAGCACTGGCCGCCACTCTCAGGACAATCCCCTTATCTCCCGGTGGCTGCAAGGACTTGCATTTTGATAGCGCCACCAGCACAGTAACACACCCCCCCCTACAAATTTCTCCCTCACAGGGTCGTTAATCAGACAAAAACTTGACCCCCAAGCCCAAATTAGGAGATTTTAGGGACAGGCGACCAAAAGCTTGGTCAAACCGGTCGGATTTTAAGGAGCGTCTTAATGGAGGAGGGAGAGAGGGGGAGAAGGTTTAGGGAGGGATTACCAGAACTCAGGGCCCCCGGGCAGTGGAAGGCGCGGCTGCCAGTGGCGGAGCAATGGGAATTTGGGGGGAGATGAATGAGAGGCGAGAATCAGATCTCAGGGAGTGGAGGGAGGTTAGAGAGATAGGGAGGGGTGTAGGGGCTGGAGGAGGTTACAGATATAGGGAGGGGTGTAGGGGCTGGAGGAGGTTACAGAGTTAGGGAGGGTTGTAGGGGCTGGAGGAGGTTATAGAGATAGGGAGGGTTGTAGGGGCTGGAGGAGGTTACAGAGATAGGGAGGGTTGTAGGGGCTGGAGGAGGTTACAGAGATAGGGAGGGTTGTAGGGGCTGGAGGAGGTTATAGAGATAGGGAGGGTTGTAGGGGCTGGAGGAGGTTACAGAGATAGGGAGGGTGGGTCACAGTCTTTGCTCAACCAACTTGTCCCTTATTCCGATGTTGGAAAGAGTGTGTAACATCTCTCTCTCCCCCGTCCCCCTCTCCCTCCCAGTTTCCCTCTCTCTCCCCATCTCCCTTCCCCTGTCTGCCTCTATCTCCCCCTCGTCCTCTTCTCTCTCCACCCCCTCGTCCCCCTCTCTCTCTCCCCGCTGCCCCCCTCTCTCTCTCCCCTCGTCTCCCTCTGTCTCCCCCGTCTCCCTCTGTCTCCCCCCGTCTCCCTCTCTCTCCCCCCGTCTCCCTCTCTCTCCCCCGTCTCCCTCTCTCTCTCCCCCCGTCTCCCTCTCTCTCTCCCCCCGTCTCCCTCTCTCTCTCCCCCCGTCTCCCTCTCTCTCTCCCCCCCGTCTCCCTCTCTCTCTCCCCCCGTCTCCCTCTCTCTCTCCCCCCGTCTCCCTCTCTCTCTCCCCTCGTCTCCCTCTCTCTCTCCCCTCGTCTCCCTCTCTCTCTCCCCCCGTCTCCCTCTCTCTCTCCCCCCATCTCCTCTCTCTCCCCCTGTCCCTCTCTCTCTCTCCCCCTATCCCTCTCTCTCTCTCTCCCCCGTCCCTCTCTCTCTCTCCCCCCCATCCCCCTCTCTCTCTCCACCCTTCCCCCTCTCTCTGTCCCTCTCTCTCCCTCTGTCCCCCCCGGACTGTCTGTCTGTACACATCTCTTACCCTGTGTCTCACTCTCTCGTTCTCCTCCTCTTCTCTCTCTCTCTCTCTCGTGCTCGCTCGCTCTCTCTGTCTGTCCCTGTTCCCCGGCCTGTCTGTCTCTCTCCCTCTCTCTCTCTCTCTCTCTCTCTGTACCCGTCTCTCACTCTCTGTCTCTCTCTCTAGGTATTTGGACTGGATTTGGTGGAAATTGACACCAAAAACCATGCCTACATCCTCGTTAACAAACTGGATCGTGTTGAGGGTGATAACATGAATTGGTAAGGTGATGAGCTGCCGCTAGCTCCCTGCACTATTTTCTAAATGTCTTTCTGTGCTAGCTGCTTCAGTCTGAGCTGCCAGGGCAGCTGGGTTGAGGGAGGTAAACATTTCTGCTCATATAAACCACAAGACTGTCTGGGCAATCTGCTTGAGATAGAGAACTCTCCTCAGAATTTTGCAGACTAGATATCATCCCATACCATCCCTCTGGAAGAGTCATTTTCATTCCACTCCCTCTGCACAGTTTTCCCTGGCTGGCTGGTCTGTGAGCTGGGGGCGCGGGTCACCATCCAGCAGAAACTGAACTGTGGCCACAAGAGCAGGTCAGAGGCTGGGAATCCTGCGGAGAGTTACTCACCTCCTGACTCCCCAAAGCCTGTCCACCATCTACAAGGCACCAGTCAGGAGTGTGATGGGACACTCCCCCCTTGCCTGGATGAGTGCAGCTCCCACAACACTCAAGAAGCTCAACACCATCCAGGACAAAGCAGCCCCCGCTCGATTGGCACCCCATCCACAAACATTCACTCCCTCCACCACCGACGCACAGGGGCAGCAGTGTGTGTACCATCTATAAGATGCACTGCAGCAACTCGCCAAGGCTCCTTCGACAGCGCCGCCCAAACCCACCACCTCTACCACCTAGAAGGACAAGGGCAGCAGACACATGGGGAACACCCACCACCTGCAAGTTCCCCTCCAAGCCCCACTCACCATACCGACTTGGAAATATATCACCGTTCCTCCACCGACGCACAGGGGCAGCAGTGGGTGTACCATCTACAAGATGCACTGCAGCAACTCGCCAAGGCTCCTTCAACAGCGCCGCCCAAACCCATGACCTCTACCACCTAGAAGGACAAGGGCAGCAGACGCACGGGAACATCTTAGAGCAGAGAAGGTTAAGGGGCGGATTTAATCAAGGCGTTCAAAATCACGACGGGGTTTCGATCGAGTAAATGTGGAGAAGCTGTTTCCAGTGGTGGGAGGGTTGGTAAGCAGAGAGGGGGGGATACAGATTGAAGAGAATCGGCGGCAGGAGGGGGGTGGGGAAGGGGAGATGAGGAGAATTGTATTTATTTTGGACGCGGTGAGTTGTTGAGATCTGGAAGGCGCTGCCCGAAAGGGCGGGGGAAGCAGATTCACCCTCGGAAAGTGGGGGAATTGGATAAATACTGGAAGGGGGTAAAATGTGCAGGGCGATGGGGGAAGGAGCAGGAGGGAGAGTGTGGGACTAACTGGATAGCTCTTTCAAAGAGCCAGCACGTGGCACGACGGGCTGAACGACCACCTCCTGAGCTGTGTGACTGCACCTTCCTCCACCCGCAGCCCTTTTCCCCCTCGCAGCACAGCTGGATCAGCAGCGGAGACGCACTGTGCCAACTCTAACTCCATTTTCTTCCCCAGGGGTGATGCTACTCCCAAAATGGGGCTCCTGATGGTCATCCTCTCCATTATCTTCATGAAGGGCAACGTGGTGAAGGACTGTAAGCACCTTTCTGCTGTTAGTTTGTGTTTCTACCCTCAGCTGCCTCAGGATGTGCTTCCAGGCCCTTCCGTGGGAACCCTGAGCTTTCAGTATCCGCCCTGCACATGGAAACTCCCCAGGAATGCTGAGCTTCCTAATCACTGTGAGCGACCCAGGGGGTGCTTAACACCATCAACCCCGTTACACCCCTCCCCATCTGTGTAACCTCCTCCAGCCCCTACACCCCTCCCTATCTCTGTAACCTCCTCCAGCCTCTACACACCTCCCCATCTCTGTAACCTCCGCCAGACCCTACACCCCTCCCTATCTCTGTAACCTCCTCCAGCCCCTACACCCCTCCCTATCTCTGTAACCTCCTCCAGCCCCTACACCCCTCCCCATCTCTGTAACCTCCGCCAGACCCTACAACACTCCCTATCTCTGTAACCTCCTGCCACCCTCCGAGTTCTCTGCGCTCCTCCAATTCCGGCCTCTCGAGCATCCCCCAATTCCCATTGCTCCGCCATTGACGGCCATGCCTTCAGTTTCTCTCTGTCAGTGCTGAGGGAGCCCCGCGCTGTTGGCGGGTCAGTGCTGAGGGAGCGCCGCACTGTCGAAGGGTCAGTGCTGAGGGAGCCCCGCGCTTTTGGCGGGTCAGTGCTGAGGGAGCGCCGCACTGTCGGAGGGTCAGTGTTGAGGGAGTGCCGCACTGTGGGAGGGTCAGCGCTGAGGGAGCACCGCACTGTGGGAGGGTCAGCGCTGAGGGAGTGCCGCACTGTCAGAGGGTCAGTGTTGAGGGAGTGCCGCACTGTCGGAGGGTCAGTGCTGAGGGAGCGCCGCACTGTGGGAGGGTCAGTGCTGAGGGAGCGCCGCACTGTGGGAGGGTCAGCGCTGAGGGAGCGCCGCACTGTCGGAGGGTCAGTGCTGGGGGAGCGCCGCACTGTTAGAGGGTCAGTGCTGAGGGAGCGCCGCGCTTTCCGAGGGTCAGCACTGAGGGAGCGCCGCACTGTCAGAGGGTCAGTGCTGAGGGAGTGCCGCACTGTGGGAGGGTCAGTGCTGAGGGAGCGCCGCACTGTAGGAGGGTCAGTGCTGAGGGAACGCCGCACTGTCGGAGGGTCAGTGCTGAGGGAGCGCCGCGCTGTCCGAGGGTCAGCACTGAGGGAGCACCGCACTGTCGGAGGGTCAGTGCTGAGGGAGCTCCGCACTGTCACATGTGCAGCTTTTTTACTCTGAGACATTAAACCCAAGGCCCCCTTCTCCCCTTTTGGGCAGACGTAAAATATCTCAGTACCACTGCTGGATGAAGAGCCGAGATTAGGTTGGGGGGTCCCCCCCACCGGTGTCATGGGGCCGATATATGTCCCTCAACCAGGATGGCTGAAATGCAGATGACCTGGGGTCACCACCACCTTGGCTGCTGTGGGATCGTGCTGTGCGCAAATTGGCTGCCACATTTGCTACATAGCATACGGGTCCTCACATGCAAGGAGCTCCTTCGTGGGCCGCGAGGCTGCTGGGTTCGCCCTGGGGTGGTGCAGGGCGGCTAGGGGAAGGCAGTCCCTTTCTTTCCTCTTGGTGCCCAGCGCGCTACGTCTCCCGATGGGTGGGGCACGGTGTGAAGCTCCTGCGGACCACCATTTAACGCACGCTCTCCTCCTCTTCTCCTTAGCCTTGCTGTGGCACACCCTCAAGAAGCTTCGGGTCGACCCCAGGTAACGCCTTCGCTCGCGCTGTTCGACTTTACGTTTTTCTCTAAGGCCCGGGAATTCAGTTTGGTGGGAGGTGGGGGTGGGGGTGGTGGTGGTGGTGGTGGGGGGAGGTGGCTGGTGGGGCTGCAGGGGAGGGGGCCTTGTGGGGAGGGGTCGTGGGCGTTCGTTTTCCGGCGAGACGGCGGCTGCTTCCGGTTTCACTGACCTGCGGGAGCATGGCGCTCCAGGAACCCGCACTGGGTCAGCGACCTCCCGGCTTGCACGGGAAGCAACGGTGCTGGTGACCTGTGCGGGTTTAGTCTCCCGCCCGCCCTTCCGGTTCCTCACTGGTCCCGGCTGTTTTGGGTGGGGTGGGTGGAGGTGGGTGGGGGTGGGGGCTTCCTCTCGGCACTCAGACGCAAGAGTTTCACTCGTTTTTGCCTCGATGTTGTTTTTCTCGCCCCTCTCCCTTCAGTGAGAGACACAATGACTTCGGGGACGTGAAGAAGCTCATCACCGAGGAGTTTGTCAAACAGAAGTGAGTGCTGTACATCGTCCGCCCGTAGCACTGGGTTACGCTGTAGGGTCGGCTGCCTTTTCACCTGTACCCAGCCTGGGAGTGTTTGATGGGGACGGTGTAGAGGGAGCTTTACTCTGTGTCTAACCCCGTGCTGTACCTGTCCTGGGAGTGTTTGATGGGGAAGGTGTAGAGGGAGCTTTACTCTGTATCTAGCCCCGTGCTGTACCTGTCCTGGGAGTGTTTGATGGGGACAGTGTAGAGGGAGCTTTACTCTGTATCTAACCCCGTGCTGTACCTTCAGCGCTGTTACCTGTTGCCCATCCCTATGCCTGATCTGAATGTCTCAGTGGGGCTGTTTCAGGTGGGAATTCAGATGGCACATTCATAGGAATAGAAGAAGCAGGAGGAGGCCATTCGGCCCTTCGTGCCTGCTTCCCCCATTCAATAAGACCATGGCTGATCTGACGGTGGCCCTGACTCCACTTTCCCCTCCGCCCCCACTTCCCACCCCATGACCTTGGACTCCCTTGCCGATTCAGAAATCCGTCTACCTCAGCCGTGAATATATTCAGGGACCCGCTTGTCAATTAAGCTGCACTTTACGAGTTCAAGTGATTGTTTTGACAATGATTGTGCTGCCCAGAGACCTGTTCGAATGGTATAGCCACACCACAGCGGTCGATGATGGCTTTGTTCCGAGGAAGGCTTTTACCCTTGAACCATTACTGCTTCCAACAGGTCTCAGATGATATCTTATTGGGAATTTGCCAGCAGAAGCTATGTTTTACCCTGTCCTTTTGAAGCATTTAAGAGAGTGGGGGGTGCTTGACAAGGGTGGGTGTTGAGCAGGTTGGGGCCTCTACCCCATTGGAGTTTAGAAGAATGAGAGGTGATCTTATTGAAACATGTCAGATTCTGAGGGGAGGGGGTTTGACAGGGTTAATGCTGAGGGGATGTTTCCCCCCCCCCTCGTGGTCGGGGGGGGGAATGTGGAATGAGGGGAGGTGGGGGGCACAGTTTCAGAATGAGGGGTCTCCCATTGAAGACGGAGACGAGGAGGAATTTCTTGTCTCAGAGGGTGGTCAGTCTGTGGAATTCTCTCCCCCCCCCTCCCCCTGAGAGCAGCGGGGGCCGGCTCACTGGATATGTTCAAGGCCGAGTGAGACAGATTTCTGATCGACGAGGGGGGTCGAGGGTTATGAGGGGGGAGGGGACAGGGAAGTGGAGTTGAGGCCACGGTCGGAGTAGTCAGGATTTTATCGAGGGGTGGGCGGTTGCGGAAGCTGAGGCCACAGTCGGAGCGGTCAGGATCTTATCGAAGGCGGTGGGGCGGGGGGGAGGGGGTGTGGAAGCAGGCTTGAGGGGCTGAATGGCTGCCTCCTGCTCCTATTTCCTATGTCATTACGATCTCTCTCTCTCTCTCTCTCTCTGCCCCTCAGGTACCTGGATTACTCCCGAGTTCTCCACACTGACCCCGTGGAGTACGAGTTCCGCTGGGGACCCAGAGCTTCGAAGGAAACCTCCAAACTGAAAGTCCTGGAGTTTGTCGCTAAGGTAGGGGAGTCTTGAGAATCGAGGTTGGCAGGTCAGCGGGCCCCAGAGCGATGGCTGGGTGTTTAGTGGGTGGTAGGGGAGGAGGGGCGAGGCAGTGTTTGGCAGTGGAGGGACTAACGAGTACGATCGGCAGGAACCAACGCCTCCCGGGTACAAAAGTGATTCCAACACCCCCCCACCATCACCACCACCCCCGCCGGCCCCGGGCGGTCATTTCTGGGGAGGGTGAGGTTCCCAGTCCTGAGGCTCGCCTCGGGCAAAACGTGAGCTCCCTCGGTTGCCTCCCCCTCCACCTCTCTGCCACTCGCAGCGAGAGCAGGGCCGCAGCTTCTGGATTGTGGACGGTAAGAACCAGACGAGAAGACTTTTGTTTCTTGTTTTGGACGCGGCGAGTTGTTGGGATCTGGAAGGCGCTGCCCGAAAGTGCGGGGGAAGCAGATTCACCCTCGAAAAGGTGGGGCGGGGGGGGAGTGGATTGGATAAATACCGGAAGCGGGGGAAAATGTGCAGGGCTACGGGGGAGTGTTGGGGTGGGGGGGGGGGGGAAGAGAGCAGATCAGGGAGAGCGTGTGGGACTAATTAGATAGCTCTTTCAAAGGGGCCAGCACGGGCACGAAGGGCTGAAGGGCCTCGTCCTCCTCCGCTACGCGCTCTCCAACTCTTGTTAATTTTCCTCTGGTCACCAGATGCACAACAACCAGGATCCGAAGACCTGGGCGACGCAGTACAAAGAAGCTCATCAAGAGGCAGCCGCATCCTCCAAGAATTAACCAGACAAAGGGGGCCACCACCCCCCCCACCCCACCCCATCCGATTCTCGCCCCCATCCTCCGCTGCCTTCTCACCCGAACCAATCGCTGGCCCCCCTTTGCGAACGCCACCTTCTGCCCGAGCTCCTTGACCTGAGCGTCGGGGCCCCTCTTAACGTTCCCGCCACCCTTCTTCCACACACACCCCCCCCCCCACTCGCCTCCCCCTCCGGAATTCCCATCTCAGGGGGTGCCCCGCGGCACCGGCTGCCACCTGGGTTGGCACTTCGTCTTTCAGGGAGCCACGAAGCTCGCGCCGACTTTCCCCTCTCCCAAAACCACCCCCCCCGTCCCTACCCCCTTGCCTTTCTGTCTGGGTATGGACCATCCCATCCCACCCCACCCCTCGGGCACTTCCCACGTCTCCTCAGGGTGGTTTCCTACCAGGTCCAGCAACCAGTTGCGTTGGCATCACCCGTTTTTACAGTCAAGATGTCGTTTCGCTGTTTGTACCTGTTTCTCTAACTCGGCGCGGTATCGATGCTTGCACGCGCGATTAAATTGCCCTTCTCTGTCACGACTGTTGCCCAGTGTTGCCTGCCTTGTTCGATCATCCGCGGCTGCTTTGCACCCCCCACCCCTGTCCTCACCCACCCAGCGTTCCTCATGTGCAGGGTCAGCCCACCTATATCTCGCCCAAGACTGCAGCTTGGGAGTCGGGGTAGGGTGGGGGGGTGTGGGAGGATATATCGGCCTCGGGTAGGATATATTGCCCTCGGGGAAGGATATATTGCCCTCGGGGAAGGATATATTGGCCTCGGGGAAGGATATATTGGCGTCGGAGTAGGATATATTGGCCTCGGGGAAGGATATATTGCCCTCGGGGAAGGATATATTGGCCTCGGGGAAGGATATTTTGGCCGAATGGAAGAATATATTGGCCTTGGCGAAGGATATATCGGCCTGGGGGAAGGATATATCGGCCTCGGGGAAGGATATATTGGCCTCGGGGAAGGATATATTGGCCTCGGGGAAGGATATATTGGCCTCGGGGAAGGATATATTGGCCTCGCGGAAGGATATATTGGCCTAGGGGAATGACATATCGGCCTGAGGGAATGATATATTGGCCTAGGGGAAGGATATATTGGCCTAGGGGAAGGACATATTGGCCTCAGGGAAGGATATATTGGCCTAGGGGAAGGATATATTGGCCTCGAGGATGGATATATTGGCGTCGGGGTAGGATATATTGGCCTCGGAGAAAGATATATTGGCCTCGGGGAAGGTTATATTTGCCTAGGGGACGGATCTATTGGCCTCGGGGAATGACATGTTGGCCTGGGGGAAGGATATATTGGCCTCGGGGAAGGATATATTGGCCCCGGGGAAGGATATATTGGCCTCGGGGTAGGATATATTGGCCTCGGGGTAGGATATATTGGCCTCGGGGAAGGATATATTGGCCTCGGGGTAGGATATATTGGCCTCGGGGTAGGATATATTGCCCTCGGGGTAGGATATATTGGCCTCGGGGTAGGATATATTGGCCTCGGGGTAGGATATATTGGCCTCGGGGAAGGATATATTGGCCTCGGGGAAGGATATATTGGCCTCGGGGAAGGATATATTGGCCTCGGGGAACAATATGTTGCCCTCGGTGAGCAATATATTGTCATTGGGTAAGGATATATTGGCCTGAGGGAAGGATATTTTGGCCTCGTGGAAGGATAAATTGGCCTCGGAGAAGCTTATATTTTCCTAGCGGACAGATCTATTGGCCTCGAGGAAGGACATTTTGGCCTGGGGGAAGGACATTTTGGCCTGGGGGAAGGATCTATTGGCCTCGGGGTAGCATCTATTGGCCTCGGGGAAGGATATATTGGCCTTGGGGTAGGATCTATTGGCCTCGGAGAAGGATATATTGGCCTCAGGGAAGCTTATATTTTCCTAGGGGACAGATCTATTGGCCTCGGGGTAGGATATATTGGCCTCGTGGGAGGATATATTAGCCTCGGGGAAAGATATATTGGCCTTAGGGTAGGATCTATTGGCCTCGGGGTAGGATATATTGGCCACGGGGAAGGATATATTGACCTCGGGGAATTATATATCGGCCTAAAGGAAGGATGTATCTGCCTCGGGGAAGAATATATTGGCCTTGGGGAAGGATATATTGGCCTTGGAGAAGGATATATTGGCCTTGGAGAAGGCCTCGGCAAAGGATATATTGGCTTCGCTTAAGGATATATTGGCCTAGGGGCAGGATATATTTGCCTCGGGGAACAACATATTGCCCTCGGGGAACGATATATTGGCCTCGGGGTAGGATATATTGGCCTCGGGGTAGGATATATTGTCATTGGGTAAGGATATATTGGCCTGAGGGAAGGATATTTTGGCCTCGTGGAAGGATAAATTGGCCTCGGAGAAGCTTATATTTTCCTAGCGGACAGATCTATTGGCCTCGGGGAAGGACATGTTGGCCTGGGGGAAGGATATATTGGCCTCGGGGAAGGATATATTGGCCCCGGGGAAGAATATATTGGCCTCGGGGAAGGATACTTTGGAGTCGGGGTAGGATATATTGGCCTCGGAGAAGGATATATTGGCCTCGGAGAAGCTTATATTTTCCTAGGGGTCAGATCTATTGGCCTCGGGGAAGGACATGTTGGCCTGGGGGAAGGATATATTGGCCTCGGGGAAGAATATATTGGCCCCGGGGAAGAATATATTGGCCTCGGGGTAGGATATATTGGCCTCGGGGTAGAATATATTGGCCTCGGGGAAGGATATATTGGCCTCGGGGAAGGATACTTTGGAGTCGGGGTAGGATATATTGGCCTCGGAGAAGGATATATTGGCCTCGGGGAAGGTTATATTTGCCTAGGGGACGGACCTATTTGCCTCGGAGAATGACATGTTGGCCTGGGGGAAGGATATATTGGCCCTGGGGAAGGATATATTGGCCTCGGGGTAGGATATATTGGCCTCCGGGAAGGATATATTGGCCTCGGGGAACAATATGTTGCCCTCGGTGAGCAATATATTGTCATTGGGTAAGGATATATTGGCCTGAGGGAAGGATATTTTGGCCTCGTGGAAGGATAAATTGGCCTCGGAGAAGCTTATATTTTCCTAGGGGACAGATCTATTGGCCTCGGGGAAGGACATTTTGGCCTGGGGGAAGGATCTATTGGCCTCGGAGAAGGATATATTGGCCTCGGGGAAGCTTATATTTTCCTAGGGGACAGATCTATTGGCCTCGGGATAGGATATATTGGCCTCGTGGGAGGATATATTAGCCTCGGGGAAGGATATATTGGCCTTGGGGTAGGATCTATTGGCCTCGGAGAAGGATATATTGGCCTCGGGGAAGCTTATATTTTCCTAGGGGACAGATCTATTGGCCTCGGGGTAGGATATATTGGCCTCGTGGGAGGATATATTAGCCTCGGGGAAAGATATATTGGCCTCAGGGTAGGATCTATTGGCCTCGGGGTAGGATATATTGGCCACGGGGAAGGATATATCGACCTTGGGGAATTATATATCGGCCTAAGGGAAGGATGTATCGGCCTCGGGGGAAGAATATATTGGCCTTGGGGAAGGATATATTGGCCTTGGAGAAGGATATATTGGCCTTGGAGAAGGCCTCGGCGAAGGATATATTGGCTTCGCTTAAGGATATATTGGCCTAGGGGCAGGATATATTTGCCTCGGGGAACAATATATTGCCCTCGGGGAACGATATATTGGCCTCGGGGTAGGATATATTGGCCTTGGGGTAGGATATATTGGCCTCGGGGTAGGATATATTGGCCTCGGGGAAGGATATATTGGCCTCGGGGAAGGATATATTGGCCTCGGGGAAGGATATATTGGCCTCGGGGTAGGATATATTGGCCTCGGGGTAGGATATATTGGCCTCGGGGAAGGATATATTGGCCTCGGGGAACAATATGTTGCCCTCGGTGAACAATATATTGTCATTGGGTAAGGATATATTGGCCTGAGGGAAGGATATTTTGGCCTCGTGGAAGGATAAATTGGCCTCGGAGAAGCTTATATTTTCCTAGGGGACAGATCTATTGGCCTCGGGGAAGGACATTTTGGCCTGGGGGAAGGATATATTGGCCTTGGGGTAGGATCTATTGGCCTCGGAGAAGGATATATTGGCCTCGGGGAAGCTTATATTTTCCTAGGGGACAGATCTATTGGCCTCGTGGTAGGATATATTGGCCTCGTGGGAGGACATATTAGCCTTGGGGAAAGATATATTGGCCTCAGGGTAGGATCTATTGGCCTCGGGGTAGGATATATTGGCCACGGGGAAGGATATATCGACCTCGGGGAATTATATATCGGCCTAAGGGAAGGATGTATCGGCCTCGGGGAAGAATATATTGGCCTTGGGGAAGGATATATTGACCTTGGAGAGGCCTCGACGAAGGATATATCGGCCTCGGCGAAGGATATATTGGCCTTGGAGAAGGCCTCGGCGAAGCATATATTGGCTTCGCTTAAGGATATATTGGCCTAGGGGCAGGATATATTTGCCTCGGGGAACGATATATTGCCCTCGGGGAACGATATATTGTCCTTGGGTAAGGATATATTGGCCTGGGGAAGGATATATTGGCCTCGTGGAAGGTTATATTTGCCTAGGGGACAGATCTATTGGCCTCAGGGAAGGACATTTGGCCTGGGGGAAGGATATATTGGTCTCGGGGAAGGATATATCGGCCACGGCGAAGGTTATATTGGCCTCATTGAAGGATATATTGGCCTCAGGGAAAGATATATTGGCTTCGGGGAAGAATATATTGTCCTACGGGAAGGATATATTGGCCTCATTGAAGGATATATTGGCCTCGGGGAAAGATATATTGGCTTCGGGGAAGAATATATTGTCCTACAGGAAGGATATATTGGCATCATTGAAGGATATATTGGCCTCGGGGAAGAATATGTCGGCCCTGGGGGAAGGACTTATCGCCCTCAGTGAAGGATATATCGGCCTCGGGGAAGAATATATTGGCCTCGGGGAAGGATATATTGGCCTCGGGTAAGGATATATTGGCCTTGGGGAAGGCCTTGGCAAAGGATATATTGGCATCCGTTAAGGATATATTGGCTTCGGGGAAGGGTATGTTGGCCTAGGGGAAGGATATATTGGCCTAATGGAAGGATATATTGGCCTAGGGGCAGGATACATTTGCCTCGGGGAACGATATATTGCCCTCGGGGAACAATGTATTGCCCTCGGGAAATGATATATTGTCCTCAGATAAGGATATATTGGCCTGGGGGAAGGATATATTGGCATTAGGGAACGGTATATTGGCCTTGGGGAGGGATACATTGGCCTCGGGGAAGAATATATCGTCCCTGGGGGGAGGACTTATCGCCCTCGGGGAAGGATATATTGGCCTCGGGGAAGGATATATTGGCCTAGTGGAAGGATATATTGGCCTCGGGGTAGGATACATTTGCCTCGGGGAAGGATATATTGGCCTCGGGGAAGGATATATTGGCCTCAGCGAAGGATATATTGGCCTCGGCGAAGGATATATCGGCCTTGGCGAAGGATATATCGGCCTTGGGGAAGGATATATCGGCCTCGGGGAAGGATATATTGGCCTCGGGTAAGGATATATTGGCCTTGGGGAAGGCCTCGGCGAAGGATATATTGGCTTCGGTTAAAGATATATTGGCCTCGGGGAATGATATATTGGCCTAGGGGAAGAATATATTGGCCTAGGGGAAGGATATATTGGCTTAGGGGAAGGATATATTGGCCTAGGGGAAGGATATATTGGACTAGGGGAAGGATATATTGGCCTAATGGAAGGATATATTGGCCTAGGGGCAGGATACATTTGCCTCGGGGAACGATATATTGCCCTCGGGGAACAATGTCTTGCCCTCGGGAAATGATATATTGTCCTCAGGTAAGGATATATTGGCCTGGGGGAAGGATATATTGGCATTAGGGAACGGTATATTGGCCTTGGGGAGGGATACATTGGCCTCGGGGAAGAATATATCGTCCCTGGGGGAAGGACTTATCGCCCTCGGGGAAGGATATATTGGCCTTGGGGAAGGATATATTGGCCTAGGGGAAGGATATATTGGCCTAGGGGAAGGATATATGTGCCTAGTGGAAGGATATATTGGCCTTGGGGTAGGATAATTTTGCCTCGGGGAAGGATATATTGGCCTCGGGGAAGGATATATTGGCCTCAGCGAAGGATATATTGGCCTCGGCGAAGGATATATCGGCCTCGGCGAAGGATATATCGGCCTCGGGGAAGGATATATCGGCCTCGGGGAAGGATATATCGGCCTCGGGGAAGGATATATTGGCCTCGGGTAAGGATATATTGGCCTTGGGGAAGGCGTCGGCGAAGGATATATTGGCTTCGGTTAAAGATATATTGGCCTCGGGGAATGATATATTGGCCCAGGGGAAGAATATATTGGCCTAGGGGAAGGATATATTGGCCTAGGGGAAGGATATATTGGCCTAGTGGGAGGATATATTGGCCTAGGGGCAGGATATATTGGCCTAGGGGCAGGATATATTTGCCTCGGGGAACAATATATTGCCCTCGGGGAACAATATATTGCCCTCGGGAAATGATTTATTGTCCTCGGCTAAGGATATTCTGGCCTCAGGGAAGGATATATTGGACTCGGCGAAGGATATATTGGCCTCGGACAAGGCCTCGGGGAAGGATATATCAGTCTCAGGGAAGGATATATTGGCCTGCGGAAGGATATATTTGCCTCGGGGAAGGATACATTGGCCTCGGGGTAGGATATATTGGCTTCGCGGAAGGGTATATCAGCCCAGGTAAAGGATATATCGGCCTGGGGGATATATCAGCCTCTGTGAAGGATACATCGGCCTCGGGGGAGGATATATTGACCTCGGGGAAGAATAAATTGGCCTCGGGGAAGGATATATTGGCCTTGCAGAAGGCCTCGGGGAATGATTTATTGGCCTTGGAGAAGGATATATTGGCCTTGCAGAAGGCCTCGGGGAACGATTTATTGGCCTTGGAGAAGGATATATTGGCCTTGCAGAAGGCCTCGGGGAACGATTTATTGGCCTTGGAGAAGGATATATTGGCCTCGGCGAAGGATATATTGGCCTTGGAGCAGGCCTCGGTGAAGCAAATATCGGCCTTGAGGAAGGATAGATTGGCCTCGGGGAGGGATATATTATCATAGGGGAAGGATATGTTGGCCTTGGGGAAGGATACATTGGTCTGGGTGAAGGATACATCGGCCTGGGGGAAGGATATATTGGCCTCGGGGAAGGATATATCAGCTTGGGGGAAGGAGATATTGGCCTCGGTGAAGGATATATTGGCCTCGGCGAAGGATATATCGGCCTTTCAGAAGGATATATTGGCCTTGGAGAAGAAAAGATTGGCCTTGGAGATGGCCTCGGGGAAGGATATATCGGCTCGGGGAAGGATATATCGGCCTGCGGAAAGGAGATATTGGCCTCGTCGAAGGATAATTGTCCTTTCAGAAGGATATATTGGCTTTGGAGAAGGAAAAATTGGCCTTGGAGATGGCCTCGGAGAAGGATATATCGGCCTCAGGGAAGGATATATTGGCCTGGGGGAATGATATATTGGCCACGGTGAAGGATATACTGGCCTCGGGGAAGGATATATTGGCCTTGGAGAAGGCCTCCTGGAAGGATATATCGGCCTCGGTGAACAATATATTGGCCTCAGGGAATGATATATTGGCCTCGGTGAAGGATCTATTGACCTCGGGGAAGAATATATTGGCCTCCGGGAACGATATATTGGTCTTGGGGAAGGATATATTGGCCTCGGGGAAGGATATAATGGCCTCGGAGAAGGCCTCGGGGAAGGATATATTGGCCTCGGGGATGGATATATTGGCCTTGGAGAAGGCCTCGGCAAAGGATATATTGGCCTTGGTGAAGAATATATTGGCCTCGGGGAAGGATATATTGGCCTCGGGGAAGGATATATTGGCCTAGGGGAAGGATATATTGGCCTCGGGGAAGGATATATTGGCCTAGGGGAAGGATGTATCAGCCTCGGGGAAGGATACATCGGCCTCGGGGAAGGATATATCAGCTTGGGGGAAGGAGATATTGGCCTTGGGGAAGGATATATTGGACTGTGGAAAGGATATATTTGCCTCGGGGAAGGATATATCAGCCTGCGGAAAGGATATATTTGCCTCGGAGAAGGAGATATCGGCCTCAGGGATGGATAAATTGGCCTCGGGGAAGGATATATTGGCCTCGGGGAAGGATATATTGGCCTAGGGGAAGGATATATTGGCCTCGGGGAAGGATATATTGGCCTAGGGGAAGGATGTATCGGCCTCGGGGAAGGATACATCGGCCTCGGGGAAAGATATATCGGCCTCAGTAAAGGATATATCGGCCTAGGGAATGGATATATAGGCCTCTGGGTAGGATATATCGGCCTCGGAGAAAAATATATTGGCCTTGGAGAAGGCCTAGGGGAAGGATATATTGGCCCCGGGGAAGGATATATTGGCCTCGGGGAAGGATATATTGGCCTCTGCGAATGATTTTTGGCCACGGGAATGGACATATTGGCCTCGGGGAAGGATATATTGGACTGGGGGAAGGATATATTGGCCTAGGGGAAGGATGTATCGGCCTCGGAGGAGGATGTATCAGCCTCGCGGAAGGATATATTGGCATCGGGGAAGGTTGTATTGGCCTCAGGGAAGGATATATCGGCCCTGGTAAAGGATATATCGGCCTGGGGGAAAGATACATCAGCCTCTGTGAAGGATACATCGGTCTCGGGGGTAGATATATTGACCTCGGGGAAGGATATATTGGCCTCAGGGAAAGATATTTTGGCCTTGGGGGTGGATATATTGGCCTCGGGGAAGGATATATTGGCCTCGGGTTAGGATATATTGGCCTCGGCGAAGGAAATATCGGCCTTGAGGAAGGATAGATTGGCCTCGGGGAGGGATATATTGTCATAGGGGAAGGATATGTTGGCCTTGGGGATGGATATATTGGTCTGCGTGAAGGATATAATGAGCTTGGGAAAGGATACATCGGCCTGGGGGAAGGATACATCGGCCTGGGGGAAGGAGATATTGGCCTCGGGGAAGGATATATTGGTCTGGGTGAAGGATATAATGACCTTGGGGAAGGATACATCGGCCTGGGGGAAGGATCTATCAGCTTGGGGGAAGGAGATATCAGCCTTGGGGAAGGATATGTTGGCCTTGGGGAAGGATATATTGGTCTGGGTGAAGGACATAATGACCTTGGGGAAGGATACATCGGCCTGGGGGAAGGATATATCAGCTTGGGGGAAGGAGATATTGGCCTTGGGGAAGGATATATTGGACTGTGGAAAGGATATATTTGCCTCGGGGAAGGATATATCAGCCTGCGGAAAGGATATATTTGCCTCGGAGAAGGAGATATCGGCCTCAGGGATGGATAAATTGGCCTAGGGGAAGGATATTTTGGACTCGGTGAATGATATATTGGCCTTGGGGAAGGATATATTGGACTGTGGAAGGATATATTGGACTGGGGGAAGGAAATATTGGCCTCGGGGAACAATTTATTGGCCTTGGAGAAGGATATATTTCCCTGGGGGAATGAGATATTGGCCTTGGAGCAGGCCTCGGTGAAGGAAATATCGGCCTCGGGGAAGGATACATCAGCTTGGGGCCTGGGTATAGCGGCCTGGGGGAAGGATATATCAGCTTGGGGGAAGGAGATATCGGCCTCAGAGAAGGATTTATGGGCCTGGGAGAAGGATATATTGGCCTCGGAGGGGATTCAGAGCAGTGGAAGCAGACTCACGTCCAAAAGGCAAAATTGGATAAATACACGAAGGGGAAAAATGTGAAGTGATGCTGGTGGTCTCCACTACGAGGGGTGTAGTTTCCATGCGTCACCACGAGGTGGCAGAGCTGGGGACATCCTGATTGTGGGGCTGTGTCCCTCCTTCACAAGCTCCTCCCCAGCAGTGTGGGCTGAAAATGGGAAGCAAACTGGCACAAAAACAGCAGAATGCAGCCCAACCCTCTGTACCCATACACTAGACCCATCACATCGACCTGTTGGACACATGGTGTTTCATATACAGAATAACAGATTCCCAGGAGTGAGTTACAGGCTGGAATCCAATCGAGGGGTTCGGGTGGTTTATATATAGAATAACAGATACCCGGGAGTGAGTTACAGACTGGAATCTAATCGAGGGGTTCGGGGGGGTTTATATATAGAATAACAGATACCCGGGAGTGAGTTACGGATTGGAATCTAATCGAGGGGTTCGGGGGGTTTATATATAGAATAACAGATACCCAGGAGTGAGTTACAGACTGGAATCTAATCGAGGGGTTCAGGGTTGATTATATATAGAATAACAGATACCCAGGAGTGAGTTACAGACTGGAATCAAATCGAGGGGTTCGGCGGGGTTTATATATAGAATAACAGATACCCAGGAGTGAGTTACAGACTGGAATCTAATCGAGGGTTTCGGGGGGGTTTATATATAGAATAACAGATACCCAGGAGTGAGTTACAGACTGGAATTCAATCGAGGGATTCAGGTGGTTTATATATAGAATAACAGATACCCGTGAGTGAGTTACAGACTGGAATCTAATCGAGGGGTTCGGGGGGGGTTATATATAGAATAACTGATACCCGGGAGTGAGTTACAGACTGGAATCTAATCGAGGGGTTCGGGGTGGTATATATATATAGAATAACAGATACCCAGAAGTGTGTTACAGACTGGAATCTAATCGAGGGGTTCGGGGGGGTTTATATATAGAATAACAGATACCCGGGAGTGAGTTACAGACTGGAATCTAATCGAGGGGTTCGGGGCGGTTTGTATATAGAATAACAGATACCCGGGAGTGAGTTACAGACTGGAATCTAATCGAGGGGTTCGGGGGGTTTATATATAGAATAACAGATACCCGGAAGTGAGTTACACACTGGAATCTAATCGAGGGGTTCGGGGGGGTTTATATATAGAATAACAGATACCCGGGAGTGAGTTACAGACTGGAATCTAATCGAGGGCTTCTGGAATGTTGAGGTTAGATCGAGAACAGCAGACAGGTAGTGAAGAGCCAATGCTGTTCCCAGTGAAATATTTAATAGAATTTAACAGCGCACCATATAAGTTATCTGATACTGCATTAGACCGCTTCATATACAAACACAAGGTCATGTAACCGAACATTGAGTAACCGTTTTGCGAAACACGAGTTACATATCACTTTCAGAAGAGAAGGTGGGAGCCAGTGCGGGGGTGGGGGGTGGGGTGGGGGTGGGGGTGGGGGTTAGAGTGAAGCGGGAGGAAGTTAATAATAATCCATTTTCACTTTTGTACATGTGTGCTTCCCTTTCGGCACCTCTACCCCACCCACTGCCCCACCCCCACCTCCCCAGTTAAAACGTGCAAAATTTCCTTTCTCATGGTCACCACTGCCACATCTGCTCACGCGCGCTCAACTTGCTCTGAGTGTGCCGCCTGCACACCATGCTTAAGTGGGAGGGCGTTGGCAGCGCCGCGCAGGTCCGCCCGTGCTGACCGGCGCTCCTCCCCAAATGGCGGCCTCCATCCCGTTTGCGGCTTTGGCATCCCCGGTCTGTGGACCCGCCGGGCCCTTTCCAATCGCCAAGCTCCAGGAGCCGGTAAGTGTCTTTATCGATGACTCCTGGCGTTACCCCGAGGCTGGTTCCCGTCGGTTGCTCGGTGTTGGGGGGGGGGGGCGGGGGTGAGGGAGGGGGCAGGTGGTGGAGTAATTTTTGCCCCCCCCCCCCTCACTTCAACGCTCGTGGGCTTAACCTCGTTTTTACTGTTTTGCCTCCCCCAGGTGGTACCCCCGTGGTAGAGGTGAGGGAGCTGGGGGTTACAGAGGTGCCCTTTTCACGGTCGGGCGGTTGGTCGTGGGGGGCGGGCGGTCAGTAGCTCCGTACGTCCCTACCCCTTCCCGCCAAACGCCCCGGGGCAGAGGTCGTCCTCTGGAGAGCTGGCGAGGAGGCGTCCCACCTGGAGTCGTGCCAGGCCTCTGCCGCGGCCCCTTCCCTTCGGCCTGTTGGTGCGTGTTTTTCTCCTGTTGGCACGGCGGTGGGAGATGCAGCAGAGCGGAAGGAGCAGCCTCCGCCGGCGGCTGTGCGAGCGTTAGTCCGGGAGCCTCCACAATACAGTCATCGCGAGAGAATTACAGAACTTGCATACAGTCCACAGGCAGGCGTACACTTCCGAGAATAATATTTACAATCAAGGGCTTGGGGGCTGGAATATCCATGTCTCTCATCGTGACAGCGCCCAGCGGACAAACGGTAGGGGAAAGCGGCCGGAACGCAGCTCCGTCTGGCATGACGCCGGGCAAACGCGTGGGATTCGGTGGTTGGTGTGAGCATGCTGGCCGGATTGGGTTAAGGGTCGGGTCGGGTCGGACTGAGCCTTGTCCAAGCGCGCCAGGCAAGTTGAGATTTTCGGCCGGGTTGGGATGAGACGGAGGAGCAGGGGGAAGGCCATTCGGCCCATCGAGCCTGCTCCGCCCATTCAGTGAGATCATGGCTGACCTGATAATCTTCAACTCCCCTTTCCTGCCCTTTCCCCATAACCCTTGATTCCCTTCCTGAAACAAAATCTGTCTATCTCAGCCTTGAATATAGTCAATGACCCAGGCTCTACAGCCCTCTGCGGTAAAGAATTCTACGGACTAATTACCCTCTGAGAGAAGAAATTCCTCCTCATCTCTGTCTTAAGTGCTGACTCCTCACTCTGAGATTATGCCCTCTGGTCCGAGACTCTCCCACAAGGGGGAGCAACCTCTCAGCATCTACTCAGTCAAGCCCCCTGAGAATCTTATTACTTTCAATAAAGTCACCTCTCATTTTTCGAAACTCCAATGAGTACATAGGTAGGGTTGCCTCAGCTTGGACTAAGGTACGTTCCTATGTACAAGGGTTGGGTTGGATCAGCCTGGGGAGTGCTGGGCTTTGATTTTGGTAGGGTTGGTCCAAGTTACCTTGCACAGCGAAATCTTGCTTACCGCAATTTCCTGTTCTTAATCTCGACTCCCTCAACATGGCGGGTATCGCAAGTGTTTAAAAAGAAACACACGGTATGACTGTCATTAAAAAAGGATGGAGAAATCTCGTGCTAATATCAGCAAGAGTAATACCTGGGGAGTTTACAGGTTGCAGGTGATCTGTAGTCATTGGAGTTTAGAAGAATGAGGGGTGATCTTATTGAAACATGTCAGATTCTGAGGGGAGGGGGGTTTGACAGGGTGGATGCTGAGGGGATGTTTCCCCCCCTCGTGGGGGGGAATCTAGAACGAGGGGAGGGAGGGAGGGGGCACAGTTTCAGAATGAGGGGTCTCCCATTGAAGACGGAGATGAGGAGGAATTTCTTGTCTCAGAGGGTGGTCAGTCTGTGGAATTCTCTCCCCGCCCCCCCACCCAGAGAGCAGTGGGGGCCGGGTCACTGAATATATTCAAGGCCGAGTGAGACAGATTTCTGATCGACGAGGGGGGAGTCGAGGGTGATGAGGGAGGGGGGATGGGAAAGTGGAGTTGGGGCCACAATCAGATCAGCCACGTTCTTATCGAATGGTGGAGCAGGCTCGAGGGGGCTGAATGGCCTCCTCCTGATCTGATTTTCTGACGAGCGCTAACAGGATCGACCAGACGTGCAAACGGGCACGAGGTTAAGACGCGGGAGACACGTTTCTGGAGCGGAAGGGGCTGAAGGCTGCGGTGAGGTCAAGAGTCAGTGGGGCTCTGGGGAGATGATGGGGTGGGGGGGGTGGGGGGGTGGGGGGGGGGGGGCCCAGTGTGGGACCACGGGTGGGGTAGGGTGTCGCTGAGAATGAGGGACGACGCGTGAAGCTGAGGCAGAGGGATGCGGAGAGAAGGAAGGGTTTGGTGGGGGTTGGGGGTGGGGAGGTACGGGGTTAGGCCGAGCGAGACGAGCAGAAGGGAAGGCAGATGGAAGTAGAGGGGGTTGGGGGGCGGGTGGGGGGGTGGGTGGGTGGGAATATTGCGGATGGGCTGGTGGGGGTACTGATTGGGATCAATGCAGAGCCGTGGGGGTGGGGAGGGTGCGGAGTGGGTGGTCCTACTTGAATGTCCATTCCAGCCCCTTTAACAGTGCTCGTTTTCCAAAGAATATGCAGCAGAGATTGTACATAAAGGGGGGTACTTACCACAAGCGTTCAAAGAGACACTGAAACTACTATATAAGGCAGTGTGCATAGAATTACAACATCCAGAATACACAAGGAGGCATGAACCTCTATAGATACACACAGTACCACTCACGGAATACTATGAGGACAGGAGTCCCAGAAGCTGGCGGCAGAGAGTCGGGGCTTTCCTTCCCCGCCCCCCCACTCCCCCACACCACCTTTGGCACTGTTCTCCTTCCTGGGAAAACTGGCTAGAACCTGCCTCGAGTTGGCTTCGGAGGGAGATGTTCTCGATGGCGTTCTTTCCTATGGAGTTCTGTGTTCCCCAGTTCCCAACCCTTGTTTCCATCCGCCACCCTCGCCCACCAACCCTCACAGCCGGGGCCACGTTTGGAGTTGAGACTAACCCCCCACCGCCCACCCCCCCCCTTCTTGACGCTCGCTCTTTCCCTTGAAAAGTGCGTCACTCCCCACCACCCCCACCTTTCCCCTCTTGCGCTCAGCGGGGACGTCAAACGCTGGCGAGGCCACAACTGGAGTACCGGGTGCAGTTCTGGCCGCCCACATTATGGGAAGGATGTGACCGCGCTGGAGAGGAGATTCACCGGTAGGGTGCCTGGGCCCGAGGGTCTGAGCTATGAGGAAAGGTTGGATAGGCCTGGGGCTGTTTTCCTTGGAGCAGCGAAGGTTGAGAGGGGACCTGATAGAGGCGGGTAAGATTACGAGGGGCATAGATAGGGGGGAGAGGAAGGCACTTTTTTCCATTAGTAGAGGGGTCAATAACCAGGGGGCATAGGTTGAAGGTAAGAGGTAAAGGGCTAAGAGGGGAGTTGAGAGATTTTTTCACCCAGAGGGTGGTGGGAGTCTGGAACTCGCTCCCTGAAAGGGTGGTCGAGTCAGAAACTCTCGTAACATTTAAGAAGTGTTTAGATATTCACTTGCGTTGCTGTAGCCTCCAGGACTGAGGGCCAAGAGCTGGACAATGGGATCGGTGTGGTCAGGTCTTTGTTGACCGGCGCAGACATGACGGGCCAAATGGCCTCATTCTGTGCTGTGAACGCCTGTGGGTCTGTGACTTGACAGGCGAGTTTGCGAACCAAGCAGTTAACTTAGACCCTGGCAGCCGGACCACCGCTCGGTGTCTTGTGATGGTGGGTGGTGGGGAAAGGTGAAGGGTTAATTTTCCCAGGGTCGGGGGTCAGCTTGACAAGGGTTGGTGGGGGGGGGGGGGGCCCAAGTGGAAGCGAGTCCGCAACGGGGGGTTAGTGTGACAGGAAAGCTGGGGCGTGGGAGGGGAGGGGGGGTGGTGTGGGGGCTGAGCCGCTGTCCGGGGGGAGCTGGGTCAAGACTGACCCCTGCCCCCTCGGCCTCAATCCCCTAAGAGGCGTAGGGGGGAACGAACTCCTACCACCAAGGCCCCGAGTCGGGAACCAATTCTCCGAGCCAATGTGTGGCCCCGCCAGAGGCTTTGCTCCGCCCACTTCCCCCCACCACCCCCCCCCCCCCCCCCCCCCCCCACCCACCTCTCCGAAGCCACTCAGGTGAACGTCACCTCTGGTGGAAGCCATCTCAAAGCGTGGAGGTTAAGAGAGAGGTCGGCGTTCAATAACTCGAGGGGCCAAATGGCCCTCCCCCTCCCCCTCCCTGTTTCTACCCTCCCAGCTCCTAGGGGAGGCCCGATTGGCGCCCCCCACCCCCCCCACCCCACCCCCGATTCGACCAGCTTCTGGGACCGCCCGGATGGTGGACACCGTTACAGTCACAGTGATATTCTTCAACCACGCTGAGCACTTCACAACACAGAGAACCGGCGGTGGTGGGGTGGGGGGGGTCTGATGCGTGTATTTACATTGCACGGTTATGGGGATTGAGGGCATGGTGTGCCGGGTGGGCGTGAAAAATAATCTCCTTTGGCCTCTGACAACAGCTCCCTTTCCCCCCCCCCACCCCCCTCCAACCTCCCTCCCTTCCCACCTCACGGAGACGTTGGCCACGTTTTGTTTTTTTATTCGGCCGTTGGCTTCCGCTATTGCGGTGAGCATTTAGGGTGATGCCCTCCTGTGCTTCTGTGTCATGACAGGCCCTGGTCTCCAGGCCGGCCGGCGGAGGCCCTTGCTTGGCCTTCGTTACCAACGGGGAGCACCGGGTGTCAAACTACAACCAGGCCTCCGTTACCCCCACCGGTGTCCGAGCCACCCGGCGCGTGTCACTGTGGGGCGCCTGTCCCCAGTTACCCAGGGTCAGCCCGGTCCCCTCGAACCTTTGGAAGGTCACCCTCCTGGACGACGCTGGCGAGCAATCCCGGGAGGGATGCGGTTACCGCATAGAAACCTACTAAACTCTAACAGGCCCAGACAGGGCAGATGCAGGAAGGACGCTCCCGATGGTGGTGGGGGGAGTCCAGAACCAGGGGTCACAGTCTGAGGGTGCGGGGTAGACCATTTAGGACTGAGGTGAGGAGAAATTTCTTCACCCAGGGAGGGGTGAGCCTGTGGAAGTCGCTACCGCAGGGAAGTAGTAGTTTACCGGGAGTGGGAGGAACCGGCGGCTCGGAGTGGGGGAGAGAGGTGGAGGGGGTGGTGGTTGGGAATCGTTGGATTATCCACGCCCAGGTTGGCGAGTGTCTGGAGCCTGGGTTCCGCCGGTGCTTTGGCGACCGCCCGGTCAACCGGGGCCTTCGGTTCTCCTGAGGCCTTGGATCGCTCCCCCCTCCCCACTAGGCCGCTGGCAGATGGTTGGGGGGGGTGGGGTGGTGAGGGGTGGGGGGGCAAGAGCGGGGTCAGTAACCAGAGGGGGACATGGATGGAAGAGAATGGGTAAAGGAACCCCGGGGTTGGTGGGGGAGAAGGAGGGGGTGGGGGGTGGTGAGATGAGGAGAATTCTTATCTTTTTCCGGACGCAGCGAGTTGTTGCGATCTGAAAGGGTGATGGGAGCAGATATGCCCACGAAAGGAGGTGGGGTGGGTGGGGGCAGGGGGTGGGGAGTCGGTTAAATACTTGGAGGGGGTAAAATGTGGGGGTAAGGGGGGAGGAAGAGCCGATGGGATGGCTGTTTGAAAGAGGAGGCAGGAGCCTCGATGGGCCAAGCGGCCTACTCCTGCGCTGTTACCACTTCAGGAATTCGGTGGGGGGGGGGGGGAGTGGGGGGGTGGGGTGGGGGCGAGGATTTTAGAGTCAGTGGGCGAACGGGGGTGTAGGGCCGGCTTCGTGCCCTGAATGCACCCCTCCCCCGCAACCCCCACCCCTCCCCAGCACACCCACCCCTCCCCCGCACCTTCACCCCCATCCCTCCCCCACCCCTCCCACGCACGCCCACCCCTCCCCCCCGCCCACCAATGGCCGCTGGGTGACCAGTCAGTCCCCCCACGATGGTCCAGAGTAGGACTGAATGTCGCTGGGCCAGGGTAGGAGGGGGCAGGGGGGCTACAAACAAGACGAAGATTGGATTGTGCCTCCCCAGCCTTTCACCCTGAAGGCCTCGTTGTAGCCGTAGACGGGTGCATAAGGCACCGCCCCCCCCACCCCCACCCCGGTGCCCACCAGGGAGGGTTGCCAACTCCCTCTCACATACGTGGGCCTCAACTGCCCAATTTGGTCAAACAGCCTCTCCTGCGCCGCTCCCTGGGGGCGGTTGGGAAGGGTTTGGAGTAGGGGGGGTGGGGTGGTGGGTGTAAATTTTTTCTTACGCCCATGGAGGGGGTTTCTCCCTCACAACCGCAGGGTGTGAGATTAGCCTGGAGGGCTCCACAGGGTAATCCGGGAGAGTTGGCAACAATACTAAATGCTCGCGCAACCCTCTTGCGGAGAGCTGGGCGCTTTCGAGGGTTGCGATGGGACCTCGTGAGGTTTGGGGGGGAGGGGGTGGTTGGTAGGAAGTGGGTTTTCCATCTCACTGGCACCTAAAGGAGATTATTTTTCTGTTAAATATATCTGTTTATATAGATAATGAGGTGGCATGCTGTATATCTCTCCCTCCTGTACACTATCTCTTGCGAACAGTCCATCTTTGATCCAGAAAAAGCTGAGGGATTTGGTGTGACCGGGTGGTTCTGAGCTCCGGTAGCCACTGCTGATAAGCGAGCTGAAAGCGGGAAGGGGAGAGAGAGGAAAGGTAGGAGACGGAGAGAGAGAGAGAGAGAGAGAGAGAGAGAAGAAAAGGGGGGTGAGACCAGACAGAGGGGGAGGGAGGTTGAGGGAGAGGGAAAGAGGCAAGAAGTGCGGGACTTGGAAATAGAGGACAAGGGACGTTGAGGGAGAGGGATAGAGGGAAGAAGGGAGGGACTGGGATATAGGGGACAAGGGATATTGAGGGAGAGGGATAGAGGGAAGGAGGGAGGGATGTTGAGGGATGGAGAGAGGGTCTGGGAGATAGAGGACAAGGGATGTTGAGGATGAGGGATAGAGGGAAAGAGGGAGGGATGTTGAGGGAGAGGGATAGAGGGAAGGAGGGAGGGATGTTGAGGGATGGAGAGAGGGTCTCGGAGATAGAGGACAAGGGATATTGAGGGAGAGGGATAGAGGGAAGGAGAGAGGGACTGGGAGATGGAGGGAGAGGGTAGTTTGAGCGGGGACGAGCGATGTTGAGGCAGAGGGCGGGAGGAATCAACAGACAGGGAGAGGAGGAGGGACACAGAGACTGCTAGAGGGAAGAGCAGAGAGAGATGGTAGGAGCGAAAGAGAGTGATGGAGGGAGACATAGAGAGGGAGGGATGGAGTGAAAGAGAGAGAGAGAGAGAGAGAGAGAGGAGCTCTCTCAATCAGAGAAGAGGCTAGCGAAGGATTTCCTCAGGTTCCGGATAGTTTCAGCCTTTACCTCATCGTGACTGAGGCTTGTGCGAGGCAGCAGAGTTTCTGGAATGTTGAAGGTATTTGTCAGAGACTGTGATTTGCTGGAGAATAATGTGAAAGGATTACTATTAAGCACGAGAGGCAAGTGCAGACTGTCTTATTTCATCCCCACTCGAGCTAGGGACCGGCGAAATCGAGGAGACGCTTTGTCAAACTGAAAGTGGCAACTTGGAGACACTGTCCCTGTCCACTCAGGATGAGGAGGCAGTTGTTAACAGGTGTCACCACAACAGGATGGTGGCTATCCCTCCCTGTCTCAGCTTCCCTCCCTCACTCTCTATCTCTCACACTTGCAATCGAGACCCCCTGAGCCTCAGTCCCACCTCAGAGTCAGAATGACGAGGGTTCCAGCCCCTGTGCCCATGTTGGGACATAATAATCCAGCCTGGACACTTCCCCCTCCCATTGTAAGTGCTGAGGGAGCGCCGCACTGTCGGAGGGTCAGTGCTGAGGGAGCGCCGCACTGTCGGAGGGTCAGTGCTGAGGGAGCGCCGCACTGTCGGAGGGTCAGTGCTGAGGGAGTGCCACACTGTCGGAGGGTCAGTGTTGAGGAAGCGCCGCACTGTGGGAGGGTCAGTGCTGAGGGAGCGCCGCACTGTGGGAGGGTCAGTGCTGAGGGAGCGCCGCACTGTCGGAGGGTCAGCGCTGAGGGAGCGCCGCACTGTCGGAGGGTCAGCGCTGGGGGAGCGCCGCACTGTCGGAGGGTCAGCGCTGAGGGAGCGCCGCACTGTCGGAGTGTCAGTGCTGAGGGAGCGCCGCACTGTCGGATGGTCAGTGCTGAGGGAGCGCTGCACTGTCGGATGGTCAGTGCTGAGGGAGCGCCGCACTGTCGGAGGGTCAGCGCTGAGGGAGCGCCGCACTGTTGGAGGGTCAGCGCTGAGGGAGCACCGCACTGTCGGAGTGTCAGTGCTGAGGGAGCGCCGCACTGTCGGAGGGTCAGTGCTGAGGGAGCGCCGCACTGTCGGAGGGTCAGTGCTGAGGGAGTGCCACACTGTCGGAGGGTCAGTGTTGAGGAAGCGCCGCACTGTGGGAGGGTCAGTGCTGAGGGAGCGCCGCACTGTGGGAGGGTCAGTGCTGAGGGAGCGCCGCACTGTCGGAGGGTCAGCGCTGAGGGAGCGCCGCACTGTCGGAGGGTCAGCGCTGGGGGAGCGCCGCACTGTCGGAGGGTCAGCGCTGAGGGAGCGCCGCACTGTCGGAGTGTCAGTGCTGAGGGAGCGCCGCACTGTCGGATGGTCAGTGCAGAGGGAGCGCTGCACTGTCGGATGGTCAGTGCTGAGGGAGCGCCGCACTGTCGGAGGGTCAGCGCTGAGGGAGCGCCGCACTGTCGGAGGGTCAGCGCTGAGGGAGCACCGCACTGTCGGAGTGTCAGTGCTGAGGGAGCGCCGCACTGTCGGAGGGTCAGCGCTGAGGGAGCGCCGCACTGTCGGAGGGTCAGCGCTGAGGGAGCGCCGCACTGTCGGAGTGTCAGTGCTGAGGGAGCGCCGCACTGTGGGAGGGTCAGTGCTGAGGGAGTGCCGCACTGTCGGATGGTCAGTGCTGAGGGAGCGCAGCACTGTTGGATGGTCAGTGCTGAGGGAGCGCCGCACTGTCGGATGGTCAGTGCTGAGGGAGCGCCGCACTGTTGGATGGTCAGTGCTGAGGGAGCGCCGCACTGTCGGATGGTCAGTGCTGAGGGAGCGCCGCACTGTCGGAGGGTCAGCGCTGAGGGAGCGCCGCACTGTCGGAGGGTCAGTGCTGAGGGAGCGCCGCGCTGTCGGAGGGTCAGTGCTGAGGGAGCGCCGCACTGTCGGAGGGTCAGCGCTGAGGGAGCGCCGCGCTTTCGGAGGGTCAGCGCTGAGGGAGCGCCGTAATGTCGGAGGGTCAGCGCTGAGGGAGCGCCGCGCTGTCGGAGGGTCAGTGCTGAGGGAGCGCCGCACTGTCGGAGGGTCAGCGCTGAGGGAGCACCGCACTGTCGGAGTGTCAGTGCTGAGGGAGCGCCGCACTGTCGGAGGGTCAGTGCTGAGGGAGCGCCGCACTGTCGGAGGGTCAGTGCTGAGGGAGTGCCACACTGTCGGAGGGTCAGTGTTGAGGAAGCGCCGCACTGTGGGAGGGTCAGTGCTGAGGGAGCGCCGCACTGTGGGAGGGTCAGTGCTGAGGGAGCGCCGCACTGTCGGAGGGTCAGCGCTGAGGGAGCGCCGCACTGTCGGAGGGTCAGCGCTGGGGGAGCGCCGCACTGTCGGAGGGTCAGCGCTGAGGGAGCGCCGCACTGTCGGAGTGTCAGTGCTGAGGGAGCGCCGCACTGTCGGATGGTCAGTGCTGAGGGAGCGCCGCACTGTCGGATGGTCAGTGCTGAGGGAGCGCAGCACTGTTGGATGGTCAGTGCTGAGGGAGCGCCGCACTGTCGGATGGTCAGTGCTGAGGGAGCGCCGCACTGTTGGATGGTCAGTGCTGAGGGAGCGCCGCACTGTCGGATGGTCAGTGCTGAGGGAGCGCCGCACTGTCGGAGGGTCAGTGCTGAGGGAGCGCCGCACTGTCGGAGGGTCAGCGCTGAGGGAGCGCCGCGCTGTCGGAGGGTCAGCGCTGAGGGAGCGCCGTAATGTCGGAGGGTCAGCGCTGAGGGAGCGCCGCGCTGTCGGAGGGTCAGTGCTGAGGGAGCGCCGCACTGTCGGAGGGTCAGTGCTGAGGGAGCGCCGCATTGTCGGAGGGTCAGTGCTGAGGGAGCGCCGCACTGTCGGAGGGTCAGCGCTGAGGGAGCGCCGCATTGTCGGAGGGTAAGCGCTGAGGGAGCGCCGCACTGTCGGAGGGTCAGCGCTGAGGGAGCGCCGCACTGTCGGAGGGTCGGTGCAAACTCTGCAGAGGCTTCAGGTGCAGTCGGAAACAACAGAGCTTTGTCCATAGCTTTTGGGGAACTGGGCAAGTGTTGATGGTGGGGCGGGGTAGTGGATTGGACATCCCTCAGTGGTTGAGGAGGGCGGGAGGGAAAGGGATAGTCCTCTGCCGTGCACCTCCAGGTCGGGGAGACTTGGGGAGCGTCCTGGTTCTGAAAGCCAGCCCTGCGTACTGGCACTCACCCCCTCAAGCAACCTGGGATGGAGCGCGAGACTAGGCCCAAGGCCTGTCAAGTCCAAGCGACCGACAGCCTGAATCAGGGTCTGACGCGAGAACCCTCCTGAAGAGCTCTCTGGAATTTGGGACACAAGACAGCAGGATCTGGCCACCCCTGGTCTTATTGGGACACAGGATCCCACCCCAAAAGGCCTCATGACCCTCCTTGCCCCACCCCATTGACCTCCCTCCCGCACCTCTTCAGACACAGGCTCAGTACTTTGCCTCAACACATTGGCGAACCCCCCAAGTCTCCAGAAAATTCTATAAACGGCTTGGCACAAATCTACAGGAGGGGGGGAATAAGGTGAAAGTTCCCCCACCCCAAACCCCTCTCCACAATTTATTTCAGCTTGAAATAATTTATCAGAAAAGTTGCACATGGGGGACACTCGCTGCTCCCCGCTGCATGCTATTCTCAGCTGAGATCCTACCTCACCCACAGCTGTAAAACACACACCATGAGGTAGAGACTAAGAAACACCAGTCAGTGTACAGATATCTCCCTGAGAGAGAGGGGACTGAGAGACACCAGTCAGTGTACAGATATCTCCCTGAGAGAGAGGGGACTGAGACACACCAGTCAGTGTACAGATATCTCCCTGAGAGAGAGAGGGACTGAGAGACACCAGTCAGTGTACACATATCTCCCTGAGAGAGAGGGGACTGAGAGACACCAGTCAGTGTACAGATATCTCCCTGAGAGAGAGGGGACGGAGAGACACCAGTCAGTGTACAGATATCTCCCTGACAGAGAGAGGGGACTGCGAGACACCAGTCAGTGTACAGATATCTCCCTGAGAGAGAGAGGGACTGAGAGACACCAGTCAGTGTACAGATATCTCCCTGAGAGAGAGGGGACTGAGAGACACCAGTCAGTGTACAGATATCTCCCTGAGAGAGAGGGACTGAGACACACCAGTCAGTGTACACATATCTCCCTGAGAGAGAGGGAACTGAGAGACACCAGTCAGTGTACAGATATCTCCCTGAGAGAGAGGGGGGACTGAGAGATACCAGTCAGTGTACAGATATCTCCCTGAGAGAGAGGGGACTGAGAGACACCAGTCAGTGTACAGATATCTCCCTGACAGAGAGAGGGGACTGCGAGACACCAGTCAGTGTACAGATATCTCCCTGAGAGACACCAGTCAGTGTACAGATATCTCCCTGAGAGACACCAGTCAGTGTACAGATATTTCCCTGAGAGAGAGGGGACTGAGAGACACCAGTCAGTGTACAGATATCTCCCTGAGAGAGAGGGGACGGAGAGACACCAGTCAGTGTACAGATATCTCCCTGAGAGAGAGGGGACTGAGAGACACCAGTCAGTGTACAGATATCTCCCTGAGAGAGAGAGAGACTGAGAGGCACCAGTCAGTGTACAGATATCTCCCTGAGAGAGAGGGGACTGAGAGACACCAGTCAGTGTACAGATATCTCCCTGAGAGAGAGGGGACTGAGAGACACCAGTCAGTGTACAGATATCTCCCTGAGAGAGAGGGGACTGAGAGACACCAGTCAGTGTACAGATATCTCCCTGAGAGAGAGGGGACTGAGAGACACCAGTCAGTGTACAGATATCTCCCTGAGAGAGAGGGGACTGAGAGACACCAGTCAGTGTACAGATATCTCCCTGAGAGAGAGGGGACTGAGAGACACCAGTCAGTGTACAGATATCTCCCTGACAGAGAGAGGGGACTGCGAGACACCAGTCAGTGTACAGATATCTCCCTGAGAGACACCAGTCAGTGTACAGATATCTCCCTGAGAGAGAGGGGACTGAGAGACACCAGTCAGTGTACAGATATCTCCCTGAGAGAGAGGGGACGGAGAGACACCAGTCAGTGTACAGATATCTCCCTGAGAGAGAGGGGACTGAGAGACACCAGTCAGTGTACAGATATCTCCCTGAGAGAGAGAGAGAGAGAGACTGAGAGGCACCAGTCAGTGTACAGATATCTCCCTGAGAGAGAGGGGACTGAGAGACACCAGTCATTGTACAGATATCTCCCTGAGAGAGAGAGAGAGGTGACTGAGAGACACCAGTCAGTGTACAGATATCTCCTGAGAGAGAGAGGGACTGAGAGACACCAGTGTACAGATATCTCCCTGAGAGAGAGAAGGGACTGAGAGACACCAGTCAGTGTACAGATATCTCCCTGAGAGAGAGAGGGACTGAGAGACACCAGTCAGTGTACAGATATCTCCCTGAGAGAGAGAGGGACTGAGAGACACCAGTCAGTGTACAGATATCTCCCTGAGAGAGAGAGAGAGAGAGACTGAGAGACACCAGTCAGTGTACAGATATCTCCCTGAGAGAGAGAGAGAGAGAGAGAGACTGAGAGACACCAGTCAGTGTGCAGATATCTCCCTGAGAGAGAGACTGAGAGGCACCAGTCAGTGTACAGATATCTCCCTGAGAGAGAGGGGACTGAGAGACACCAGTCAGTGTATAGATATCTCCCTGAGAGAGAGGTGACTGAGAGACACCAGTCAGTGTACAGATATCTCCCTGAGAGAGAGGTGACTGAGAGACACCAGTCAGTGTGCAGATACCTCCCTGAGAGAGAGAGGGGACTGAGAGACACCAGTCATTGTACAGATATCTCCCTGAGAGAGAGAAGGGACTGAGAGACACCAGTCAGTGTACAGATATCTCCCTGAGAGAGAGAAGGGACTGAGAGACACCAGTCAGTGTACAGATATCGCCCTGAGAGAGAGAGGGGACTGAGAGACACCAGTCAGTGTACAGATATCGCCCTGAGAGAGAGAGGGGAATGAGAGACACCAGTCATTGTACAGATATCTCCCTGAGAGAGAGAAGGGACTGAGAGACACCAGTCAGTGTACAGATATCGCCCTGAGAGAGAGAGGGGACTGAGAGACACCAGTCAGTGTACAGATATCGCCCTGAGAGAGAGAGGGGAATGAGAGACACCAGTCATTGTACAGATATCTCCCTGAGAGAGAGAAGGGACTGAGAGACACCAGTCAGTGTACAGATATCTCCGTGAGAGAGAGAAGGGACTGAGAGACACCAGTCAGTGTACAGATATCTCCGTGAGAGACTGACCGTGTCTCTGGAGTTTAGAAGAATGAAGGGTAGTCACTCAATTAATTGAAACATATCAGATTCTGAAGGGGATTGATGGGATAGAGTCAGAGGTTGTGCCCCCTGGCAGGGGTATCTAGGGCACTGAGGTCACAGTGTCAGGATAAGGGACTGAGATGAGGGAACATTTATTCACTCAAAGGGTTGTGACTCTTTGGAATTGTCTTCCCGAGGGAGAGTCTGTTCATCCTGCAGGATGGTCCAGGGGGAAATGGGACAATTTGCCTCTTCCGAGCATAGCATTAGTCTACTGAAAGTAGTGACTGAATGGAGCTCCATTTCTAACCGTAGTGTCTAACAATTTGTTCTCTGGTGGAAGGAGAGACCTCCCCTTGCGCCCTGAGGTAGCAGCAGAGTGTTAATTGAGAAAATTACAGGAAGACCAAACTAGGCCACTTACGCCCAACTAGGCCGATCTCGGCTGCGCTAGGCTCAAATGAGGATTCTCTGCGCTGAGTTAGGCTCAACTAGGCCGCTCTGTGCTGAGCAAGGTTCCACTAGGCCGCATGGGCTGAGCTAGACTCAACTAGGCAACTCTGGGCTGAGCTTGGCCCAACTAGGCCACTGTGGGCTGAGGTCGGCCCAACTGGGTCACTCTAAGCTGAGCTAGGGCCAACTAGGCCGTTGTGGGCTGAGTTATGCCCATAGGCTTCACTCGCCTGAGCTAGGCCCAAGTAGGCCACTCTAGACTGAGTTAGATTCCATAGGCTTCACTAACCTGAGCTAGGCCCAGGTAGGCCACTCTGGGCTGAGTTACATTCCATGGGCTTCACCAACCTGAGCCAGGCCCAAGTAGGCCACTCTGGGCTGACTAGGCCCAACGAGGCTTCGCTCGCCTGGACCAAGTCCAACTAGGCCACTCTGGACTGAACTAGGCTTCACCAGCCTGAGCTAGGCCAAACTAGGATTGCCTGAACCACTGAACCAGGCCCAACTAGATTTCGCTAGCCTGAATCCCACCGGGCCCAGGTGGGCTTCACGAGCCTGAACCAGGCTAAATTAGACACAAGAAGGCTTAATTACCTTCACCCTAGGCAACTCTAGTTTAACTAGGCAGTACTAGGCCAAAGCCTAACCGTTGCAACGATGCTTACTTCATCTGGGGATGAGGGGCGGGCGCATCTTGCTGTGGCGCCTTTTGAAGAGCCGGGGGCTTCTGCTGGATAGATGGCCTGCCCTGCTGCTGGCCTGGACCCATCCTGCCTTGTCCTTGTTGGCCCTGGACGACAGGCCTGGGCTGCTGGGTGGTGGGAAGCGCCTGCCTGGACTGCTGCTGCCCGGGCCCCCTCTGCTGGGGGGGTGCCACCTGCGGTTGACGCTGAGGCTGCGGGCCTCCCTGCCGCTGCGGCCCTCCTTGCCCCGGTTGCTGGGCCTGTTGGCTCCCGAGGCCCGCCTGGCGGTGAGGCTGGCTGGGGGCCGGGCCTGGAGGTTTCGGCTGCTGCTGAGGCCCGGTTGGGGCCTGCCGTTGTTGCTGCTGCTGCTGCTGCTGCTGTGCCCCGGGCCCCGGTTGGCGCTGGTGCTGGGGGGAGTGCTGACCGGCCAGGCCCGGTTGCCGTGGGATCTGGGGCGACCCCTGCCCACCGCCGGCGTGCCTCTGTTGCTGCGGCGATGGCTGGTTCGCTGCCCGGGCCTGCTGTGGAGGCCCTTGGCGTTGCTGCTGCTGCTGCTGCTGCGGCTGGGCAGGCTGCCCCACAGGGCTCAGCTGGCGCTGAATGGGCGGAGGAGGCTGGGCTGTGGGGCTTAGCGCTCTCTGCTGGTGGGCAGAGGGACTGCCAGACTGCGGACTCAGGCCTTGGATCTGCTGGCCTTGTGGAGGAGGCCTCTGATGCGAGGGAGGGCCTTGACGTTGAGGCTGATGGCTGGTAGGCTGTTGAGGTCCCCCTGTAATAGAAAGAAAGGACAGTTGATTTGGTTAGTATAAAATTATGAACAGGAGGAGGCCATTCGGCCCCTCTCAAATCTCTTATACAGGAGCAGAAGGAGGCCCATTCAGCCCCTTTCGAGCCTGTTACACAGGAACAGGAGGAGGCCATTCAGCCCCTCTCGAGCCTGTTACACAGGAACAGGAGGAGGCCATTCAGCCCCTCTTGAGCCTGTTACACAGGAACAGGAGGAGGCCCATTCAGCCCCCTCGAGCCTGTCACACAGGAACAGGAGGCGGCCAATCAGCCCCCCTCTCGAGCCTGTTACACAGGAACAGGAGGAGGCCATTCGGCCCCTCTCAAGCCTGTTACACAGGAACAGGAGGAGGCCATTCAGCCCCTCTCGAGCCTGTTACATAGGAACAGGAGGATGCCATTCAGCCCCTCTCGAGCCTGTTACACAGGAACAGGAGGAGGCCATTCAGCCCCTCTTGAGCCTGTTATACAGGAGCAGGAGGAGGCCCATTCAGCCCCCTCTTGAGCCTGTTACACAGGAACAGGAGGCGGCCATTCAGCCCCCCTCTCGAGCCTGTTACACAGGAGCAGGAGGAGGCCATTCAGCCCCCCTCCTCGAGCCTGTTCCACCATTCCGGCTGATCACGGCTGATCTGTATCTTAAACCCGTCAACCTATCTCGGTTCCGTAATCCCCTTACCCAACAAAAATCTATCAGTCTTGGGTTTGAAATTTCCAATTGACCCCCGCCCCCAGCTTTTTGTTTGGGGGGAGGGGGGGCGCGTGAGAGTTCCAGATTTCCACTCCCCTTTGCGTGAAGAAGTGCTTCTTGACATCACCCCCTGAACGGGCCTGGCTCTTGTTTTAAGGCTCTGCTCCCTTGTTCTGGACTTCCACCTCTCCCCTGCCCCCCCACCAGTGTCAATAGTTTCTCTCTATTGACCCTATCGAATCCTTTAACCATCTTCAACCCCTCGATCAGATTCCCCCCCACCCCTGCTTAATCTTCGACCCTTGGGGGATTACAAGACTGGTCTATGGGACCAGTCCTTGAAATTTAACCCTTTCAGCCTGGGATCGTTGTGGTGAATCTACACTGCACCCTCTCCAAGGTCAATATAACCTTTCTGATGAGCAGGGCACAGAACTGAACACAATAATTCCCGTCTGCGCAATTAGTCTCTAAATGACCCCGGGCCCAGGACTGAAAACTGTTACTCCAGTCTGCGCAATTAGTCTCTAAATGACCTCGGGCCCAGGACTGAAAACTGTTACTCCCGTCTGCGCAATTAGACTCTAAATGACCCCTGGCCCAGAACTGAAAACAGTTACTCCCGTCTGCGCAATTAGGCTCTAAATGACCCTGGGCCCAGAACTGAAAACAGTTACTCCCGTCTCCGCAATTAGGCTCTAAATGACCCCGGGCCCAGAACTCAAAACAGTTACTCCCATCTCCGCAATTAGGCTCTAAATGACCCCAGGCCCAGAACTGAAAACAGTTACTCCCGTCTGCGCAATTAGACTCTAAATGACCCCAGGCCCAGAACTGAAAACAGTTACTCCTGTCTACACAATTAGCCTCTAAGTGACCCCGGGCCTGGGGTTGAACACAGTTATTGCAGATGGGGGTCTGACCAATGCTATTTATAGAGTAACCGTAACATCTCTTTATAATTCAACCCCATCCACTCGTGATTCCCGTTCTCAGGAATGACCTCTTCACATAAAGGGTGATAGGAATCTGCTCAATCCTGGGACGGTCCACGCGTTCTTCCCACTATTCAGGAAGTAGTAGAATATTCCCCCCAATGCTTGTTGGTCCCTGTCGTACCTAATCTCCGTGGTGTAATTATACGAATTAGAGATGGTGGCTCGAGTGGCAAACTGGGGATTCGGGTTTGGAGCGAATTGCCTGAGACTCCTGGTGATCCTGTCCATTGGACCAGAGAATGGTTCAGTCCATTGATGTGGAAGATGGTTCGGTCCATTGATGTGGAAGATGGTTCTGTCCATTGATGTGGGCAATGGTTCTGTCCATTGATGTGGGCAATGGTTCTGTCCATTGATGTGGGCAATGGTTCTGTCCATTGATGTGGGCAATGGTTCTGTCCATTGATGTGGGCAATGGTTCTGTCCATTGATGTGGGCAATGGTTCTGTCCATTGATGTGGGCAATGGTTCGGTCCATTGAGATGGGCAATGGTTCGGTCCATTGAGATGGGCAATGGTTCGGTCCATTGAGATGGGCAATGGTTCGGTCCATTGAGATGGGCAATGGTTCGGTCCATTGAGATGGGCAATGGTTCGGTCCATTGAGATGGGCAATGGTTCGGTCCATTGAGATGGGCAATGGTTCGGTCCATTGAGATGGGCAATGGTTCGGTCCATTGAGATGGGCAATGGTTCGGTCCATTGAGATGGGCAATGGTTCGGTCCATTGAGATGGGCAATGGTTCGGTCCATTGAGATGGGCAATGGTTCGGTCCATTGAGATGGGCAATGGTTCGGTCCATTGAGATGGGCAATGGTTCGGTCCATTGAGATGGGCAATGGTTCGGTCCATTGAGATGGGCAATGGTTCGGTCCATTGATGTAGAAAATGGTTTGGTCCATTGAGATGGGCAATGGTTCGGTCCATTGAGATCCCCACAATCTGCGGAGGGTGGGGAGAGAAGATGGTTCAGTCCGTCTAGGGCGATACCCCCGCGGAATACATCAGATAGGTCAGTCTGCAGATCGCACCAACCCCCACCCACCTTCCCCCCAACCCCCGCCCCTTAGGGCACACATGCCCCCCGGAGTGGGGGGGGTGGGGTGGTGGGTCCCCGCGGGTACAGGGGTGCGACACAGCCATCGGAGCTGGGCACCCCGGAGTGGGCGCTGTGGTTACCTTGCGGCGGAGGGCGCTGCTGCGGGAGGGGTCCTTGCTGTAACCCGGGGCTCTGTCTCAGGGGAGCCTGAGCGGACATCGGGTGTGGAGGCATCTGCGGCGAGGCGAGGGAATAAGACACACAAGAGGAAAAGCAACGTCACTCGGCTGATCTCCCAATTCAACAGACCCCCCTCCCCGAGTGACAACTCACTCTCGTTACGAATCGACCACCCCCGAGAGCTCCCGACTCTTACCCATACACCACCGCCGGGGAGTTAGCAGTGCCCGGGAAATTATACAGAACCGTCTTTGGTGGGACGAGTGAGGGGGAGGGGACGTGGTTTAATCTAAAAGGGTTTTTGTAGGGGACCGAGAGGCCTGGAGCCTGGGGGGAAGTTGGTACACAAGGGCCCCCCCCCCCTCAAGGTGAAAAGTCACATCGAGAATAGTTGGGTGAAATTAGCAAAGGACAAGGGGATCCCTCTGGACACAAGAGTCCAGCAAAGTCACCGTGTGACACGAAACCTTTATAAATCCCTGGTTAGGGCCTCAGCTTGGGGTATCGTGTCCATCTCCCACCAGACTCCTTGGGCGGGAGGGAGGAGGAGGTCGAGGGTCTCGGTGGGTGGGGGGGGTGCGGAATGCTGTTGCGGAGGAGGATTTACCAGGACGTTTCCCCAGGGGACGAGGGGGACTTCAGTTCACGTTGGAGAGACCGGAGAAGCCGGGATTGTTAAGGTTAAGGAGAAGGTGAAGGGTTGGGGGGGGTGTGGGGGGGTTTGAATCGAGCTGGGGGGGTGGGGGGGGTTCAAAATCACGAGGGGTGGGGTCTCGATCGAGTGAATGAGGAGAAACTGTTCCCAGTGGCGGGAGGGTCAGTAACCAGAGAGTGGGGGGTGGGGGGACGGACCGGGGGGAGACACAGATTGAAGAGAATCGGCGGGAGGAGCTGGGGGGGGGGGGAAGGGGAGATGAGAATTTTATTTATTTTGGACATGGTGAGTTGTTGTGATCTGGAAGGCGCTGCCCGAAAGGGCGGGGGAAGCAGATTCACCCTCGAAAAGGCGGGGGAGGGGGATTGGAGAAGGGAGAAACATTTGTAGGGCTATGGGGTGGGGGTGGGAGAGCTTAGAGTTCGGGACTAACTGGGTAGATCTCAGAGTTCTTCTCTATGAGACCCACGCCCTCGCCCTCCTGCTTCTGTGGTACCCACGTACCCTGGAACACCCGCAAGGTTGAGTGAGCATGGCAGGAGCCGGGGGTGGGTGGGGGTGGGGGGGTGGGGGGACGGACGGACAGGAGGGGTCACTGGGCAGCTCTTTCAAAGGGGCTGGGATGGGGTGGGGGACGATGGAGCGAATGGCCTCCTCCCGCCAGACTCAGGGCGAGCGTCCCACGGGTAAGCGGTAACCAGCACCGGGGGAGGGGGGAGGGGAGGGGGAGGAGGAGGAGAAGGGGTGCGAGGAGGATGGGGAGGGGAGGAGGGGGGAGGGGTGGGAGGGGGAGGAGGGGTGGAGGAGGGGGAGGAAGTGGAGCGGGAGGGGGAGGGGTGGGAGGAGGAGGAGGGGAAGGGAGGGGTGGGAGGTGGAGGAGGGGAGGAGGGGGAGGGGCCGGGGAGGGGTGGGAAGAGGAGGAGGGGCAGGGGAGGGGTGGGGGATGGAGGAGGGGGAGGGGTGGGAGGAGGAGGAGGGGGAGGGGCAGGGGAGGGGTGGGAGGAGGAGGGGGAGGGGTGGGAGGAGGAGGAAGGGGAGGAGGAGGGGTGGGAGGAAGAGGGGGAGGGGTGGGGGGAGGGGCAGGGGGGGTGGGAGGTGGTGGGGGAGGGGCAGGGAGGGTGGAGGAGGGGAGGGGCAGGGGGGGTGGGAGGTGGTGGAGGGGGAGGGGCAGGGGAGGGGTGGGAGGAGGAGTAGGGGCAGGAGGGGGAGGGGCGGGAGGAGGAGGATGGGTAGGGGTGGGAGGAAGGGTAGGGGTGGGAGGAGGGGGAGGGGTGGGAGGAAGGGTAGGGGTGGGAGGAGGAGGAGGAGGGGGAGGGGCAGGGGAGGGGTGGGAGGAGGAGGATGGGGAGGGGTGGGAGGAAGGGTAGGGGTGGGAGGAGGGGGAGGGGTGGGAGGAGGGGGAGGGGTGGGAGGAGGGGGAGGGGGAGAGGTGGGAGGAGGGGGAGGGGAGGGGCAGGGGGGGTGGGAGGTGGTGGAGGGGGAGAGGCATGGGAGGGGTGGAAGGAGGGGGAGGGGGAGGGGTGGGAGGAAGGGGAGGGGCAGGGGTGTGGGAGGTGGTGGAGGGGGAGGGGCGGGGGAGGGGTGGGAGGAGGAGGAGGGGCAGGAGAGGGGTGGGAGGAGGAGGAGAGGCAGGAGGGGGAGGGGCAGGGGAGGGGTGGGAGGAGGAGGGGCAGGAGGGGCGGGAGGAGGTGGAGTGGTGGGAGGGGGCGGGATGGGAGGAGGGGGGGAGGAGGAGGAGGATGGGGGAGGAGGAGGGGAAGGAGGAGGATGGGGGAGGAGGGGGAGGAGGGGGATGGGGGAGGAAGGGGAGGAGGATTGGGGGGAGGAGGAGGAGGGGGAGGAGGAGGAGGGGAGGAGGAGGAGGGGGAGGAGGAGGGTGGGGAGGAGGAGGGTGGAGGAGATGGGGGAGGAGGAGGGGGAGGAGGAGGATGGGGAGGAGGGGGAGGGGGAGGAGGGGGAGGAGGAGGAGGAGGGGGAGATGGGGAGGAGGGGGGTGAGGGGGAGGAGGGCGAGGAGGAGGATGGGGGAGATGGGGGAGGAGGAGGGGGAGGAGGAGGATTGGGAGGAGGGGGAGGAGGAGGAGGAGGAGGGGGAGGAGGAGGATGGGGGAGGAAGGGGAGGGGGAGGAGGAGGATGGGGGAAGAGGGGGAGGGGGAGGAGGGGGAGGAGGAGGAGGATGGGGGAGATGGGGAGGAGGAGGGGAGGAGGAGGATGGGGAGGAGGAGGATGCGGGAGATGGGGGAGGAGGAGGGGAGGAGGAGGATGGGGAGGAGGAGGATGGGGTAGGAGGGGAGGAGGAGGGGGAGGAGGAGGGGGAGAAGGGGGAGGAGGAGGTGGAGGAGGTGGAGGGGGGAGGAAGGGGGAGGAGGAGGTGGAGGGGGAGGGGGAGGGGGAGGGGTGGGAGGTGGAGGAGGAGGTGGAGGGGGAGGAGGTGGAGGAGGAGGGGAGGGGGAGGAGGAGGGGAGGAGGGGGAGGAGGGGGAGGTGGAGGGGAGGAGGAGGTGGAGGGGGAGGAGGAGGTGGAGGGGGAGGAGGAGGTGGAGGGGAGGAGGAGGTGGAGGGGTGGGAGGTGGAGGAGGGGGAGGTGAGGAGAATTGTATTTATTTTGGACGCGGCAAGTTGTTGGGATCTGGAGGGCGCTGCCCGAAAGGCGTGGTGGAGGGTGGGGGTGCAGATTCACCCTCGAAAAGGGGTGGGGGGGGGAATTGGATAAATACTGGAAGGGGGAGAAGTTGCTGGGGGTGGGGGGGTGCGGGTGGCGGAGGAGGAGGAGGAGGAGGAGGGGGAGGAGGAGAGTGCTGGACTAATTCGACAGTTCTGTCTAAGGGCCCGGCACGGGCAGGATGGGAGGAATGGCCTTCGGTCCACTCTGAACGATGCCCCAGTGGGAAGGTCCGGTCTCACCTGAGGCTGCTGCGCCGGGGCGGGTCTCACGGGTGACGGGCTGGGAACCCTGGGCAAAAGCTGACTCATTTTAGCCATCACGAGGTCAGCGATGAGCTGCTTGTCCTCCTCCTGGTGTTCCCCAATAAGAGGCATGGCACAGTCCATCACCTGGGAGAAACAGCAAGACGACGTTAGGCGGCGATACCAGAGGCTGAGGGCAAGTAGCAAAGATCAACAAGCGCCCACGCTGGCCGGGACCACCCTCTTCCTCGCCCTCCACCCTCTGAGTCAGAAGGCCGGGGGATACGAGCGCCCACTCCAGAGACTCCAGCTCAATAATCCAGACCAGACACTACCCCACCCCCCCGCCCTCCTCAGTGCCAGTACTGAGGGAGCGCCGCACTGTCGGAGGGTCAGCGCTGAGGGAGCGCCGCACTGTCGGAGGGTCAGCGCTGAGGGAGCGCCGCATTGTCGGAGGGTCAGCGCTGAGGGAGCGCCGCACTGTCGGAGGGTCAGCGCTGAGGGAGCGCCGCACTGTCGGAGGGTCAGCGCTGAGGGAGCGCCGCACTGTCGGAGGGTCAGCGCTGAGGGAGCGCCGCACTGTCGGAGGGTCAGCGCTGAGGGAGCGCCGCACTGTCGGAGGGTCAGCGCTGAGGGAGCGCCGCACTGTCGGAGGGTCAGCGCTGAGGGAGCGCCGCACTGTCGGAGGGTCAGCGCTGAGGGAGCGCCGCACTGTCGGAGGGTCAGCGCTGAGGGAGAGCCGCACTGTCAGAGGGTCAGTGCTGAGGAACGAGACATGAAACCCAAGGCCTGCGTGTCCCCTCTCAGGCAGACGTAATGGATCCCATGGCCGCTAGTGGAAGGGGAGGTGAGGGGAGTTCTCTCCACATTCCTGTGTCCAACATTTTAGGCTACAACTTCAACTGATAGACATTGAAAATAAATTGAAAAGCTCTTTCATGGTTTTGAGATTGTGGGATTGTGCTATCCAGAGAAAGGTTGCTGCGTTTTATAACAGAGCAGCTACTTTGGAAAATAACTGATTGGAGGTCAATATTTGAGATGTGGACTTGCTCAACCAATCGTGGGACGACGCTGGTGGCCACGCTCAGAGACAGGCTATTCCACCACAGTGGCTGCGCAGAGAGGCTAAGGGGCCATTTCACTGAGCAGCCAGTAGCTTAATGAAGATTGTAACACAGGCTGAACACTACGGACACAATGTCCAACCCAATATCCTTCAGCTCAGGGCCTGGACATCAGATCAATCCCCACCTTCTCCCCGTATCCCTCAATCCCCACTTTCTCCCCATATCCCTCAATCGCACCTTCTCCCCATATCCCTCAATCGCACCTTCTCCCCATATCCCTCAATCGCACCTTCTCCCCATATCCCTCAATCGCACCTTCTCCCCATATCCCTCAATCGCACTTTCTCCCCATATCCCTCAATCCCACCTTCTCCCCATATCCCTCAATCCCACCTTCTCCCCGTATCCCTCAATCCCACCTTCTCCCCGTATCCCTCAATCCCACCTTCTCCCCGTATCCCTCAATCCCACCTTCTCCCTGTATCCCAGTACGGATCTCCCTCAGCGCTGACCCTCCGACAGCGCGGCGCTCCCTCAGCACTGACCCTCCCACAGTGCGGCGCTCCCTCAGCGCTGACCCTCCCACAGTGCGGCGCTCCCTCAGCACTGACCCTCCGACAGTGCAGCACTCCCTCAGCACTGACCCTCCGACAGTGCGGCGCTCCCTCAGCACTGACCCTCCGACAGTGCGGCGCTCCCTCAGCACTGACCCTCCGACAGTGCGGCGCTCCCTAAGTATAAGCAGAAGGGGGCATTTTCAGGCCTGGATTAAAGGCTTGGTGCTCTGAAGTGGAGTCTCGAACCTATGGCCGCCTGACTCAGAAGCGAGAGCGATCCTGACTGGTGGGGCACAGCTGGAATGCTGGCTCCAAGTAAACATTGTGGTCTCCGGTGAAACCTCAAGAGTGAGTTGGAGATGGAAGATTCAGCAACTGGGATTTTCATTCCTCATCATGGTGGTTGGCACGGCTGATGATTTCTTCATCTTCTCTGGGTTCCCATGTGAGTCAGCAATCTGCTCCACAACACCATTGTCTAAATCGAGCACCAGTGGTGAATGGTGGAGGACTGCACTTGCAAACAGATGCACTGCAATTCCCAATCTTCCCTGAGGGGGGCGTGGCGGTGGGGGGGGGGCGGGTGGCGAGACTGAGTGGTCAATGGCTGCAGTCCCCAGGTCGATCCACAGAGGGCAATGCCCCCTACAACACGCAATTGACAGTCAGGCAGATTGTCAAAACAGTGTCACAGTGAGGGGTGTGGGATATATCAGAGTGTCACAGTGAGGGGTGTGATATATCAGAGTGTTACAGTGAGGGGTGTGGGATATATCAGAGTGTCACAGTGAGGGCTGTGGGGTATATCAGTGTTACATTGAGGTGTGTGGGGTATATCAGTGTTACAGTGAGGGGTGTGGGGTATATCAGAGTGTTACAGTGAGGGGTGTGGGGTATATCAGTGTTACAGTGAGGGGTGTGGGGTATATCAGAGTGTTACAGTGTGGGGTGTGGGGTATATCAGAGTGTTACAGTGAGGGGTGTGGGGTATATCAGAGTGTTACAGTGAGGGGTGTGGGGTATATTGTAGTGTTACAGTGAGGAGTGTGGGGTATATCAGTGTTACAGTGAGGGGTGTGGGGTATATCAGAGTGTTACAGTAAGGGGTGTGGGGTATATCAGAGTGTTACAGTGAGGGGTGTGGGGTATATCAGAGTGTTACAGTGAGGGAGTGTGGGGTACATCAGAGTGTTACAGTGAGGGGTGTCGGATATATCAGAGTGTTACAGTGAGGGGTGTGGGGTATATCAAAGTGTTACAATGAGGGGTGTGGGGTATATCAGAGTGTTACAGTGAGGGGTGTGCGGTATATCAGAGTGTTACAGTGAGGGGTATGGAGTACATCAGAGTGTTACAGTGAGGGGTGTGGGGTATATCAGAGTGTTACAGTGAGGGGTGAGGGGTATATCAGAGTGTTACAGTGAGGGGTGTGGGGTATATCAGAGTGTTACAGTGAGGGGTGTGGGGTATATCAGAGTGTTACAGTGAGGGGTGTGGAGTACATCAGAGTGTTACAGTGAGGGGTGTGGGGTATATCAGAGTGTTACAGTGAGGGGTGTGGGGTATATCAGTGTTACAGTGAGGGGTGTGGGGTATATCAGTGTGTTACAGTGAGGGGTGTGGGGTATATCAGATTGTTACAGTGAGGGGTGTGTGGTATATCAAAGTGTTACAGTGAGGGGTGTGGGGTATATCAGAGTGTTACAGTGAGTTGTGTGGGCTATATCAGAGTGTTACAGTGAGGGGTGTGGGATATATCAGTGTTACAGTGAGGGGTGTGGGGTATATCAGAGTGTTACAGTGAGGGGTGTGGGGTATATTGTAGTGTTACAGTGAGGAGTGTGGGGTATATCACTGTTACAGTGAGGGGTGTGGGGTATATCAGAGTGTTACAGTAAGGTGTGTGGGGTATATCAGAGTGTTACAGTGAGGAAGTGTGGGGTACATCAGAGTGTTACAGTGAGGGGTGTGGGATATATCAGAGTGTTACAGTGAGGGGTGTGGGATATATCAGAGTGTTACAGTGAGGGGTGTGGGGTATATCAGAGTGTTACAATGAGGGGTGTGGGGTATATCAGAGTGTTACAGTGAGGGGTGTGCGGTATATCAGAGTGTTACAGTGAGGGGTGTGGAGTACATCAGAGTGTTACAGTGAGGGGTGTGGGGTATATCAGAGTGTTACAGTGAGGGGTGAGGGGTATATCAGAGTGTTACAGTGAGGGGTGTGGGGTATATCAGAGTGTTACATTGAGGGGTGTGGGGTATATCAGAGTGTTACAGTGAGGGGTGTGGAGTACATCAGAGTGTTACAGTGAGGGGTGTGGGGTATATCAGAGGGTTACAGTGAGGTGTGTGGGATATATCAATGTTACAGTGAGGGGTGTGGGATATATCAGTGTGTTACAGTGAGGGGTGTGGGATATATCTGTGTAACAGTGAGCGGTGTGGGATTTATCAGTGTTACAGTGAGGGGGTGTGGGGTATAACAGAGTGTTACAGTGAGGGGTGTGGGGTATATCAGAGTGCTACACTGAGGGGTGTGGGATATATCAGAGTGCTACACTGAGGGGTGTGGGGTATATCAGTGTTACAGTGAGTGGTGTGGGGTATATCAGTGATTTACCTTAAACCCCTAACTATAAAACAGAGTGTTACATTGACGGGTGTGGGATATATCAGTGTTACAGTGAGGTGCATGGGATATATCTGTGTAACAGTGAGCGGTGTGGAGTATATCAGTTTTATAGTGAGGGGTGTGGGGTATATCAGAGTTTTACAGTGAGGGATGTGGGGTATATCAGTGTTACAGTGAGGGATGTGGGGTATATCAGTTTTATAGTGAGGGGTGTGGGGTATATCAGTTTTATAGTGAGGGGTGTGGGGTATATCAGAGTGTTACAGTGAGGGGTGTGGGATATATCTGTGTTACAGTGAGGGGCTTGGTGTGTATCAGTGTGTAACAGTGAAGGATGTGGGGTATATAAGACTGTTACAGTGAGGGGTGTGGGATATATCAGAGTGTTACGGTGTGGGGTATATCAGAATGTTACAGTGTGGGGTTTATCAGAGTATTATAATGAGTGGTTGTGGGATGTATCACAGAGTTACAGTGAGGGGTGTGGGATATGTCAGAGCATTACAGTGAGGTGTGGGGGATATATCAGAGTGCTACAGTGAGGGGTGTGGGATAAATCAGAGTTACAGTGAGGGGTGTGGGATGTATCAGAGTGTTACTGTGTGGGGTGTGGGGTATATCAGAGTGTTACAGTGAGGGGTATGGGATATTTCAGTTTGTTACAGTGAAGGGTGTCGGGTATATCAATGTGTTACAGTGACGGGTGTGGGATATATCAGAGTTAAATTGAGGGGTTGTGGTTTATCATCGTTACAGTGTGGAGCGTGGGGTATATCAGTGTAACAGTAAGGAGTGTGGGATATATCAGAGTGTTACAGTGAGGGGTGCGGGGTATATCAGAGTGCTACCGTGAGGGTTGTGGGGTATAGCAGAGTTTGACAGTGAGGTGTGTGGGTTATATCAGAGTGTTGCAGTGAGGGGTGTGGGGTATATCAGTGTTACAGTGAGGGGTGTGGGGTATATCAGAGTGTTACAGTGAGGAGTGTGGGGTATATCAGAGTGTTACAGTGAGGGTTGTCGGGTATATCAGAGTGTTACAGTGAGGGGTGTGGGATATAGCAGAGTGTTACAGTGTGGGTATGGGGTATATCAGAGTGTTACAGTGAGGGGTGTGGGGTATATCAGAGTGTTACAGTGAGGGGTGTGGGGTATCTCAGTGTTACAGTGAGGGGTGTGGGCTATATCAGAGTGTTACCGTGAGGGGTATGGGGTATATCAGAGTGTCACAGTGAGGCGGGTGGTGTATATCAGAGTGTTACAGTGAGGCGGGTGGTGTATATCAGAGTGTTACAGTGAGTGTGTGGGATATATCAGAGTGTTACAGTGAGGGGTGTGGGGTATATCAGTGTTACAGTGAGGGGTGTGGGGTATATCAGTGTTACAGTGAGGGGTGTGGGGTATATCAGTGTGTTACAGTGAGGGGTGTGGGGTATATCAGAGTGTTACAGTGAGGGGTGTGTGGTATATCAAAGTGTTACAGTGAGGGGTGTGGGGTATATCAGAGTGTTACAGTGAGTTGTGTGGGCAAAATCAGAGTGTTACAGTGAGGGGTGTGGGATATATCAGTGTTACAGTGAGGGGTGTGGGGTATATCAGAGTGTTACAGTGAGGGGTGTAGGGTATATTGTAGTGTTACAGTGAGGAGTGTGGGGTATATCAGTGTTACAGTGAGGGGTGTGGGGTATATCAGAGTGTTACAGTGAGGGAGTGTGGGGTACATCAGAGTGTTACAGTGAGGGGTGTCGGATATATCAGAGTGTTACAGTGAGGGGTGTGGGATATATCAGAGTGTTACAGTGAGGGGTGTGGGGTATATCAGAGTGTTACAGTGAGGGGTGTGGGGTATATCAGAGTGTTACCGTGTGGGGTGTGGAGTACATCAGAGTGTTACAGTGAGGGGTGTGGGGTATATCAGAGTGTTACAGTGAGGGGTGAGGGGTATATCAGAGAGTTACAGTGAGGGGTGTGGGGTATATCAGAGTGTTACAGTGAGGGGTGTGGGGTATATCAGAGTGTTACAGTGAGGGGTGTGGGGTATATCAGAGTGTTACAGTGAGGGGTGTGGGGTATATCAGAGTGTTACAGTGAGGGGTGTGGGGTATATCAGTGTTACAGTGAGGGGTGTGGGGTATATCAGAGTGTTACAGTGAGGGGTGTGGGGTATATCAGAGTGTTACAGTGAGGGGTGTGGGGTATATCAGAGTGTTACAGTGAGGCGGGTGGTGTATATCAGAGTGTTACGGTGAGGGGTGTGGGGTATATCAGAGTGTTACAGTGAGGGGTGTGGGATATATCAGTGTGTTACAGTGAGGGGTGTGGGGTATATCAGAGTGTTACAGTGAGGGGTGTGTGGTATATCAAAGTGTTACAGTGAGGGGTGTGGGGTATATCAGAGTGTTACAGTGAGTTGTGTGGGCTATATCGGAGTGTTACAGTGAGGGGTGTGGGATATATCAGTGTTACAGTGAGGGGTGTGGGGTATATCAGAGTGTTACTGTGAGGGGTGTGGGGTATATTGTAGTGTTACAGTGAGGAGTGTGGGGTATATCAGTGTTACAGTGAGGGGTGTGGGGTATATCAGACTGTTACAGTAAGGGGTGTGGGGTATATCAGAGTGTTACAGTGAGGGGTGTGGGGTATATCAGAGTGTTACAGTGAGGAAGTGTGGGGTACATCAGAGTGTTACAGTGAGGGGTGTCGGATATATCAGAGTGTTACAGTGAGGGGTGTGGGATATATCAGAGTGTTACAGTGAGGGGTGTGGGGTATATCAGAGTGTTACAATGAGGGGTGTGGGGTATATCAGAGTGTTACAGTGAGGGGTGTGCGGTATATCAGAGTGTTACAGTGAGGGGTGTGGAGTACATCAGAGTGTTACAGTGAGGGGTGTGGGGTATATCAGAGTGTTACAGTGAGGGGTGAGGGGTATATCAGAGTGTTACAGTGAGGGGTGTGGGGTATATCAGAGTGTTACATTGAGGGGTGTGGAGTACATCAGAGTGTTACAGTGAGGGGTGTGGGGTATATCAGAGGGTTACAGTGAGGGGTGTGGGATATATCAGTGTTACAGTGAGGGGTGTGGGATATATCAGTGTGTTACAGTGAGGGGTGTGGGATATATCTGTGTAACAGTGAGCGGTGTGGGATATATCAGTGTTACAGTGAGGGGTGTGGGGTATATCAGAGTGCTACACTGAGGGGTGTGGGATATATCAGAGTGCTACACTGAGGGGTGTGGGGTATATCAGTGTTACAGTGAGTGGTGTGGGGTATATCAGTGATTTACCTTAAACCCCTAACTATAAATCAGAGTGTTACATTGACGGGTGTGGGATATATCATAGTTACAGTGAGGTGCATGGGATATATCTGTGTAACAGTGAGCGGTGTGGAGTATATCAGTTTTATAGTGAGGGGTGTGGGGTATATCAGGGTTTTACAGTGAGGGATGTGGGGTATATCAGTGTTACAGTGAGGGATGTGGGGTATATCAGTTTTATAGTGAGGGGTGTGGGGTATATCAGTTTTATAGTGAGGGGTGTGGGGTATATCAGAGTGTTACAGTGAGGGGTGTGGGATATATCTGTGTTACAGTGAGGGTCTTGGTGTGTATCAGTGTGTAACAGTGAAGGATGTGGGGTATATAAGACTGTTACAGTGAGGGGTGTGGGATATATCAGAGTGTTACGGTGTGGGGTATATCAGAGTGTTACAGTGTGGGGTGTATCAGAGTATTATAATGAGTGGTTGTGGGATGTATCACAGAGTTACAGTGAGGGGTGTGGGATATGTCAGAGCATTACAGTGAGGTGTGGGGTATATATCAGAGTGCTACAGTGTGGGGTGTGGGATAAATCAGAGTTACAGTGAGGGGTGTGGGATGTATCAGAGTGTTATTGTGTGGGGTGTGGGGTATATCAGAGTGTTACAGTGAGGGGTATGGGATATTTCAGTTTGTTACAGTGAAGGGTGTCGGGTATATCAATGTGTTACAGTGACGGGTGTGGGATATATCAGAGTTAAATTGAGGGGTTGTGGTTTATCATCGTTACAGTGTGGAGCGTGGGGTATATCAGTGTAACAGTAAGGAGTGTGGGATATATCAGAGTGTTACAGTGAGGGGTGCGGGGTATATCAGAGTGCTACAGTGAGGGTTGTGGGGTATAGCAGAGTTTGACAGTGAGGTGTGTGGGTTATATCAGAGTGTTGCAGTGAGGGGTGTGGGGTATATCAGTGTTACAGTGAGGGGTGTGGGGTATATCAGAGTGTTACAGTGAGGAGTGTGGGGTATATCAGAGTGTTACAGTGAGGGGTGTCGGGTATATCAGAGTGTTACAGTGAGGGGTGTGGGATATAGCAGAGTGTTACAGTGAGGGTATGGGGTATATCAGAGTGTTACAGTGAGGGGTGTGGGGTATATCAGAGTGTTACAGTGAGGGGTGTGGGGTATATCAGTGTTACAGTGAGGGGTATGGGGTATATCAGAGTGTCACAGTGAGGCGGGTGGTGTATATCAGAGTGTTACAGTGAGGCGGGTGGTGTATATCAGAGTGTTACAGTGAGGGGTGTGGGATATATCAGAGTGTTACAGTGAGTGTGTGGGATATATCAGAGTGTTACAGTGAGGGGTGTGGGGTATATCAGTGTTACAGTGAGGGGTGTGGGGTATATCAGTGTGTTACAGTGAGGGGTGTGGGGTATATCAGAGTGTTACAGTGAGGGGTGTGTGGTATATCAAAGTGTTACAGTGAGGGGTGTGGGGTATATCAGAGTGTTACAGTGAGTTGTGTGGGCTATATCAGAGTGTTACAGTGAGGGGTGTGGGATATATCAGTGTTACAGTGAGGGGTGTGGGGTATATCAGAGTGTTACAGTGAGGGGTGTAGGGTATATTGTAGTGTTACAGTGAGGAGTGTGGGGTATATCAGTGCTACAGTGAGGGGTGTGGGGTATATCAGAGTGTTACAGTAAGGGGTGTGGGGTATATCAGAGTGTTACAGTGAGGGGTGTGGGGTATATCAGAGTGTTACAGTGAGGGAGTGTGGGGTACATCAGAGTGTTACAGTGAGGGGTGTCGGATATATCAGAGTGTTACAGTGAGGGGTGTGGGATATATCAGAGTGTTACAGTGAGGGGTGTGGGATATATCAGAGTGTTACAGTGAGGGGTGTGGGGTATATCAGAGTGTTACAATGAGGGGTGTGGGGTATATCAGAGTGTTACAGTGAGGGGTGTGGGGTATATCAGAGTGTTACAGTGAGGGGTGTGGAGTGCATCAGAGTGTTACAGTGAGGGCTGTGGGGTATATCAGAGTGTTACAGTGAGGGGTGAGGGGTATATCAGAGTGTTACAGTGAGGGGTGTGGGGTATATCAGAGTGTTACAGTGAGGGGTGTGGGGTATATCAGAGTGTTACAGTGAGGGGTGTGGGGTATATCAGAGTGTTACAGTGAGGGGTGTGGGATATATCAGAGTGCTACACTGAGGGGTGTGGGGTATATCAGTGTTACAGTGAGTGGTGTGGGGTATATCAGTGATTTACCTTAAACCCCTAACTATAAAACAGAGTGTTACATTGACGGGTGTGGGATATATCAGTGTTACAGTGAGGTGCGTGGGATATATCTGTGTAACAGTGAGCGGTGTGGAGTATTTCAGTTTTATAGTGAGGGGTGTGGGGTATATCAGAGTGTTACAGTGAGGGATGTGGGGTATATCAGTGTTACAGTGAGGGATGTGGGGTATATCAGTTTTATAGTGAGGGGTGTGGGGTATATCAGTCTTATAGTGAGGGGTGTGGGGTATATCAGAGTGTTACAGTGAGGGGTGTGGGATATATCTGTGTTACAGTGAGGGGCTTGGTGTGTATCAGTGTGTAACAGTGAAGGATGTGGGGTATATAAGACTGTTACAGTGAGGGGTGTGGGATATATCAGAGTGTTACGGTGTGGGGTATATCAGAGTGTTACAGTGTGGGGTGTATCAGAGTATTATAATGAGTGGTTGTGGGATGTATCACAGAGTTACAGTGAGGGGTGTGGGATATGTCAGAGCATTACAGTGAGGTGTGGGGGATATATCAGAGTGCTACAGTGAGGGGTGTGGGATAAATCAGAGTTACAGTGAGGGGTGTGGGATGTATCAGAGTGTTACTGTGTGGGGTGTGGGGTATATCAGAGTGTTACAGTGAGGGGTATGGGATATTTCAGTTTGTTACAGTGAAGGGTGTCGGGTATATCAATGTGTTACAGTGACGGGTGTGGGATATATCAGAGTTAAATTGAGGGGTTGTGGTTTATCATCGTTACAGTGTGGAGCGTGGGGTATATCAGTGTAACAGTAAGGAGTGTGGGATATATCAGAGTGTTACAGTGAGGGGTGCGGGGTATATCAGAGTGCTACAGTGAGGGTTGTGGGGTATAGCAGAGTTTGACAGTGAGGTGTGTGGGTTATATCAGAGTGTTGCAGTGAGGGGTGTGGGGTATATCAGTGTTACAGTGAGGGGTGTGGGGTATATCAGAGTGTTACAGTGAGGAGTGTGGGGTATATCAGAGTGTTACAGTGAGGGTTGTCGGGTATGTCAGAGTGTTACAGTGAGGGGTGTGGGATATAGCAGAGTGTTACAGTGTGGGTATGGGGTATATCAGAGTGTTACAGTGAGGGGTGTGGGGTATATCAGAGTGTTACAGTGAGGGGTGTGGGGTATCTCAGTGTTACAGTGAGGGGTGTGGGCTATATCAGAGTGTTACCGTGAGGGGTATGGGTTATATCAGAGTGTCACAGTGAGGCGGGTGGTGTATATCAGAGTGTTACAGTGAGGCGGGTGGTGTATATCAGAGTGTTACAGTGAGTGTGTGGGATATATCAGAGTGTTACAGTGAGGGGTGTGGGGTATATCAGTGTTACAGTGAGGGGTGTGGGGTATATCAGTGTTACAGTGAGGGGTGTGGGGTATATCAGTGTGTTACAGTGAGGGGTGTGGGGTATATCAGAGTGTTACAGTGAGGGGTGTGTGGTATATCAAAGTGTTACAGTGAGGGGTGTGGGGTATATCAGAGTGTTACAGTGAGTTGTGTGGGCTATATCAGAGTGTTACAGTGAGGGGTGTGGGATATATCAGTGTTACAGTGAGGGGTGTGGGGTATATCAGAGTGTTACAGTGAGGGGTGTAGGGTATATTGTAGTGTTACAGTGAGGAGTGTGGGGTATATCAGTGTTACAGTGAGGGGTGTGGGGTATATCAGAGTGTTACAGTGAGGGAGTGTGGGGTACATCAGAGTGTTACAGTGAGGGGTGTCGGATATATCAGAGTGTTACTGTGAGGGGTGTGGGATATATCAGAGTGTTACAGTGAGGGGTGTGGGGTATATCAGAGTGTTACAGTGAGGGGTGTGGGGTATATCAGAGTGTTACCGTGTGGGGTGTGGAGAACATCAGAGTGTTACAGTGAGGGGTGTGGGGTATATCAGAGTGTTACAGTGAGGGGTGAGGGGTATATCAGAGAGTTACAGTGAGGGGTGTGGGGTATATCAGAGTGTTACAGTGAGGGGTGTGGGGTATATCAGAGTGTTACAGTGAGGGGTGTGGAGTACATCAGAGTGTTACAGTGAGGGGTGTGGGGTATATCAGAGTGTTACAGTGAGGGGTGTGGGGTATATCAGTGTTACAGTGAGGGGTGTGGGGTATATCAGAGTGTTACAGTGAGGGGTGTGGGGTATATCAGAGTGTTACAGTGAGGGGTGTGGGGTATATCAGAGTGTTACAGTGAGGCGGGTGGTGTATATCAGAGTGTTACGGTGAGGGGTGTGGGGTATATCAGAGTGTTACAGTGAGGGGTGTGGGATATATCAGTGTGTTACAGTGAGGGGTGTGGGGTATATCAGAGTGTTACAGTGATCGGTGTGTGGTATATCAAAGTGTTACAGTGAGGGGTGTGGGGTATATCAGAGTGTTACAGTGAGTTGTGTGGGCTATATCGGAGTGTTACAGTGAGGGGTGTGGGATATATCAGTGTTACAGTGAGGGGTGTGGGGTATATCAGAGTGTTACTGTGAGGGGTGTGGGGTATATTGTAGTGTTACAGTGAGGAGTGTGGGGTATATCAGTGTTACAGTGAGGGGTGTTGGGTATATCAGACTGTTACAGTAAGGGGTGTGGGGTATATCAGAGTGTTACAGTGAGGGGTGTGGGGTATATCAGAGTGTTACAGTGAGGAAGTGTGGGGTACATCAGAGTGTTACAGTGAGGGGTGTCGGATATATCAGAGTGTTACAGTGAGGGGTGTGGGATATATCAGAGTGTTACAGTGAGGGGTGTGGGGTATATCAGAGTGTTACAATGAGGGGTGTGGGGTATATCAGAGTGTTACAGTGAGGGGTGTGCGGTATATCAGAGTGTTACAGTGAGGGGTGTGGAGTACATCAGAGTGTTACAGTGAGGGGTGTGGGGTATATCAGAGTGTTACAGTGAGGGGTGAGGGGTATATCAGAGTGTTACAGTGAGGGGTGTGGGGTATATCAGAGTGTTACATTGAGGGGTGTGGAGTACATCAGAGTGTTACAGTGAGGGGTGTGGGGTATATCAGAGGGTTACAGTGAGGGGTGTGGGATATATCAGTGTTACAGTGAGGGGTGTGGGATATATCAGTGTGTTACAGTGAGGGGTGTGGGATATATCTGTGTAACAGTGAGCGGTGTGGGATATATCAGTGTTACAGTGAGGGGTGTGGGGTATATCAGAGTGCTACACTGAGGGGTGTGGGATATATCAGAGTGCTACACTGAGGGGTGTGGGGTATATCAGTGTTACAGTGAGTGGTGTGGGGTATATCAGTGATTTACCTTAAACCCCTAACTATAAATCAGAGTGTTACATTGACGGGTGTGGGATATATCATAGTTACAGTGAGGTGCATGGGATATATCTGTGTAACAGTGAGCGGTGTGGAGTATATCAGTTTTATAGTGAGGGGTGTGGGGTATATCAGGGTTTTACAGTGAGGGATGTGGGGTATATCAGTGTTACAGTGAGGGATGTGGGGTATATCAGTTTTATAGTGAGGGGTGTGGGGTATATCAGTTTTATAGTGAGGGGTGTGGGGTATATCAGAGTGTTACAGTGAGGGGTGTGGGATATATCTGTGTTACAGTGAGGGGCTTGGTGTGTATCAGTGTGTAACAGTGAAGGATGTGGGGTATATAAGACTGTTACAGTGAGGGGTGTGGGATATATCAGAGTGTTACGGTGTGGGGTATATCAGAGTGTTACAGTGTGGGGTGTATCAGAGTATTATAATGAGTGGTTGTGGGATGTATCACAGAGTTACAGTGAGGGGTGTGGGATATGTCAGAGCATTACAGTGAGGTGTGGGGTATATATCAGAGTGCTACAGTGAGGGGTGTGGGATAAATCAGAGTTACAGTGAGGGGTGTGGGATGTATCAGAGTGTTATTGTGTGGGGTGTGGGGTATATCAGAGTGTTACAGTGAGGGGTATGGGATATTTCAGTTTGTTACAGTGAAGGGTGTCGGGTATATCAATGTGTTACAGTGACGGGTGTGGGATATATCAGAGTTAAATTGAGGGGTTGTGGTTTATCATCGTTACAGTGTGGAGCGTGGGGTATATCAGTGTAACAGTAAGGAGTGTGGGATATATCAGAGTGTTACAGTGAGGGGTGCGGGGTATATCAGAGTGCTACAGTGAGGGTTGTGGGGTATAGCAGAGTTTGACAGTGAGGTGTGTGGGTTATATCAGAGTGTTGCAGTGAGGGGTGTGGGGTATATCAGTGTTACAGTGAGGGGTGTGGGGTATATCAGAGTGTTACAGTGAGGAGTGTGGGGTATATCAGAGTGTTACAGTGAGGGGTGTCGGGTATATCAGAGTGTTACAGTGAGGGGTGTGGGATATAGCAGAGTGTTACAGTGAGGGTATGGGGTATATCAGAGTGTTACAGTGAGGGGTGTGGGGTATATCAGAGTGTTACAGTGAGGGGTGTGGGGTATATCAGTGTTACAGTGAGGGGTGTGTGCTATATCAGAGTGTTACAGTGAGGGGTATGGGGTATATCAGAGTGTCACAGTGAGGCGGGTGGTGTATATCAGAGTGTTACAGTGAGGCGGGTGGTGTATATCAGAGTGTTACAGTGAGGGGTGTGGGATATATCAGAGTGTTACAGTGAGTGTGTGGGATATATCAGAGTGTTACAGTGAGGGGTGTGGGGTATATCAGTGTTACAGTGAGGGGTGTGGGGTATATCAGTGTGTTCCAGTGAGGGGTGTGGGGTATATCAGAGTGTTACAGTGAGGGGTGTGTGGTATATCAAAGTGTTACAGTGAGGGGTGTGGGGTATATCAGAGTGTTACAGTGAGTTGTGTGGGCTATATCAGAGTGTTACAGTGAGGGGTGTGGGATATATCAGTGTTCCAGTGAGGGGTGTGGGGTATATCAGAGTGTTACAGTGAGGGGTGTAGGGTATATTGTAGTGTTACAGTGAGGAGTGTGGGGTATATCAGTGCTACAGTGAGGGGTGTGGGGTATATCAGAGTGTTACAGTAAGGGGTGTGGGGTATATCAGAGTGTTACAGTGAGGGGTGTGGGGTATATCAGAGTGTTACAGTGAGGGAGTGTGGGGTACATCAGAGTGTTACAGTCAGGGGTGTCGGATATATCAGAGTGTTACAGTGAGGGGTGTGGGATATATCAGAGTGTTACAGTGAGGGGTGTGGGATATATCAGAGTGTTACAGTGAGGGGTGTGGGGTATATCAGAGTGTTACAATGATGGGTGTGGGGTATATCAGAGTGTTACAGTGAGGGGTGTGGGGTATATCAGAGTGTTACAGTGAGGGGTGTGGAGTGCATCAGAGTGTTACAGTGAGGGCTGTGGGGTATATCAGAGTGTTACAGTGAGGGGCGTGGGGTATATCAGAGTGTTACAGTGAGGGGTGTGGGGTATATCAGAGTGTTACAGTGAGGGGTGTGGGGTATATCAGAGTGTTACAGTGAGGGGTGTGGGGTATATCAGAGTGTTACAGTGAGGGGTGTGGGATATATCAGAGTGCTACACTGAGGGGTGTGGGGTATATCAGTGTTACAGTGAGTGGTGTGGGGTATATCAGTGATTTACCTTAAACCCCTAACTATAAAACAGAGTGTTACATTGACGGGTGTGGGATATATCAGTGTTACAGTGAGGTGCGTGGGATATATCTGTGTAACAGTGAGCGGTGTGGAGTATTTCAGTTTTATAGTGAGGGGTGTGGGGTATATCAGAGTGTTACAGTGAGGGATGTGGGGTATATCAGTGTTACAGTGAGGGATGTGGGGTATATCAGTTTTATAGTGAGGGGTGTGGGGTATATCAGTTTTATAGTGAGGGGTGTGGGGTATATCAGAGTGTTACAGTGAGGGGTGTGGGATATATCTGTGTTACAGTGAGGGGCTTGGTGTGTATCAGTGTGTAACAGTGAAGGATGTGGGGTATATAAGACTGTTACAGTGAGGGGTGTGGGATATATCAGAGTGTTACGGTGTGGGGTATATCAGAGTGTTACAGTGTGGGGTGTATCAGAGTATTATAATGAGTGGTTGTGGGATGTATCACAGAGTTACAGTGAGGGGTGTGGGATATGTCAGAGCATTACAGTGAGGTGTGGGGTATATATCAGAGTGCTACAGTGTGGGGTGTGGGATAAATCAGAGTTACAGTGAGGGGTGTGGGATGTATCAGAGTGTTACTGTGTGGGGTGTGGGGTATATCAGAGTGTTACAGTGAGGGGTATGGGATATTTCAGTTTGTTACAGTGAAGGGTGTCGGGTATATCAATGTGTTACAGTGACGGGTGTGGGATATATCAGAGTTAAATTGAGGGGTTGTGGTTTATCATCGTTACAGTGTGGAGCGTGGGGTATATCAGTGTAACAGTAAGGAGTGTGGGATATATCAGAGTGTTACAGTGAGGGGTGCGGGGTATATCAGAGTGCTACAGTGAGGGTTGTGGGGTATAGCAGAGTTTGACAGTGTGGTGTGTGGGTTATATCAGAGTGTTGCAGTGAGGGGTGTGGGGTATATCAGTGTTACAGTGAGGGGTGTGGGGTATATCAGAGTGTTACAGTGAGGGGTGTGGTGTATATCAGAGTGTTACAATGAGGGGTGTTGGGTATATCAGAGTATTACACTGAGGGGTGTTGGGTCTATCAGAGTGTTACAGTGAGGGGTGTTGGGTATATCAGATTGTTACGTAAGGAGTGTGGGGTATATCAGTGTGTTACAGTTAGGGGTGTGTGGTATATCAGAGTGTTACAGTGAGGGGTGTTGGGTATATCTGATTGTTACAGTGAGGAGTGTGGGGTATATCAGTGTGTTACAGTTAGGGGTGTTTGGTATATCAGAATGTTACAGTGAAGGGTGTTGGGTATATCAGAGTGTTACAGTGAGGGGTGTGGGGTATATCAGAGTGTTACAGTGAGGAATGTCAGGTACATCAGTGTATTACTGTAAGGGGTGTGGGGTATATTAGAGTGTTATGTGAGGGCTTGTGGGATATATCAATGTGTTACAGTGAAGGATGTGGGATATATCTGAGTTACAGTGAGGGGTTGTGGTATATCAGTGTTACAGTGTGGTGTGTGGGGTATATCAGTGTTACAGTGAGGGGTGTGGGGTATATCAGTGTTACAGTGAGGGGTGTGGGGCATATCAGAGTATTACAGTGAGGCGTGTTGGGTATATCAGTGTAACAGTGAGGGTTGTGGGGTATATCAGTGTGTTATCGTTAGGGGTTTAATTATATCAGAATGTTACAGTGACGGGTGTGGGATATATCAGTGTTACAGTGAAGGATGTGGGGTATATCAGTGTTACAGTGAGGGATGTGGGATATATCAGTTTTACAATGAGGGATGTGGGGTATATCAGTGTTAGAGTGAGGGGTGTGGGTTATATCAGAGTGTTACAGTGAGGGGTGTGGGATATATCAGAGTTTTACTGTGAGGGTGTGGGGTATATGAGAGTGTTACAGTGAGGTGTGTGGGATATATCAGAGTGTTACTGTGAGGGGTGTGGGGTGTATCAATGTGTTACAGTGAAGGTTGGGGGGTATATCAGACTGTTACAGTGAGGGCTGTGGGGTGTATCAGAATGTTACAGTGAAAGGTGTGGTGTATATCAGAGTGTTACAGTGAGGGGTGTGGGGTATATCAGAGTGTTACAGTGAGGGGTGTGGGGTATATCAGTGTTACAGTGAGGGGTGTGGGCTATATCAGAGTGTTACAGTGAGGGGTATGGGGTATATCAGAGTGTCACAGTGAGGCGGGTGGTGTATATCAGAGTGTTACAGTGAGGCGGGTGGTGTATATCAGAGTGTTACAGTGAGGGGTGTGGGATATATCAGAGTGTTACAGTGAGTGTGTGGGATATATCAGAGTGTTACAGTGAGGGGTGTGGGGTATATCAGTGTTACAGTGAGGGGTGTGGGGTATATCAGTGTGTTACAGTGAGGGGTGTGGGGTATATCAGAGTGTTACAGTGAGGGGTGTGTGGTATATCAAAGTGTTACAGTGAGGGGTGTGGGGTATATCAGAGTGTTACAGTGAGTTGTGTGGGCTATATCAGAGTGTTACAGTGAGGGGTGTGGGATATATCAGTGTTACAGTGAGGGGTGTGGGGTATATCAGAGTGTTACAGTGAGGGGTGTAGGGTATATTGTAGTGTTACAGTGAGGAGTGTGGGGTATATCAGTGTTACAGTGAGGGGTGTGGGGTATATCAGAGTGTTACAGTAAGGGGTGTGGGGTATATCAGAGTGTTACAGTGAGGGGTGTGGGGTATATCAGAGTGTTACAGTGAGGGAGTGTGGGGTACATCAGAGTGTTACCGTCAGGGGTGTCGGATATATCAGAGTGTTACAGTGAGGGGTGTGGGATATATCAGAGTGTTACAGTGAGGGGTGTGGGATATATCAGAGTGTTACAGTGAGGGGTGTGGGGTATATCAGAGTGTTACAATGAGGGGTGTGGGGTATATCAGAGTGTTACAGTGAGGGGTGTGGGGTATATCAGAGTGTTACAGTGAGGGGTGTGGAGTGCATCAGAGTGTTACAGTGAGGGGTGTGGGGTATATCAGAGTGTTACAGTGAGGGGTGAGGGGTATATCAGAGTGTTACAGTGAGGGGTGTGGGGTATATCAGAGTGTTACAGTGAGGGGTGTGGGGTATATCAGAGTGTTACAGTGAGGGGTGTGGGGTATATCAGAGTGTTACAGTGAGGGGTGTGGGATATATCAGAGTGCTACACTGAGGGGTGTGGGGTATATCAGTGTTACAGTGAGGGATGTGGGGTATATCAGTTTTATAGTGAGGGGTGTGGGGTATATCAGTCTTATAGTGAGGGGTGTGGGGTATATCAGAGTGTTACAGTGAGGGGTGTGGGATATATCTGTGTTACAGTGAGGGGCTTGGTGTGTATCAGTGTGTAACAGTGAAGGATGTGGGGTATATAAGACTGTTACAGTGAGGGGTGTGGGATATATCAGAGTGTTACGGTGTGGGGTATATCAGAGTGTTACAGTGTGGGGTGTATCAGAGTATTATAATGAGTGGTTGTGGGATGTATCACAGAGTTACAGTGAGGGGTGTGGGATATGTCAGAGCATTACAGTGAGGTGTGGGGGATATATCAGAGTGCTACAGTGAGGGGTGTGGGATAAATCAGAGTTACAGTGAGGGGTGTGGGATGTATCAGAGTGTTACTGTGTGGGGTGTGGGGTATATCAGAGTGTTACAGTGAGGGGTATGGGATATTTCAGTTTGTTATAGTGAAGGGTGTCGGGTATATCAATGTGTTACAGTGACGGGTGTGGGATATATCAGAGTTAAATTGAGGGGTTGTGGTTTATCATCGTTACAGTGTGGAGCGTGGGGTATATCAGTGTAACAGTAAGGAGTGTGGGATATATCAGAGTGTTACAGTGAGGGGTGCGGGGTATATCAGAGTGCTACAGTGAGGGTTGTGGGGTATAGCAGAGTTTGACAGTGTGGTGTGTGGGTTATATCAGAGTGTTGCAGTGTGGGGTGTGGGGTATATCAGTGTTACAGTGAGGGGTGTGGGGTATATCAGAGTGTTACAGTGAGGGGTGTGGTGTATATCAGAGTGTTACAATGAGGGGTGTTGGGTATATCAGAGTATTACACTGAGGGGTGTTGGGTCTATCAGAGTGTTACAGTGAGGGGTGTTGGGTATATCAGATTGTTACGTAAGGAGTGTGGGGTATATCAGTGTGTTACAGTTAGGGGTGTGTGGTATATCAGAGTGTTACAGTGAGGGGTGTTGGGTATATCTGATTGTTACAGTGAGGAGTGTGGGGTATATCAGTGTGTTACAGTTAGGGGTGTTTGGTATATCAGAATGTTACAGTGAAGGGTGTTGGGTATATCAGAGTGTTACAGTGAGGGGTGTGGGGTATATCAGAGTGTTACAGTGAGGAATGTCAGGTACATCAGTGTATTACTGTAAGGGGTGTGGGGTATATTAGAGTGTTATGTGAGGGCTTGTGGGATATATCAATGTGTTACAGTGAAGGATGTGGGATATATCTGAGTTACAGTGAGGGGTTGTGGTATATCAGTGTTACAGTGTGGTGTGTGGGGTATATCAGTGTTACAGTGAGGGGTGTGGGGTATATCAGTGTTACAGTGAGGGGTGTGGGGCATATCAGAGTATTACAGTGAGGCGTGTTGGGTATATCAGTGTAACAGTGAGGGTTGTGGGGTATATCAGTGTGTTATCGTTAGGGGTTTAAGTATATCAGAATGTTACAGTGACGGGTGTGGGATATATCAGTGTTACAGTGAAGGATGTGGGGTATATCAGTGTTACAGTGAGGGATGTGGGATATATCAGTTTTACAATGAGGGATGTGGGGTATATCAGTGTTAGAGTGAGGGGTGTGGGTTATATCAGAGTGTTACAGTGAGGGGTGTGGGATATATCAGAGTTTTACTGTGAGGGTGTGGGTTATATGAGAGTGTTACAGTGAGGTGTGTGGGATATATCAGAGTGTTACAGTGAGGGGTGTGGGGTGTATCAATGTGTTACAGTGAAGGTTGGGGGGTATATCAGACTGTTACAGTGAGGGCTGTGGGGTGTATCAGAATGTTACAGTGAAAGGTGTGGTGTATATCAGAGTGTTACAGTGTGGGGTGTATCAGAGTATTATAACGAGTGGTTGTGGGATATATCACAGAATTACAGTGAGGGGTGTGGGATATGTCAGAGTTTTACAGTGAAGTGTGGGGGATATATCAGAGTGCTACAGTGAGGGGTGTGGGGTGTATCAGTGTGTTACAGTGAGGGGTGTGGAATATATCAGAGTGATACAGTGAGGGCTTTGGGATAAATCAGATTTACAGTGAGGGGTGTGGAATGAATCAGTGTTACTGTGAGTGGTGTGGGGTTTATCAGATTGTTACAGTGAAGGCTGTGGGGTATATCAGAGTGTTACAGTTTGGGGTGTATCAGTATTATAACGAGTGGTTGTGGGTTATATCACAGAATTACAGTGAGGTGTGGGGGATATATCAGAGTGCTACACTGAGGGGTGTGGTGTATATCAGAGTGTTACAGTGAGGGGTGTGGGGTATATCAGTGTGTAATAGTTAGGGGTGTAAGGTAAATCAGAGTGTTACATTGACGGGTGTGGGATATATCAGTGTTACAGTGAGGTGCATGCGATATATCTGTGTAACAGTGAGCGTCGTGGGATATATCTGTGCTACAGTGAGGGATGTGGTGTACATCAGTGTTACAGTGAGGGATGTGGAGTATATCAGTGTTACAGTGAGGGATGTGGGGTATATCAATTTTACAGTGAGGGGTGTGGGGTATATCAGAGTGTTACATTGAGGGGTGTGGGATATATCAGTGTTACAGTGAGGAGCGTGGTGTGTATCAGTGTGTAAAAGTGAAGGATGTGGGCTATATAAGACTGTTACAGTGAGGGGTGTTGGATATATCAGAGTGTTACGGTGTGGGGTATATCAGAGTGTTACATTGTGGGGTGTATCAGAGTATTATAATGAGTGGTTGTGGGATGTATCACAGAGTTACAGTGAGGGGTGTGGGATATATCAGAGTGCTACAGTGAGGGGTGTGGGATAAATCAGAGTTACAGTGAGGGGTGTGGGATGTATCAGAGTGTTACTGTGTGGGGTGTGGGGTATATCAGAGTGTTACAGTGAGGGGTATGGGATATTTCAGTTTGTTACAGTGAAGGGTGTCGGGTATATCAATGTGTTACAGTGACGGGTGTGGGATATATCAGAGTTAAATTGAGGGGTTGTGGTATATCATCGTTACAGTGTGGAGCGTGGGGTATATCAGTGTAACAGTAAGGGGTGTGGGATATATCAGAGTGTTACAGTGAGGGGTGCGGGGTATATCAGAGTGCTACAGTGAGGGTTGTGGGGTATAGCAGAGTTTGACAGTGAGGTGTGTGGGTTATATCAGAGTGTTACAGTGAGGGGTGTGGGGTGTATCAATGTGTTATAGTTAGGGGTTTAAGGTAAATCAGAGTGTTACAGTGATGGGTGTGGGATATATCAGTGTTACAGTGAGGTGCATTGCATATATCTGTGTCACAGTGAGTGGCGTGGGATATATCAGTGCTACAGTGAGGGATTTGGGGTACATCAGTTTTACAGTGAGGGGTGTGGGGTATATCAGAGTGATACAGTGAGGGGTGTGGAATATATCAGAGTGCTACAGTGAGGGCTTTGGGATAAATCAGATTTACAGTGAGGGGTGTGGAATGAATCAGTGTTACTGTGAGTGGTGTGGGGTTTATCAGAGTGTTACAGTGAAGGCTGTGGGGTATATCAGAGTGTTACAGTTTGGGGTGTATCAGAGTATTATAACGAGTGGTTGTGGGATATATCACAGAATTACAGTGAGGTGTGTGGGATATGTCAGAGTTTTACAGTGAAGTGTGGGGGATATATCAGAGTGCTACAGTGAGGGGTGTGGGGTGTATCAGTGTGTTACTGTGAGTGGTGTGGGGTTTATCAGAGTGTTACAGTGAAGGCTGTGGGGTATATCAGAGTGTTACAGTTTGGGCTGTATCAGAGTATTATAACGAGTGGTTGTGGGATATATCACAGAATTACAGTGAGGTGTGGGGGATATATCAGAGTGCTACTCTGAGGGGTGTGGTGTATATCAGAGTGTTACAGTGAGGGGTGTGGGGTATATCAGTGTGTAATAGTTAGGGGTGTAAGGTAAATCAGAGTGTTACATTGACGGGTGTGGGATATATCAGTGTTACAGTGAGGTGCATGGGATATATCTGTGTAACAGTGAGCGTCGTGGGATATATCTGTGCTACAGTGAGGGATGTGGTGTACATCAGTGTTACAGTGAGGGATGTGGAGTATATCAGTGTTACAGTGAGGGATGTGGGGTATATCAGTTTTACAGTGAGGGGTGTGGGGTATATCAGAGTGTTACATTGAGGGGTGTGGGATATATCATGTGTTACAGTGAGGAGCGTGGTGTGTATCAGTGTGTAACAGTGAAGGATGTGGGCTATATAAGACTGTTACAGTGAGGGGTGTGGGATATATCAGAGTGTTACGGTGTGGGGTATATCAGAGTGTTACATTGTGGGGTGTATCAGAGTATTATAATGAGTGGTTGTGGGATGTATCACAGAGTTACAGTGAGGGGTGTGGGATATATCAGAGTGCTACAGTGAGGGGTGTGGGATAAATCAGAGTTACAGTGAGGGGTGTGGGATGTATCAGAGTGTTACTGTGTGGGGTGTGGGGTATATCAGAGTGTTACAGTGAGGGGTATGGGATATTTCAGTTTGTTACAGTGAAGGGTGTCGGTTATATCAATGTGTTACAGTGACGGGTGTGGGATATATCAGAGTTAAATTGAGGGGTTGTGGTATATCATCGTTACAGTGTGGAGCATGGGGTATATCAGTGTAACAGTAAGGGGTGTGGGATATATCAGAGTGTTACAGTGAGGGGTGTGGGATATATCAGAGTGCTACAGTGAGGGGTGTGGGATGTATCAGAGTGTTACTGTGTGGGGTGTGGGGTATATCAGAGTGTTACAGTGAGGGGTATGGGATATTTCAGTTTATTACAGTGAAGGGTGTCAGGTATATCAATGTGTTACAGTGACGGGTGTGGGATATATCAGAGTTAGGTTGAGGGGTTTGTGGTATATCATCGTTACAGTTTGGAGCGTGGGGTATATCAGTGTAACAGTGAGGTGTGTGGGTTATATCAGAGTGTTACAGTGAGTGGTGTTGGGTATATCAGATTGTTACAGTGAGGGGTGTGGGGTATATCACTGTGTTACAGTTAGGGGTGTGTGTTATATCAGAGTGTTACAGTGAAGGGTGTTGGGTATATCAGAGTGTTACAGTGAGGGGTGTGGGGTATATCAGAGTGTTACAGTGAGGAATGTCAGATACATCAGTGTATTACTGTAAGGGGTGTGGGGTATATTAGAATGTTACTGTGAGGGCTTGTGGGATATATCAATGTGTTACAGTGACGGGTGTGGGATATATCTGAGTTACAGTGAGGGGTTGTGGTATATCAGTGTTAAAGTGTGGGGCGTGGGGTATATCAGTGTTACAGTGAGGGGTGTGGGGCATATCAGTGTAACAGTGAGGGGTGTGGGGCATATCAGTGTGTTATCGTTAGGGGTTTAAGTATATCAGAATGTTACAGTGACGGGTGTGGGGCATATCAGTGTTACAGTGAGGGGTGTGGGGTATATCAGTGTTAGAGTGAGGGGTGTGGGGTATATCAGATTGTTACAGTGAGGGGTGTGGGATATATCAGAGTTTTACTGTGAGGGGCGTGGGGTATATGAGAGTGTTACAGTGAGGTGTGTGGGATATATCAGAGTGTTACGGTGTGGGGTATATCAGAGTGTTACAGTGTGGGGTATATCAGAGTATTATAATGAGTGGTTGTGGGATATATCACAGAGTTTCAGTGAGGGGTGTGGGATATGTCAGAGTATTTCAGTGAGAGGTGTGGGGTATATCAGCGTGTTACAGTCAGGGTTGTGGGGTAGATCAGAGTTTTACAGTGAGGTGTGTGGCGTATATCAGAGTGTTACAGTGAAGGGTGTGGGATATATCAGTGTGTTACGGTGAGGGGTGTGGGGTATAACAGAGTGTTACTGTGAGGGGTGTGGGGTATAACAGAGTGTTACGGTGAGGGGTGTGGGGTATATCAGAGTGTTACAGTGAGGGGTGTGGGGTATATCAGAGTGTTACTGTGAGGGGTGTGGGATATATCAGAGTGTTACAGTGAGGAGTGTGGGGTATATCAGAGTGTTACAGTGAGGTGTTTGGGGTATATCAGGGTGTTACAGTGAGGGTGGTGGGGTATATCAGCGTGTTACAGTGAGGGGAGTGGGGTATATCAGAGTGTTACAGTGAGGGGCTTGGGGTATATCAGGGTGTTACAGTGAGTGGTGTGGGGTATATCAGAGTGTTACAGTGAGGATTGTGGGATATATCAGATTGTTACAGTGAGGGGTGTGGGCTATATCAGTGTGTTACAGTGAAGGGTGAGGGGTATATCAGAGTGTTACAGTGAAGGGTGAGGGGTATATCAGAGTGTTACAGTGAGGGGTGTGGGATATATCAGAGTGTTACGGTGTGGGGTATATCAGAGTGTTACAGTGTGGGGTGTATCAGACTATTATAATGAGTGGTTGTGGGATATATCACAGAGTTACAGTGAGGTGTGGGGGATGTATCAGAGTGCTACAGTGAGGAATGTCAGGTACATCAGTGTATTACTGTAAGGGGCGTGGGGTATATTAGAGTGTTACTGTGAGGGCTTGTGGGATATATCAAAGTGTTACAGTGACGGGCGTGGGATATATCTGAGTTACAGTGAGGGGTTGTGGTATATCATTGTTACAGTGTGGGGTGTGGCGTATATCAGTGTTACAGTGAGGGGTGTGGGGCATATCAGAGTGTTACAGTGAGGGGTGTTGGGTATATCAGTGTAACAGTGAGGGGTGTGGGGTATATCAGTGTGTTATCGTTAGGGGTTTAAGTATATCAGAATGTTACAGTGATGGGTGTGGGATATATCAGTGTTACAGTGAGGGATGTGGGGTATATCAGTGTTACAGTGAGGGGTGTGGGCTATATCAGAATGTTACAGTGAGGGGTGTGGGATATATCAGAGTTTTACAGTGAGGGGTGTGGGGTATATGAGAGTGTTACAGTGAGGTGTGTGGGATATATCAGAGTGTTACAGTGAGGGGTGTGGGGTGTATCAGTGTGTTACAGTGTGGTGTATATCAGAGTATTATAATGAGTGGTTGTGGGATATATCACAGAGTTTCAGTGAGGGGTGTGGGATATGTCAGAGTATTTCAGTGAGGGGTGTGGGGTATATCAGCGTGTTACAGTCAGGGTTGTGGGGTATATCAGAGTTTTACAGTGAGGTGTGTGGCGTATATAAGAGTGTTACAGTGAAGGGTGTGGGATACATCAGTGTGTTACGGTGAGGGGTGTGGGGTATAACAGAGTGTTACTGTGAGGGGTGTGGGGTATAACAGAGTGTTACGGTGAGGGGTGTGGGGTATATCAGAGTGTTACAGTGAGGGGTGTGGGGTATATCAGAGTGTTACTGTGAGGGGTGTGGGATATATCAGAGTGTTACAGTGAGGAGTGTGGGGTATATCAGAGTGTTACAGTGAGGGGTTTGGGGTATATCAGGGTGTTACAGTGAGGGTGGTGGGGTATATCAGCGTGTTACAGTGAGGGGAGTGGGGTATATCAGAGTGTTACAGTGAGGGGCTTGGGGTATATCAGGGTGTTACAGTGAGTGGTGTGGGGTATATCAGAGTGTTACAGTGAGGATTGTGGGATATATCAGATTGTTACAGTGAGGGGTGTGGGCTATATCAGTGTGTTACAGTGAAGGGTGAGGGGTATATCAGAGTGTTACAGTGAAGGGTGAGGGGTATATCAGAGTGTTACAGTGAGGGGTGTGGGATATATCAGAGTGTTACGGTGTGGGGTATATCAGAGTGTTACAGTGTGGGGTGTATCAGACTATTATAATGAGTGGTTGTGGGATATATCACAGAGTTACAGTGAGGTGTGGGGGATGTATCAGAGTGCTACAGTGAGGAATGTCAGGTACATCAGTGTATTACTGTAAGGGGCGTGGGGTATATTAGAGTGTTACTGTGAGGGCTTGTGGGATATATCAAAGTGTTACAGTGACGGGCGTGGGATATATCTGAGTTACAGTGAGGGGTTGTGGTATATCATTGTTACAGTGTGGGGTGTGGCGTATATCAGTGTTACAGTGAGGGGTGTGGGGCATATCAGAGTGTTACAGTGAGGGGTGTTGGGTATATCAGTGTAACAGTGAGGGGTGTGGGGTATATCAGTGTGTTATCGTTAGGGGTTTAAGTATATCAGAATGTTACAGTGATGGGTGTGGGATATATCAGTGTTACAGTGAGGGATGTGGGGTATATCATTGTTACAGTGAGGGGTGTGGGCTATATCAGAATGTTACAGTGAGGGGTGTGGGATATATCAGAGTTTTACAGTGAGGGGTGTGGGGCATATCATAGTGTTACAGTGAGGGGTGTTGGGTATATCAGTATAACAGTGAGGGGTGTGGGGTATATCAGTGTGTTATCGTTAGGGGTTTAAGTATATCAGAATGTTACAGTGATGGGTGTGGGATATATCAGTGTTACAGTGAGGGATGTGGGGTATATCAGTGTTACAGTGAGGGGTGTGGGCTATATCAGAATGTTACAGTGAGGGGTGTGGGATATATCAGAGTTTTACAGTGAGGGGTGTGGGGTATATGAGAGTGTTACAGTGAGGTGTGTGGGATATATCTGAGTGTTACAGTGAGGGGTGTGGGGTGTATCAGTGTGTTACAGTGTGGGGTATATCAGAGTATTATAATGAGTGGTTGTGGGATATATCACAGAGTTTCAGTGAGGGGTGTGGGATATGTCAGAGTATTTCAGTGAGGGGTGTGGGGTATATCAGCGTGTTACAGTCAGGGTTGTGGGGTATATCAGAGTTTTACAGTGAGGTGTGTGGCGTATATCAGAGTGTTACAGTGAAGGGCGTGGGATACATCAGTGTGTTACGGTGAGGGGTGTGGGGTATAACAGAGTGTTACTGTGAGGGGTGTGGGGTATAACAGAGTGTTACGGTGAGGGGTGTGGGGTATATCAGAGTGTTACAGTGAGGGGTGTGGGGTATATCAGAGTGTTACTGTGAGGGGTGTGGGATATATCAGAGTGTTACAGTGAGGAGTGTGGGGTATATCAGAGTGTTACAGTGAGGGGTTTGGGGTATATCAGGGTGTTACAGTGAGGGTGGTGGGGTATATCAGCGTGTTACAGTGAGGGGAGTGGGGTATATCAGAGTGTTACAGTGAGGGGCTTGGGGTATATCAGAGTGTTACAGTGAGTGGTGTGGGGTATATCAGAGTGTTACAGTGAGGATTGTGGGATATATCAGATTGTTACAGTGAGGGGTGTGGGCTATATCAGTGTGTTAAAGTGAAGGGTGAGGGGTATATCAGAGTGTTACAGTGAAGGGTGAGGGGTATATCAGAGTGTTACAGTGAGGGGTGTGGGATATATCAGAGTGTTACGGAGTGGGGTATATCAGAGTGTTACAGTGTGGGGTGTATCAGACTATTATAATGAGTGGTTGTGGGATATATCACAGAGTTACAGTGAGGTGTGGGGGATGTATCAGAGTGCTACAGTGAGGAATGTCAGGTACATCAGTGTATTAATGTAAGGGGCGTGGGGCATATTAGAGTGTTACTGTGAGGGCTTGTGGGATATATCAAAGTGTTACAGTGACGGGCGTGGGATATATCTGAGTTACAGTGAGGGGTTGTGGTATATCATTGTTACAGTGTGGGGTGTGGCGTATATCAGTGTTACAGTGAGGGGTGTGGGGCATATCAGAGTGTTACAGTGAGGGGTGTTGGGTATATCAGTGTAACAGTGAGGGGTGTGGGGTATATCAGTGTGTTATCGTTAGGGGTTTAAGTATATCAGAATGTTACAGTGATGGGTGTGGGATATATCAGTGTTACAGTGAGGGATGTGGGGTATATCAGTGTTACAGTGAGGGGTGTGGGCTATATCAGAATGTTACAGTGAGGGGTGTGGGATATATCAGAGTTTTACAGTGAGGGGTGTGGGGTATATGAGAGTGTTACAGTGAGGTTTGTGGGATATATCAGAGTGTTACAGTGAGGGGTGTTGGGTGTATCAGTGTGTTACAGTGTGGGGTATATCAGAGTATTATAATGAGTGGTTGTGGGATATATCACAGAGTTTCAGTGAGGGGTGTGGGATATGTCAGAGTATTTCAGTGAGGGGTGTGGGGTATATCAGCGTGTTACAGTCAGGGTTGTGGGGTATATCAGAGTTTTACAGTGAGGTGTGTGGCGTATATCAGAGTGTTACAGTGAAGGGTGTGGGATACATCAGTGTGTTACGGTGAGGGGTGTGGGGTATAACAGAGTGTTACTGTGAGGGGTGTGGGGTATAACAGAGTGTTACGGTGAGGGGTGTGGGGTATATCAGAGTGTTACAGTGAGGGGTGTGGGGTATATCAGAGTGTTACTGTGAGGGGTGTGGGATATATCAGAGTGTTACAGTGAGGAGTGTGGGGTATATCAGAGTGTTACAGTGAGGGGTTTGGGGTATATCAGGGTGTTACAGTGAGGGTGGTGGGGTATATCAGCGTGTTACAGTGAGGGGAGTGGGGTATATCAGAGTGTTACAGTGAGGGGCTTGGGGTATATCAGGGTGTTACAGTGAGTGGTGTGGGGTATATCAGAGTGTTACAGTGAGGATTGTGGGATATATCAGATTGTTACAGTGAGGGGTGTGGGCTATATCAGTGTGTTACAGTGAAGGGTGAGGGGTATATCAGAGTGTTACAGTGAAGGGTGAGGGGTATATCAGAGTGTTACAGTGAGGGGTGTGGGATATATCAGAGTGTTACGGTGTGGGGTATATCAGAGTGTTACAATGTGGGGTGTATCAGACTATTATAATGAGTGGTTGTGGGATATATCACAGAGTTACAGTGAGGTGTGGGGGATGTATCAGAGTGCTACAGTGAGGAATGTCAGGTACATCAGTGTATTAATGTAAGGGGCGTGGGGTATATTAGAGTGTTACTGTGAGGGCTTGTGGGATATATCAAAGTGTTACAGTGACTGGCGTGGGATATATCTGAGTTACAGTGAGGGGTTGTGGTATATCATTGTTACAGTGTGGGGTGTGGGGTATATCAGTGTTACAGTGAGGGGTGTGGGGCATATCAGAGTGTTACAGTGAGGGGTGTTGGGTATATCAGTGTAACAGTGAGGGGTGTGGGGTATATCAGTGTGTTATCGTTAGGGGTTTAAGTATATCAGAATGTTACAGTGATGGGTGTGGGATATATCAGTGTTACAGTGAGGGATGTGGGGTATATCAGTGTTACAGTGAGGGGTGTGGGCTATATCAGAATGTTACAGTGAGGGGTGTGGGATATATCAGAGTTTTACAGTGAGGGGTGTGGGGTATATGAGAGTGTTACAGTGAGGTGTGTGGGATATATCAGAGTGTTACAGTGAGGGGTGTGGGGTGTATCAGTGTGTTACAGTGTGGGGTATATCAGAGTATTATAATGAGTGGTTGTGGGATATATCACAGAGTTTCAGTGAGGGGTGTGGGATATGTCAGAGTATTTCAGTGAGGGGTGTGGGGTATATCAGCGTGTTACAATCAGGGTTGTAGGGTATATCAGAGTTTTACAGTGAGGTGTGTGGCGTATATCAGAGTGTTACAGTGAAGGGTGTGGGATACATCAGTGTGTTACGGTGAGGGGTGTGGGGTATAACAGAGTGTTACTGTGAGGGGTGTGGGGTATAACAGAGTGTTACGGTGAGGGGTGTGGGGTATATCAGAGTGTTACCGTGAGGGGTGTGGGGTATATCAGAGTGTTACTGTGAGGGGTGTGGGATATATCAGAGTGTTACAGTGAGGAGTGTGGGGTATATCAGAGTGTTACAGTGAGGGGTTTGGGGTATATCAGGGTGTTACAGTGAGGGTGGTGGGGTATATCAGCGTGTTACAGTGAGGGGAGTGGGGTATATCAGAGTGTTACAGTGAGGGGCTTGGGGTATATCAGGGTGTTACAGTGAGTGGTGTGGGGTATATCAGAGTGTTACAGTGAGGATTGTGGGATATATCAGATTGTTACAGTGAGGGGTGTGGGCTGTATCAGTGTGTTACAGTGAAGGGTGAGGGGTATATCAGAGTGTTACAGTGAAGGGTGAGGGGTATATCAGAGTGTTACAGTGAGGGGTGTGGGATATATCAGAGTGTTACGGTGTGGGGTATATCAGAGTGTTACAGTGTGGGGTGTATCAGACTATTATAATGAGTGGTTGTGGGATATATCACAGAGTTACAGTGAGGTGTGGGGGATGTATCAGAGTGCTACAGTGAGGAATGTCAGGTACATCAGTGTATTACTGTAAGGGGCGTGGGGTATATTAGAGTGTTACTGTGAGGGCTTGTGGGATATATCAAAGTGTTACAGTGACGGGCGTGGGATATATCTGAGTTACAGTGAGGGGTTGTGGTATATCATTGTTACAGTGTGGGGTGTGGCGTATATCAGTGTTACAGTGAGGGGTGTGGGGCATATCAGAGTGTTACAGTGAGGGGTGTTGGGTATATCAGTGTAACAGTGAGGGGTGTGGGGTATATCAGTGTGTTATCGTTAGGGGTTTAAGTATATCAGAATGTTACAGTGATGGGTGTGGGATATATCAGTGTTACAGTGAGGGATGTGGGGTATATCATTGTTACAGTGAGGGGTGTGGGCTATATCAGAATGTTACAGTGAGGGGTGTGGGATATATCAGAGTTTTACAGTGAGGGGTGTGGGGCATATCATAGTGTTACAGTGAGGGGTGTTGGGTATATCAGTATAACAGTGAGGGGTGTGGGGTATATCAGTGTGTTATCGTTAGGGGTTTAAGTATATCAGAATGTTACAGTGATGGGTGTGGGATATATCAGTGTTACAGTGAGGGATGTGGGGTATATCAGTGTTACAGTGAGGGGTGTGGGTTATATCAGAATGTTACAGTGAGGGGTGTGGGATATATCAGAGTTTTACAGTGAGGGGTGTGGGGTATATGAGAGTGTTACAGTGAGGTGTGTGGGATATATCTGAGTGTTACAGTGAGGGGTGTGGGGTGTATCAGTGTGTTACAGTGTGGGGTATATCAGAGTATTATAATGAGTGGTTGTGGGATATATCACAGAGTTTCAGTGAGGGGTGTGGGATATGTCAGAGTATTTCAGTGAGGGCTGTGGGGTATATCAGCGTGTTACAGTCAGGGTTGTGGGGTATATCAGAGTTTTACAGTGAGGTGTGTGGCGTATATCAGAGTGTTACAGTGAAGGGTGTGGGATACATCAGTGTGTTACGGTGAGGGGTGTGGGGTATAACAGAGTGTTACTGTGGGGGGTGTGGGGTATAACAGAGTGTTACGGTGAGGGGTGTGGGGTATATCAGAGTGTTACAGTGAGGGGTGTGGGGTATATCAGAGTGTTACTGTGAGGGGTGTGGGATATATCAGAGTGTTACAGTGAGGAGTGTGGGGTATATCAGAGTGTTACAGTGAGGGGTTTGGGGTATATCAGGGTGTTACAGTGAGGGTGGTGGGGTATATCAGCGTGTTACAGTGAGGGGAGTGGGGTATATCAGAGTGTTACAGTGAGGGGCTTGGGGTATATCAGAGTGTTACAGTGAGTGGTGTGGGGTATATCAGAGTGTTACAGTGAGGATTGTGGGATATATCAGATTGTTACAGTGAGGGGTGTGGGATATATCAGAGTTTTACAGTGAGGGGTGTGGGGTATATCATAGTGTTACAGTGAGGGGTGTTGGGTATATCAGTATAACAGTGAGGGGTGTGGGGTATATCAGTGTGTTATCGTTAGGGGTTTAAGTATATCAGAATGTTACAGTGATGGGTGTGGGATATATCAGTGTTACAGTGAGGGATGTGGGGTATATCAGTGTTACAGTGAGGGGTGTGGGCTATATCAGAATGTTACAGTGAGGGGTGTGGGATATATCAGAGTTTTACAGTGAGGGATGTGGGGTATATGAGAGTGTTACAGTGAGGTGTGTGGGATATATCTGAGTGTTACAGTGAGGGGTGTGGGGTGTATCAGTGTGTTACAGTGTGGGGTATATCAGAGTATTATAATGAGTGGTTGTGGGATATATCACAGAGTTTCAGTGAGGGGTGTGGGATATGTCAGAGTATTTCAGTGAGGGGTGTGGGGTATATCAGCGTGTTACAGTCAGGGTTGTGGGGTATATCAGAGTTTTACAGTGAGGTGTGTGGCGTATATCAGAGTGTTACAGTGAAGGGTGTGGGATACATCAGTGTGTTACGGTGAGGGGTGTGGGGTATAACAGAGTGTTACTGTGAGGGGTGTGGGGTATAACAGAGTGTTACGGTGAGGGGTGTGGCGTATATCAGAGTGTTACAGTGAGGGGTGTGGGGTATATCAGAGTGTTACTGTGAGGGGTGTGGGATATATCAGAGTGTTACAGTGAGGAGTGTGGGGTATATCAGAGTGTTACAGTGAGGGGTTTGGGGTATATCAGGGTGTTACAGTGAGGGTGGTGGGGTATATCAGCGTGTTACAGTGAGGGGAGTGGGGTATATCAGAGTGTTACAGTGAGGGGCTTGGGGTATATCAGAGTGTTACAGTGAGTGGTGTGGGGTATATCAGAGTGTTACAGTGAGGATTGTGGGATATATCAGATTGTTACAGTGAAGGGTGTGGGCTATATCAGTGTGTTACAGTGAAGGGTGAGGGGTATATCAGAGTGTTACAGTGAAGGGTGAGGGGTATATCAGAGTGTTACAGTGAGGTGTGTGGGATATATCAGAGTGTTACGGTGTGGGGTATATCAGAGTGTTACAGTGTGGGGTGTATCAGACTATTATAATGAGTGGTTGTGGGATATATCACAGAGTTACAGTGAGGTGTGGGGGATGTATCAGAGTGCTACAGTGAGGAATGTCAGGTACATCAGTGTATTACTGTAAGGGGCGTGGGGTATATTAGAGTGTTACTGTGAGGGCGTGTGGGATATATCAAAGTGTTACAGTGACGGGCGTGGGATATATCTGAGTTACAGTGAGGGGTTGTGGTATATCATTGTTACAGTGTGGGGTGTGGCGTATATCAGTGTTACAGTGAGGGGTGTGGGGCATATCAGAGTGTTACAGTGAGGGGTGTTGGGTATATCAGTGTAACAGTGAGGGGTGTGGGGTATATCAGTGTGTTATCGTTAGGGGTTTAAGTATATCAGAATGTTACAGTGATGGGTGTGGGATATATCAGTGTTACAGTGAGGGATGTGGGGTATATCATTGTTACAGTGAGGGGTGTGGGCTATATCAGAATGTTACAGTGAGGGGTGTGGGATATATCAGAGTTTTACAGTGAGGGGTGTGGGGCATATCATAGTGTTACAGTGAGGGGTGTTGGGTATATCAGTATAACAGTGAGGGGTGTGGGGTATATCAGTGTGTTATCGTTAGGGGTTTAAGTATATCAGAATGTTACAGTGATGGGTGTGGGATATATCAGTGTTACAGTGAGGGATGTGGGGTATATCAGTGTTACAGTGAGGGGTGTGGGCTATATCAGAATGTTACAGTGAGGGGTGTGGGATATATCAGAGTTTTACAGTGAGGGGTGTGGGGTATATGAGAGTGTTACAGTGAGGTGTGTGGGATATATCTGAGTGTTACAGTGAGGGGTGTGGGGTGTATCAGTGTGTTACAGTGTGGGGTATATCAGAGTATTATAATGAGTGGTTGTGGGATATATCACAGAGTTTCAGTGAGGGGTGTGGGATATGTCAGAGTATTTCAGTGAGGGGTGTGGGGTATATCAGCGTGTTACAGTCAGGGTTGTGGGGTATATCAGAGTTTTACAGTGAGGTGTGTGGCGTATATCAGAGTGTTACAGTGAAGGGTGTGGGATACATCAGTGTGTTACGGTGAGGGGTGTGGGGTATAACAGAGTGTTACTGTGAGGGGTGTGGGGTATAACAGAGTGTTACGGTGAGGGGTGTGGGGTATATCAGAGTGTTACAGTGAGGGGTGTGGGGTATATCAGAGTGTTACTGTGAGGGGTGTGGGATATATCAGAGTGTTACAGTGAGGAGTGTGGGGTATATCAGAGTGTTACAGTGAGGGGTTTGGGGTATATCAGGGTGTTACAGTGAGGGTGGTGGGGTATATCAGCGTGTTACAGTGAGGGGAGTGGGGTATATCAGAGTGTTACAGTGAGGGGCTTGGGGTATATCAGAGTGTTACAGTGAGTGGTGTGGGGTATATCAGAGTGTTACAGTGAGGATTGTGGGATATATCAGATTGTTACAGTGAGGGGTGTGGGCTATATCAGTGTGTTAAAGTGAAGGGTGAGGGGTATATCAGAGTGTTACAGTGAAGGGTGAGGGGTATATCAGAGTGTTACAGTGAGGGGTGTGGGATATATCAGAGTGTTACGGAGTGGGGTATATCAGAGTGTTACAGTGTGGGGTGTATCAGACTATTATAATGAGTGGTTGTGGGATATATCACAGAGTTACAGTGAGGTGTGGGGGATGTATCAGAGTGCTACAGTGAGGAATGTCAGGTACATCAGTGTATTAATGTAAGGGGCGTGGGGCATATTAGAGTGTTACTGTGAGGGCTTGTGGGATATATCAAAGTGTTACAGTGACGGGCGTGGGATATATCTGAGTTACAGTGAGGGGTTGTGGTATATCATTGTTACAGTGTGGGGTGTGGCGTATATCAGTGTTACAGTGAGGGGTGTGGGGCATATCAGAGTGTTACAGTGAGGGGTGTTGGGTATATCAGTGTAACAGTGAGGGGTGTGGGGTATATCAGTGTGTTATCGTTAGGGGTTTAAGTATATCAGAATGTTACAGTGATGGGTGTGGGATATATCAGTGTTACAGTGAGGGATGTGGGGTATATCAGTGTTACAGTGAGGGGTGTGGGCTATATCAGAATGTTACAGTGAGGGGTGTGGGATATATCAGAGTTTTACAGTGAGGGGTGTGGGGTATATGAGAGTGTTACAGTGAGGTTTGTGGGATATATCAGAGTGTTACAGTGAGGGGTGTGGGGTGTATCAGTGTGTTACAGTGTGGGGTATATCAGAGTATTATAATGAGTGGTTGTGGGATATATCACAGAGTTTCAGTGAGGGGTGTGGGATATGTCAGAGTATTTCAGTGAGGGGTGTGGGGTATATCAGCGTGTTACAGTCAGGGTTGTGGGGTATATCAGAGTTTTACAGTGAGGTGTGTGGCGTATATCAGAGTGTTACAGTGAAGGGTGTGGGATACATCAGTGTGTTACGGTGAGGGGTGTGGGGTATAACAGAGTGTTACTGTGAGGGGTGTGGGGTATAACAGAGTGTTACGGTGAGGGGTGTGGGGTATATCAGTGTGTTACAGTGAGGGGTGTGGGGTATATCAGAGTGTTACTGTGAGGGGTGTGGGATATATCAGAGTGTTACAGTGAGGAGTGTGGGGTATATCAGAGTGTTACAGTGAGGGGTTTGGGGTATATCAGGGTGTTACAGTGAGGGTGGTGGGGTATATCAGCGTGTTACAGTGAGGGGAGTGGGGTATATCAGAGTGTTACAGTGAGGGTCTTGGGGTATATCAGGGTGTTACAGTGAGTGGTGTGGGGTATATCAGAGTGTTACAGTGAGGATTGTGGGATATATCAGATTGTTACAGTGAGGGGTGTGGGCTATATCAGTGTGTTACAGTGAAGGGTGAGGGGTATATCAGAGTGTTACAGTGAAGGGTGAGGGGTATATCAGAGTGTTACAGTGAGGGGTGTGGGATATATCAGAGTGTTACGGTGTGGGGTATATCAGAGTGTTACAATGTGGGGTGTATCAGACTATTATAATGAGCGGTTGTGGGATATATCACAGAGTTACAGTGAGGTGTGGGGGATGTATCAGAGTGCTACAGTGAGGAATGTCAGGTACATCAGTGTATTAATGTAAGGGGCGTGGGGTATATTAGAGTGTTACTGTGAGGGCTTGTGGGATATATCAAAGTGTTACAGTGACGGGCGTGGGATATATCTGAGTTACAGTGAGGGGTTGTGGTATATCATTGTTACAGTGTGGGGTGTGGGGTATATCAGTGTTACAGTGAGGGGTGTGGGGCATATCAGAGTGTTACAGTGAGGGGTGTTGGGTATATCAGTGTAACAGTGAGGGGTGTGGGGTATATCAGTGTGTTATCTTTAGGGGTTTAAGTATATCAGAATGTTACAGTGATGGGTGTGGGATATATCAGTGTTACAGTGAGGGATGTGGGGTATATCAGTGTTACAGTGAGGGGTGTGGGCTATATCAGAATGTTACAGTGAGGGGTGTGGGATATATCAGAGTTTTACAGTGAGGGGTGTGGGGTATATGAGAGTGTTACAGTGAGGTGTGTGGGATATATCAGAGTGTTACAGTGAGGGGTGTGGGGTGTATCAGTGTGTTACAGTGTGGGGTATATCAGAGTATTATAATGAGTGGTTGTGGGATATATCACAGAGTTTCAGTGAGGGGTGTGGGATATGTCAGAGTATTTCAGTGAGGGGTGTGGGGTATATCAGCGTGTTACAGTCAGGGTTGTAGGGTATATCAGAGTTTTACAGTGAGGTGTGTGGCGTATATCAGAGTGTTACAGTGAAGGGTGTGGGATACATCAGTGTGTTACGGTGAGGGGTGTGGGGTATAACAGAGTGTTACTGTGAGGGGTGTGGGGTATAACAGAGTGTTACGGTGAGGGGTGTGGGGTATATCAGAGTGTTACAGTGAGGGGTGTGGGGTATATCAGAGTGTTACTGTGAGGGGTGTGGGATATATCAGAGTGTTACAGTGAGGAGTGTGGGGTATATCAGAGTGTTACAGTGAGGGGTTTGGGGTATATCAGGGTGTTACAGTGAGGGTGGTGGGGTATATCAGCGTGTTACAGTGAGGGGAGTGGGGTATATCAGAGTGTTACAGTGAGGGGCTTGGGGTATATCAGGGTGTTACAGTGAGTGGTGTGGGGTATATCAGAGTGTTACAGTGAGGATTGTGGGATATATCAGATTGTTACAGTGAGGGGTGTGGGCTGTATCAGTGTGTTACAGTGAAGGGTGAGGGGTATATCAGAGTGTTACAGTGAAGGGTGAGGGGTATATCAGAGTGTTACAGTGAGGGGTGTGGGATATATCAGAGTGTTACGGTGTGGGGTATATCAGAGTGTTACAGTGTGGGGTGTATCAGACTATTATAATGAGTGGTTGTGGGATATATCACAGAGTTACAGTGAGGTGTGGGGGATGTATCAGAGTGCTACAGTGAGGAATGTCAGGTACATCAGTGTATTACTGTAAGGGGCGTGGGGTATATTAGAGTGTTACTGTGAGGGCTTGTGGGATATATCAAAGTGTTACAGTGACGGGCGTGGGATATATCTGAGTTACAGTGAGGGGTTGTAGTATATCATTGTTACAGTGTGGGGTGTGGCGTATATCAGTGTTACAGTGAGGGGTGTGGGGCATATCAGAGTGTTACAGTGAGGGGTGTTGGGTATATCAGTGTAACAGTGAGGGGTGTGGGGTATATCAGTGTGTTATCGTTAGGGGTTTAAGTATATCAGAATGTTACAGTGATGGGTGTGGGATATATCAGTGTTACAGTGAGGGATGTGGGGTATATCAGTGTTACAGTGAGGGGTGTGGGCTATATCAGAATGTTACAGTGAGGGGTGTGGGATATATCAGAGTTTTACAGTGAGGGGTGTGGGGCATATCATAGTGTTACAGTGAGGGGTGTTGGGTATATCAGTATAACAGTGAGGGGTGTGGGGTATATCAGTGTGTTATCGTTAGGGGTTTAAGTATATCAGAATGTTACAGTGATGGGTGTGGGATATATCAGTGTTACAGTGAGGGATGTGGGGTATATCAGTGTTACAGTGAGGGGTGTGGGTTATATCAGAATGTTACAGTGAGGGGTGTGGGATATATCAGAGTTTTACAGTGAGGGGTGTGGGGTATATGAGAGTGTTACAGTGAGGTGTGTGGGATATATCTGAGTGTTACAGTGAGGGGTGTGGGGTGTATCAGTGTGTTACAGTGTGGGGTATATCAGAGTATTATAATGAGTGGTTGTGGGATATATCACAGAGTTTCAGTGAGGGGTGTGGGATATGTCAGAGTATTTCAGTGAGGGGTGTGGGGTATATCAGCGTGTTACAGTCAGGGTTGTGGGGTATATCAGAGTTTTACAGTGAGGTGTGTGGCGTATATCAGAGTGTTACAGTGAAGGGTGTGGGATACATCAGTGTGTTACGGTGAGGGGTGTGGGGTATAACAGAGAGTTACTGTGAGGGGTGTGGGGTATAACAGAGTGTTACGGTGAGGGGTGTGGGGTATATCAGAGTGTTACAGTGAGGGGTGTGGGGTATATCAGAGTGTTACTGTGAGGGGTGTGGGATATATCAGAGTGTTACAGTGAGGAGTGTGGGGTATATCAGAGTGTTACAGTGAGGGGTTTGGGGTATATCAGGGTGTTACAGTGAGGGTGGTGGGGTATATCAGCGTGTTACAGTGAGGGGAGTGGGGTATATCAGAGTGTTACAGTGAGGGGCTTGGGGTATATCAGAGTGTTACAGTGAGTGGTGTGGGGTATATCAGAGTGTTACAGTGAGGATTGTGGGATATATCAGATTGTTACAGTGAGGGGTGTGGGATATATCAGAGTTTTACAGTGAGGGGTGTGGGGTATATCATAGTGTTACAGTGAGGGGTGTTGGGTATATCAGTATAACAGTGAGGGGTGTGGGGTATATCAGTGTGTTATCGTTAGGGGTTTAAGTATATCAGAATGTTACAGTGATGGGTGTGGGATATATCAGTGTTACAGTGAGGGATGTGGGGTATATCAGTGTTACAGTGAGGGGTGTGGGCTATATCAGAATGTTACAGTGAGGGGTGTGGGATATATCAGAGTTTTACAGTGAGGGATGTGGGGTATATGAGAGTGTTACAGTGAGGTGTGTGGGATATATCTGAGTGTTACAGTGAGGGGTGTGGGGTGTATCAGTGTGTTACAGTGTGGGGTATATCAGAGTATTATAATGAGTGGTTGTGGGATATATCACAGAGTTTCAGTGAGGGGTTTGGGATATGTCAGAGTATTTCAGTGAGGGGTGTGGGGTATATCAGCGTGTTACAGTCAGGGTTGTGGGGTATATCAGAGTTTTACAGTGAGGTGTGTGGCGTATATCAGAGTGTTACAGTGAAGGGTGTGGGATACATCAGTGTGTTACGGTGAGGGGTGTGGGGTATAACAGAGTGTTACTGTGAGGGGTGTGGGGTATAACAGAGTGTTACGGTGAGGGGTGTGGGGTATATCAGAGTGTTACAGTGAGGGGTGTGGGGTATATCAGAGTGTTACTGTGAGGGGTGTGGGATATATCAGAGTGTTACAGTGAGGAGTGTGGGGTATATCAGAGTGTTACAGTGAGGGGTTTGGGGTATATCAGGGTGTTACAGTGAGGGTGGTGGGGTATATCAGCGTGTTACAGTGAGGGGAGTGGGGTATATCAGAGTGTTACAGTGAGGGGCTTGGGGTATATCAGGGTGTTACAGTGAGTGGTGTGGGGTATATCAGAGTGTTACAGTGAGGATTGTGGGATATATCAGATTGTTACAGTGAGGGGTGTGGGCTATATCAGTGTGTTACAGTGAAGGGTGAGGGGTATATCAGAGTGTTACAGTGAAGGGTGAGGGGTATATCAGAGTGTTACAGTGAGGGGTGTGGGATATATCAGAGTGTTACGGTGTGGGGTATATCAGAGTGTTACAATGTGGGGTGTATCAGACTATTATAATGAGTGGTTGTGGGATATATCACAGAGTTACAGTGAGGTGTGGGGGATGTATCAGAGTGCTACAGTGAGGAATGTCAGGTACATCAGTGTATTAATGTAAGGGGCGTGGGGTATATTAGAGTGTTACTGTGAGGGCTTGTGGGATATATCAAAGTGTTACAGTGACGGGCGTGGGATATATCTGAGTTACAGTGAGGGGTTGTGGTATATCATTGTTACAGTGTGGGGTGTGGGGTATATCAGTGTTACAGTGAGGGGTGTGGGGCATATCAGAGTGTTACAGTGAGGGGTGTTGGGTATATCAGTGTAACAGTGAGGGGTGTGGGGTATATCAGTGTGTTATCGTTAGGGGTTTAAGTATATCAGAATGTTACAGTGATGGGTGTGGGATATATCAGTGTTACAGTGAGGGATGTGGGGTATATCAGTGTTACAGTGAGGGGTGTGGGCTATATCAGAATGTTACAGTGAGGGGTGTGGGATATATCAGAGTTTTACAGTGAGGGGTGTGGGGTATATGAGAGTGTTACAGTGAGGTGTGTGGGATATATCAGAGTGTTACAGTGAGGGGTGTGGGGTGTATCAGTGTGTTACAGTGTGGGGTATATCAGAGTATTATAATGAGTGGTTGTGGGATATATCACAGAGTTTCAGTGAGGGGTGTGGGATATGTCAGAGTATTTCAGTGAGGGGTGTGGGGTATATCAGCGTGTTACAGTCAGGGTTGTAGGGTATATCAGAGTTTTACAGTGAGGTGTGTGGCGTATATCAGAGTGTTACAGTGAAGGGTGTGGGATACATCAGTGTGTTACGGTGAGGGGTGTGGGGTATAACAGAGTGTTACTGTGAGGGGTGTGGGGTATAACAGAGTGTTACGGTGAGGGGTGTGGGGTATATCAGAGTGTTACAGTGAGGGGTGTGGGGTATATCAGAGTGTTACTGTGAGGGGTGTGGGATATATCAGAGTGTTACAGTGAGGAGTGTGGGGTATATCAGAGTGTTACAGTGAGGGGTTTGGGGTATATCAGGGTGTTACAGTGAGGGTGGTGGGGTATATCAGCGTGTTACAGTGAGGGGAGTGGGGTATATCAGAGTGTTACAGTGAGGGGCTTGGGGTATATCAGGGTGTTACAGTGAGTGGTGTGGAGTATATCAGAGTGTTACAGTGAGGATTGTGGGATATATCAGATTGTTACAGTGAGGGGTGTGGGCTGTATCAGTGTGTTACAGTGAAGGGTGAGGGGTATATCAGAGTGTTACAGTGAAGGGTGAGGGGTATATCAGAGTGTTACAGTGAGGGGTGTGGGATATATCAGAGTGTTACGGTGTGGGGTATATCAGAGTGTTACAGTGTGGGGTGTATCAGACTATTATAATGAGTGGTTGTGGGATATATCACAGAGTTACAGTGAGGTGTGGGGGATGTATCAGAGTGCTACAGTGAGGAATGTCAGGTACATCAGTGTATTACTGTAAGGGGCGTGGGGTATATTAGAGTGTTACTGTGAGGGCTTGTGGGATATATCAAAGTGTTACAGTGACGGGCGTGGGATATATCTGAGTTACAGTGAGGGGTTGTGGTATATCATTGTTACAGTGTGGGGTGTGGCGTATATCAGTGTTACAGTGAGGGGTGTGGGGCATATCAGAGTGTTACAGTGAGGGGTGTTGGGTATATCAGTGTAACAGTGAGGGGTGTGGGGTATATCAGTGTGTTATCGTTAGGGGTTTAAGTATATCAGAATGTTACAGTGATGGGTGTGGGATATATCAGTGTTACAGTGAGGGATGTGGGGTATATCAGTGTTACAGTGAGGGGTGTGGGCTATATCAGAATGTTACAGTGAGGGGTGTGGGATATATCAGAGTTTTACAGTGAGGGGTGTGGGGTATATGAGAGTGTTACAGTGAGGTGTGTGGGATATATCTGAGTGTTACAGTGAGGGGTGTGGGGTGTATCAGTGTGTTACAGTGTGGGGTATATCAGAGTATTATAATGAGTAGTTGTGGGATATATCACAGAGTTTCAGTGAGGGGTGTGGGATATGTCAGAGTATTTCAGTGAGGGGTGTGGGGTATATCAGCGTGTTACAGTCAGGGTTGTGGGGTATATCAGAGTTTTACAGTGAGGTGTGTGGCGTATATCAGAGTGTTACAGTGAAGGGTGTGGGATACATCAGTGTGTTACGGTGAGGGGTGTGGGGTATAACAGAGTGTTACTGTGAGGGGTGTGGGGTATAACAGAGTGTTACGGTGAGGGGTGTGGGGTATATCAGAGTGTTACAGTGAGGGGTGTGGGGTATATCAGAGTGTTACTGTGAGGGGTGTGGGATATATCAGAGTGTTACAGTGAGGAGTGTGGGGTATATCAGAGTGTTACAGTGAGGGGTTTGGGGTATATCAGGGTGTTACAGTGAGGGTGGTGGGGTATATCAGCGTGTTACAGTGAGGGGAGTGGGGTATATCAGAGTGTTACAGTGAGGGGCTTGGGGTATATCAGAGTGTTACAGTGAGTGGTGTGGGGTATATCAGAGTGTTACAGTGAGGATTGTGGGATATATCAGCTTGTTACAGTGAGGGGTGTGGGCTATATCAGTGTGTTACAGTGAAGGGTGAGGGGTATATCAGAGTGTTACAGTGAAGGGTGAGGGGTATATCAGAGTGTTACAGTGAGGGGTGTGGGATATATCAGAGTGTTACGGTGTGGGGTATATCAGAGTGTTACAGTGTGGGGTGTATCAGACTATTATAATGAGTGGTTGTGGGATATATCACAGAGTTACAGTGAGGTGTGGGGGATGTATCAGAGTGCTACAGTGAGGAATGTCAGGTACATCAGTGTATTAATGTAAGGGGCGTGGGGTATATTAGAGTGTTACTGTGAGGGCTTGTGGGATATATCAAAGTGTTACAGTGACGGGCGTGGGATATATCTGAGTTACAGTGAGGGGTTGTGGTATATCATTGTTACAGTGTGGGGTGTGTGGTATATCAGTGTTACAGTGAGGGGTGTGGGGCATATCAGAGTGTTACAGTGAGGGGTGTTGGGTATATCAGTGTAACAGTGAGGGGTGTGGGGTATATCAGTGTGTTATCGTTAGGGGTTTAAGTATATCAGAATGTTACAGTGATGGGTGTGGGATATATCAGTGTTACAGTGAGGGATGTGGGGTATATCAGTGTTACAGTGAGGGGTGTGGGCTATATCAGAATGTTACAATGAGGGGTGTGGGATATATCAGAGTTTTACAGTGAGGGGTGTGGAGTATATGAGAGTGTTACAGTGAGGTGTGTGGGATATATCAGAGTGTTACAGTGAGGGGTGTGGGGTGTATCAGAGTGTTACAGTGAAGGGTGTGGGGTATATCAGAGTGTTACAGTGTGGGGTGTATCAGAGTATTATAGCGAGTGGTTGTGGGATATATCACAGAATTACAGTGAGGGGTGTGGGATATGTCAGAGTGTTAGTGAAGTGTGGGGGATATATCAGAGTGCTACAGTGACGGGTGTGGGGTGTATCAGGGTGTTACAGTGAGGGGTGTGGGATGTATCAGATTGTTACTGTGAGTGGTGTGGGGTTTATCAGAGTGTTACAGTGAGGAGTGTGGGCTATATCAGTGTGTTATCCTTAGGGGTTTAAGGTATATCAGAGTGTTACAGAGAAGGGTGTGGGATATATCAGAGTGTTACAGTGTGGGGTGTATCAGAGTATTATAACTAGTGGTTGTGGGATATATCACAGAATTACAGTGAGGGGTGTGGCATATGTCAGAGTGTTACAGTGAGGTGTGGGGGATATATCAGAGTGCTACAGTGAGGGGTGTGGTGTATATCAGAGTGTTACAGTGAGCAGTGTGGGGTATATCAGTGATTTACCTTAAACCCCTAACTATAAAACAGTGATATACCCCCATCCCTCACTGTAACACTGATATACCCCACATCCCTCACTGTAACACTGATGTACACCACATCCCTCACTGTAACACTGATGTACACCACATCCCTCACTGTAACACTGATGTACACCACATCCCTCACTGTAACACTGATGTACACCACATCCCTCACTGTAGCACTGATATATCCCACACCGCTCACTGTTACACAGATATATCCCATGCACCTCACTGTAACACTGATATATCCCACACCCGTCAATGTAACACTGATTTACCTTAAACCCCTAACTATAAAACAGAGTGTTACATTGACGGGTGTGGGATATATCAGTGTTACAGTGCGGTGCATGGGATATATCTGTGTAACAATGAGCGGTGTGGGATATATCAGTGCTACAGTGAGGGATGTGGTGTACATCAGTGTTACAGTGAGGGATGTGGGGTATATCAGTTTTACAGTGAGGGATGTGGGGTATATCAGTTTTATAGTGAGGGGTGTGGGGTATATCAGAGTGTTACAGTGAGGGGTGTGGGATATATCAGTGTTACAGTGAGGGGCTTGGTGTGTATCAGTGTGTAACAGTGAAGGATGTGGGGTATATAAGACTGTTACGGTGAGGGGTGTGGGATATATCAGAGTGTTACGGTGTGGGGTATATCAGAGTGTTACAGTGTGGGGTGTATCAGAGTATTATAATGAGTGGTTGTGGGATGTATCACAGAGTTACAGTGAGGGGTGTGGGATATGTCAGAGCATTACAGTGAGGTGTGGGGGATTTATTAGAGTGCTACAGTGAGGGGTGTGGGATAAATCAGAGTTACAGTGAGGGGTGTGGGATGTATCAGAGTGTTACTGTGTGGGGTGTGGGATGTATCAGAGTGTTACAGTGAGGGGTATGGGATATTTCAGTTTGTTACAGTGAAGGGTGTCGGGTATATCAATGTGTTACAGTGACGGGTGTGGGATATATCAGAGTTAAATTGAGGGGTTGTGGTTTATCATCGTTACAGTGTGGAGCGTGGGGTATATCAGTGTAACAGTAAGGAGTGTGGGATATATCAGAGTGTTACAGTGAGGGGTGCGGGGTATAGCAGTGTGCTACAGTGAGGGTTGTGGGGTATAGCAGAGTTTGACAGTGAGGTGTGTGGGTTATATCAGAGTGTTGCAGTGAGGGGTGTGGGGTATATCAGTGTTACAGTGAGGGGTGTGGGGTATATCAGAGTGTTACAGTGAGGGGTGTTGGGTATATCTGATTGATATACCCCACACCCCTCACTGTAACAATCAGATATACCCAACACCCCTCACTGTAACACTCTGATATGCCCCACACCCCTCACTGTAACACTGATATACCCCACGCCCCACACTGTAACACTGATATACCACAACCCCTCACTGTAACTCAGATATATCCCACACCCGTCACTGTAACACATTGATATATCCCACAAGCCCTCACAGTAACACTCTAATATACCCCACACCCCTTACAGTAATACACTGATGTACCTGACATTCTTCATTGTAACACTCTGATATACACCACAGCTCTCACTGTAACACTCTGATATACCCCACACCCCTCACTGTAACAGAGTGTTACAGTGAGGGCTGTGGTGTATATCAGAGTGTTACAATGAGGGGTGTTGGGTATATCAGAGTATTACACTGAGGGGTGTGGGGTATATCAGAGTGTTACAGTGAGGAATGTCAGGTACATCAGTGTATTACTGTAAGGGGTGTGGGGTATATTAGAGTGTTACTGTGAGGGCTTGTGGGATATATCAATGTGTTACAGTGACGGGTGTGGGATATATCTGAGTTACAGTGAGGGGTTGTGGTATATCAGTGTTACAGTGTGGGGCGTGGGGTATATCAGTGTTACAGTGAGGGGTGTGGGGCATATCAGAGTGTTACAGTGAGGGGTGTTGGGTATATCAGTGTAACAGTGAGGGGTGTGGGGTATATCAGTGTGTTATCGTTAGGGGTTTAAGTATATCAGAATGTTACAGTGACGGGTGTGGGATATATCAGTGTTACAGTGAAGGATGTGGGGTATATCAGTGTTACAGTGAGGGATGTGGGATATATCAGTTTTACAGTGAGGGATGTGGGGTATATCAGTGTTAGAGTGAGGGGTGTGGGGTATATCAGAGTGTTACAGTGAGGGGTGTGGGATATATCAGAGTTTTACTGTGAGGGGTGTGGGGTATATGAGAGTGTTACAGTGAGGTGTGTGGGATATATCAGAGTGTTACAGTGAGGGGTGTGGGGTGTATCAATGTGTTACAGTGAAGTGTGGGGGATATATCAGAGTGCTACAGTGAGGGGTGTGGGGTGTATCAGTGTGTTACAGTGAGGGGTGTGGAATATATCAGAGTGCTACAGTGAGGGCTTTGGGATAAATCAGATTTACAGTGAGGGGTGTGGAATGAATCAGTGTTATTGTGAGTGGTGTGGGGTTTATCAGAGTGTTACAGTGAAGGCTGTGGGGTATATCAGAGTGTTACAGTTTGGGGTGTATCAGAGTATTATAACGAGTGGTTGTGGGATATATCACAGAATTACAGTGAGGGGTGTGGGATATGTCAGAGTTTTACAGTGAAGTGTGGGGGATATATCAGAGTGCTACAGTGAGGGGTGTATCAGTGTGTTACTGTGAGTGGTGTGGGGTTTATCAGAGTGTTACAGTGAAGGCTGTGGGGTATATCAGAGTGTTACAGTTTGGGGTGTATCAGAGTATTATAACGAGTGGTTGTGGGATATATCACAGAATTACAGTAAGGTGTGGGGGATATATCAGAGTGCTACACTGAGGGGTGTGGTGTATATCAGAGTGTTACAGTGAGGGGTGTGGGGTATATCAGTGTGTAATAGTTAGGGGTGTAAGGTAAATCAGAGTGTTACATTGACGGGTGTGGGATATATCAGTGTTACAGTGAGGTGCATGGGAAAAATCTGTGTAACAGTGAGCGTCATGGGATATATCTGTGCTACAGTGAGGGATGTGGTGTACATCAGTGTTACAGTGAGGGATGTGGAGTATATCAGTGTTACAGTGAGGGATGTGGGGTATATCAGTTTTACAGTGAGGAGCGTGGTGTGTATCAGTGTGTAACAGTGAAGGATGTGGGCTATATAAGACTGTTACAGTGAGGGGTGTGGGATATATCAGAGTGTTACGGTGTGGGGTATATCAGAGTGTTACAGTGTGGGGTGTATCAGAGTATTATAATGAGTGGTTGTGGGATGTATCACAGAGTTACAGTGAGGGGTGTGGGATATATCAGAGTGCTACAGTGAGGGGTGTGGGATGTATCAGAGTGTTACTGTGTGGGGTGTGGGGTATATCAGAGTGTTACAGTGAGGGGTATGGGATATTTCAGTTTGTTACAGTGAAGGGTGTCGGGTATATCAATGTGTTACAGTGACGGGTGTGGGATATATCAGAGTTAAATTGAGGGTTTGTGGTATATCATCGTTACAGTGTGGAGCGTGGGGTATATCAGTGTAACAGTAAGGGGTGTGGGATATATCAGAGTGTTACAGTGAGGGGTGCGGGGTATATCAGAGTGCTACAGTGAGGGTTGTGGGGTATAGCAGAGTTTGACAGTGAGGTGTGTGGGTTATATCAGAGTGTTACAGTGAGGGGTGTTGGGTATATCAGATTGTTACAGTGAGGGGTGTGGGGTATATCAGTGTGTTACAGTTAGGGGTGTGTGTTATTTCAGAGTGTTACAGTGAGGGGTGTTGGGTATATCAGAGTGTTACAGTGAGGGGTGTGGGGTATATCAGAGTGTTACAGTGAGGAATGTCAGGTACATCAGTGTATTACTGTAAGGGGTGTGGGGTTTATTAGAGTGTTACTGTGAGGGCTTGTGGGATATATCAATGTGTTACAGTGACGGGTGTGGGATATATCTGAGTTACAGTGAGGGGTTGTGGTATATCAGTGTTACAGTGTGGGGCGTGGAGTATATCAGTGTTACAGTGAGGGGTGTGTGGCATATCAGAGTGTTACAGTGAGGGGTGTTGGGTATATCAGTGTAACAGTGAGGGGTGTGGGGTATATCAGTGTTACAGTGAGGGGTGTGGGATATATCAGAGTTTTACTGTGAGGGGTGTGGGGTATATGAGAGTGTTACAGTGAGGTGTGTGGGATATATCCGAGTGTTACAGTGAGGGGTGTATCAATGTGTTACAGTGAGGGGTGTGGGGTATATCAGACTGTTACAGTGAGGGATGTGGGGTGAATCAGAATGTTACAGTGAAAGGTGTGGGGTATATCAGAGTGTTACAGTGTGGGGTGTATCAGAGTATTATAACAAGTGGTTGTGGGATATATCACAGAATTACAGTGAGGGGTGTGGGATATGTCAGTGTTTTACAGTGAAGTGTGGGGGATATATCAGAGTGCTACAGTGAGGGGTGTGGGGTGTATCAGTGTATTACAGTGAAGGGTGTGGAATATATCAGAGTGCTACAGTGAGGGCTTTGGGATATATCAGATTTACAGTGAGGGGTGTGGAATGAATCAGTGTTACTGTGAGTGGTGTGGGGTTTATCAGAGTGTTACAGTGAAGGCTGTGGGGTATATCAGAGTGTTACAGTTTGGGGTGTATCAGAGTATTATAACGAGTGGTTGTGGGATATATCACAGAATTACAGTGAGGTGTGGGGGAATATATCAGAGTGCTACACTGAGGGGTGTGGTGTAAATCAGAGTGTTACAGTGAGGGGTGTGGGGTATATCAGTGTGTAATAGTTAGGGGTGTAAGGTAAATCAGAGTGTTACCTTGACGGGTGTTGGATATATCAGTGTTACAGTGAGGTGCATGGGATATATCTGTGTAACAGTGAGCGTTGTGGGATATATCAGTGTTACAGTGAGGGATGTGGGGTATATCAGTTTTACAGTGAGGGATGTGGGGTATATCAGTTTTACAGTGAGGGGTGTGGGGTATATCAGAGTGTTACATTGAGCGGTGTGGGATCTATCAGTGTTACAGTGAGGGGCGTGGTGTGTATCAGTGTGTAACAGTGAAGGATGTGGGGTTTATAAGACTGTTTCAGTGAGGGGTGTGGGATATATCAGAGTGTTACGGTGTGGGGTATATCAGAGTGTTACAGTGTGGGCTGTATCAGAGTATTATAATGAGTGGTTGTGGGATGTATCACAGAGTTACAGTGAGGGGTGTGGGATATATCAGAGTGCTACAGTGAGGGGTGTGGGATAAATCAGAGTTACAGTGAGGGGTGTGGGATGTATCAGAGTGTTACTGTGTGGGGTGTGGGTTATATCAGAGTGTTCCAGTGAGGGGTATGGGATATTTCAGTTTGTTACAGTGAAGGGTGTCGGGTATATCAATGTGTTACAGTGACGGGTGTGGGATATATCAGAGTTAAATTGAGGGGTTGTGGTATATCATCGTTACAGTGTGGAGCGTGGGGTATATCAGTGTAACAGTAAGGGGTGTGGGATATATCAGAGTGTTACAGTGAGGGGTGCGGGGTATATCAGAGTGCTACAGTGAGGGTTGTGGGGTATAGCAGAGTTTGACAGTGAGGTGTGTGGGTTATATCAGAGTGTTACAGTGAGGGGTGTTGGGTATATCAGAGTGTTACAGTGAGGCGTGGGGGTATATCAGAGTGTTACAGTGAGGAATGTCAGGTACATCAGTGTATTACTGTAAGGGGTGTGGGGTTTATTAGAGTGTTACTGTGAGGGCTTGTGGGATATATCAATGTGTTACAGTGACGGGTGTGGGATATATCTGAGTTACAGTGAGGGGTTGTGGTATATCAGTGTTACAGTGTGGGGCATATCAGTGTTACAGTGAGGGGTGTGGGGCATATCAGAGTGTTACAGTGAGGGGTGTTGTGTATATCAGTGTAACAGTGAGGGGTGTGGGGTATATCAGTGTGTTATCGTTAGGGGTTTAAGTATATCAGAATGTTACAGTGACGGGTGTCGGGATATATCAGTGTTACAGTGAAGGATGTGGGGTATATCAGTGTTACAGTGAGGGGTGTGGGGTATATCAGTGTTAGATTGAGGGGCGTGAGGTATATCAGAGTGTTACAGTGAGGGGTGTGGGATATATCAGAGTTTTACTGTGAGGGGTGTGGGGTATATGAGAGTGTTACAGTTAGGTGTGTGGGATATATCAGAGTGTTACAGTGAGGGGTGTGGGGTGTATCAATGTGTTACAGTGAAGGGTGTGGGGTATATCAGACTGTTACAGTGAGGGCTGTGGGGTGTATCAGAATGTTACAGTGAAAGGTGTGGTGTATATCAGAGTGTTACAGTGTGGGGTGTATCAGAGTATTATAACGAGTGGTTGTGGGATATATCACAGAATTACAGTGAGGGGTGTGGGATATGTCAGAGTGTTACAGTGAAGTGTGGGGGATATATCAGAGTGCTACAGTGAGGGCTGTGGGGTATATCAGTGTGTTACAGTTAGGGGTGTGTGGTATATCAGAGTGTTAAATTGAGGGGTGTTTGGTATATCAGATTGTTACAGTGAGGAGTGTGGGGTATATCAGTGTGTTATAGTTAACGGTGTGTGGTATATCAGAGTGTAACAGTGAGGGGTGTTGCGTATATCAGAGTGTTACAGTGAGGGGTGTGGGGTATATCAGAGTGTTACAGTGAGGAATGTCAGTTACATCAGTGTATTACTGTAAGGGCTGTGGTGTGTATCAGTGTGTAACAGTGAAGGATGTGGAGTATATAAGACTGTTACAGTGAGGGGTGTGGGACATATCCGGGTGTTACAGTGTGGGGTGTATCAGAGTATTATAACGATTGGTTGTGGGATATATCACAGAATTACAGTGAGGTGTGGGGGATATATCAGAGTGCTACACTGAGGGTTGTGGTGTAAATCAGATTGTTACAGTGAGGGGTGTGGGGTATATCAGTATGTTATAGTTAGGGGTTTAAGGTAAATCAGAGTGTTACATTGACGGGTGTGGGATATATCAGTGTTACAGTGAGGTGCATGGCATATATCTGTGTAACAGTGAGTGGCGTGGGATATATCAGTGCTACAGTGAGGGATGTGGGGTACATCAGCGTTACAGTGAGGGATGTGAGGTACATCAGTGTTACAGTGAGGGGTGTGGGATATATCAGTGTTATAGTGAGGGCCGTGGTGTGTATCAGTGTGTAACAGTGAAGGATGTGGGGTATATAAGACTGTTACAGTGAGGGGTGTGGGATATGTCAGAATGTTACGGTGTGGGGTATAATAGAGTGTTACAGTGTGGGGTGTATCAGAGTATTATAATGAGTGGTTGTGAGATATATCACAGAGTTACAGTGAGGGATGTGGGATATTTCAGTTTGTTACAGTGAAGGGTGTCGGGTATACCAATGCGTTACAGTGACGGGTGTGGGATATATTAGAGTTAAATTGAGGGTTTGTGGTATATCATTGTTACAGTGTGGAGCATGGGGTATATCAGTGTAACAGAAAGGGGTGTTGGGTCTATCAGACTGTTACAGTGAGGGCTGTGGGGTATATTAGAGTGTTACGGTTAGGGGTGTGTGGTATATCAGAGTGTTACAGTGAGGGGTGTTGGGTATATCAGAGTGTTACAGTGAGGGGGGTTGGGTATATCAGAGTGTTACAGTGAGGGGTGTTGGGTATATCAGAGTGTTACAGTGAGGAATGTCAGGTACATCAGTGTATTACTGTAAGGGGTGTTGGGTATATTGCAGTGTTACTGTGAGGGCTTGTGGGATATATCAGTGTATTAGAGTGAGGGGTGTGGGACATATCCGGGTGTTACAGTAAGAGGAGTGTGATATCTCAGTTTAACAGTGAAGTGCATGGAATATATCAGTGTTTCAGTGAGGTGTGTGATATATCAGTGTGTTAGTGAGGGGTGTGGGATATATCAGAGTGTAACAGTGAGGGGTGTGGGAGAAATCAGAGTTACAGTGAGGGGTGTGGGATGTATTAGAGTGTTACTGTGAAAGGTGTGGGGTATATCAGATTGTTACAGTGAGGGGTATGGGATATTTCAGTTTGTTACAGTTAGGGGTGTGTGGTATATCAGAGTGTTACAGTGAGGGGTGTTGGGTATATCAGAGTGTTACAGTGAGGGGTGTGTGGTATATCAGAGTGTAACATTGAGGGGTATGGGATATTTCAGTTTGTTACAGTGAAGGGTGTCGGGTATATCAATGTGTTACAGTGACGGTGTGGGATATATCAGAGTTAAATTGAGGGGTTGTGGTATATCATTGTTACAGTGTGGAGCGTGGGGTATATCAGTGTAACAGTGAGGGGTGTGGGGTATATCAGAGTGTTGCAGTGAGGGGTGCGGGGTATATCAGAGTGTTACAGTAAGGGGTGTTGGGTTTTTCAGAGTGTTACAGTGAGGGTTGTGGGTTACATCAGAGTGTTGCAGTGAGGGGTGTGGGGTATATCAGTGTTACAGTGAGGGGTGTGGGGTATATCAGAGTGTTGCAGTGAGGGGTGCGGGGTATATCAGAGTGTTACAGTAAGGGGTGTTGGGTTTTTCAGAGTGTTACAGTGAGGGTTGTGGGTTACATCAGAGTGTTGCAGTGAGGGGTGTGGGGTATATCAGTGTTACAGTGAGGGATTTGGGGTATACCAGAGTGTTAAATTGAGGTGTGTGGTGTATATCAGAGTGTTACAGTGAGTGGTGCGGGGTATATCAGAGTGTTACAGTAAGGGGTGTTGGGTTTTTCAGAGTGTTACAGTGAGGGTTGTGGGGTACATCAGAGTGTTGCAGTGAGGGGTGTGGGGCATATCAGTGTTACAGTGAGGGATGTGGGGTATATCAGAGTGTTAAATTGAGGTGTGTGGTGTATATCAGAGTGTTACAGTGAGTGGTGCGGGGTATATCAGAGTGTTACAGTAAGGGGTGTTGGGTTTTTCAGAGTGTTACAGTGAGGGTTGTGGGGTACATCAGAGTGTTGCAGTGAGGGGTGTGGGGTGTATCAGTGTTACAGTGAGGGATGTGGGGTATATCAGAGTGTTAAATTGAGGTGTGTGGTGTATATCAGAGTGTTACAGTGAGTGGTGCGGGGTATATCAGAGTGTTACAGTAAGGGGTGTTGGGTATTTCAGCGTGTTACAGTGAGGGCTGTGGGGTATATCAGAGTGTTACAGTGAGGAGTGTAGGGTATATCAGAGTTACAGTGAGTGGTGTGGGATGTATTAGAGTGTTACTGTGAGGGGTGTGGGGTATATCAGAGTGGTACAGTGAGGGGTATGGGATATTTCAGTTTGTTACAGTGAAGGGTGTCGGGTATATCAATGTGTTACAGTGACGGGTGTGGGATATATCAGAGTAAAATTGAGGGGTTGTGGTATATCATTGTTACAGTGTGGAGCGTGGGGTATATCAGTGTAACACTAAGGGGTGTGGGATATATCAGAGTGCTACAGTGAGGGTTGTGGGGTATAGCAGAGTTTGACAGTGAGGTGTGTGGGTTATATCAGAGTGTTACACTGAGGTGTGTGGTGTATATCAGTGTTACAGTGAGGGGTGTGGGATATATCAGAGTGTTACAGTGAGGGGTGTGGGATATATCAGAGTGTTACAGTGAGGGGTGTTGGATATTTCAGAGTGTTACAGTGAGGGGTGTTGGGTATATCAGAGTGTTACAGTGAGGGGTGTGGGGTATATCAGTGTGTTACATTTAGGGGTGTGGGGTATATCAGAATATTACAGTGAGGAGTGTGGGGTATATCAGTGTGTTACAGTTAGGGGTGTGTGGTATATCTGAGTGTTACAGTGAGGGGTGTTGGGTGTATCAGATTGTTACAGTGAGGAGTGTGGGGTATATCAGTGTGTTACAGTTAGGGGTGTGTGGTATATCAGAGTGTTACAGTGAGGGGTGTTGGGTATATCAGAGTGTTACAGTGAGGGGTGTGGGGTATATCAGAGTGTTACAGTGAGGGCTGTGGTGTATATCAGAGTGTTACAGTGAGGGCTGTGGTGTATATCAGAGTGTTACAGTGAGGGCTGTGGTGTATATCAGAGTGTTACAGTGAGGGCTGTGGGGTATATCAGTGCGTTACAGTTAGGGGTGTGGGGTATATCAGAGTGTTACATTGAGGGGTGTTGGGTATATCAGATTGTTACAGTGAGGAGTGTGGGTTTTTTCAGTGTGTTACAGTTAGGAGTGTGTGGTATATCAGAGTGTTACAGTGAGGGGTGTTGGGTATATCAGAGTGTTACAGTGAGGGCTGTGGGGTATATCAGTGTTACAGTGAGGGCTGTGGGGTATATCAGTGTTACAGTGAGGGCTGTGGGGTATATCAGTGTTACAGTGAGGAGTGTGGGGTATATCAGTGTGTTACAGTTAGGAGTGTGTGGTATATCAGAGTGTTACAGTGAGGGGTGTTGGGTATATCAGAGTGTTACAGTGAGGGGTGTGGGGTATATCAGTGTTACAGTGAGGGGTGTGGGGTATATCAGAGTGTTACAGTGAGGGGTGTGGGGTATATCAGAGTGTTACAGTGAGGAATGTCAGGTACATCACTGTATTACTGTAAGGGGTGTGGGGTATATTAGAGTGTTACTGTGAGGGCTTGTGGGATATATCAGTGTATTAGAGTGAGGGGTGTGGGATATATCAGTGTATTAGAGTGAGGGACTTGGGACATATCCGGGTCTTAGAGTAAGAGGAGTGCGATATCTCAGTGTAACAGTGAAGTGCATGGGATATATCAGTGTTACAGTGAGGGGTGTTGGGTATATCAGAGTGTTACAGTGAGGAATGTCAGGTACTTCAGTGTATTACTGTAAGGGGTGTTGGGTATATTGCAGTGTTACTGTGAGGGCTTGTGGGATATATCAGTGTATTAGAGTGAGGGGTGTGGGACATATCCGGGTGTTACAGTAAGAGGAGTGCGATATCTCAGTTTAACAGTGAAGTGCATGGGATATATCAGTGTTTCAGTGAGGTGTGTGATATATCAGTGTGTTACAGTGAGGGGTGTGGGATATATCAGAGTGTAACAGTGAGGGGTGTGGGAGAAATCAGAGTTACAGTGAGGGGTGTGGGATGTATCAGAGTGTTACTGTGAAAGGTGTGGGGTATATCAGATTGTTACAGTGAGGGGTATGGGATATTTCAGTTTGTTACAGTTAGGGGTGTGTGGTATATCAGAGTGTTACAGTGAGGGGTGTTGGGTATATCAGAGTGTTACAGTGAGGGGTGTGTGGTATATCAGAGTGTAACATTGAGGGGTATGGGATATTTCAGTTTGTTACGGTGAAGGGTGTCGGGTATATCAATGTGTTACAGTGACGGGTGTGGGATATATCAGAGTTAAATTGAGGGGTTGTGGTATATCATTGTTACAGTGTGGAGCGTGGGGTATATCAGTGTAACATTAAGGGGTGTGGGGTATATCAGAGTGTTGCAGTGAGGGTTGTGGGGTACATCAGAGTGTTGCAGTGAGGGGTGTGGGGCATATCAGTGTTACAGTGAGGGATGTGGGGTATATCAGAGTGTTAGATTGAGGTGTGTGGTGTATATCAGAGTGTTACAGTGAGTGGTGCGGGGATATATCAGAGTGTTACAGTAAGGGGTGTTGGGTTTTTCAGAGTGTTACAGTGAGGGTTGTGGGGCACATCAGAGTGTTGCAGTGAGGGGTGTGGGGTATATCAGTGTTACAGTGAGGGATGTGGGGTATATCAGAGTGTTAAATTGAGGTGTGTGGTGTATATCAGAGTGTTACAGTGAGTGGTGCGGGGTATATCAGAGTGTTACAGTAAGGGGTGTTGGGTTTTTCAGAGTGTTACAGTGAGGGTTGTGGGGTATATCCGAGTGTTACAATGAGGAGTGTGGGGTATATCAGTGTGTTACAGTGAGGGATGTGGCGTATATCAGAGTGTTAAAGTGAGGGGTGTTGGATACATCAGATTGTTACAGTGAGGAGTGTGGGGTATATCAGTGTGTTATAGTTAGGGGTGTGTGGTATATCAGAGTGTTACAGTGAGGGGTGTTGGGTATGTCAGAGTGTTACAGTGAGGGGTGTGGTGTATATCAGAGTTTTACAGTGAGGAATGTCAGGTACATCAGTGTATTACTGTAAGGGGTGTGGGGTTTATTAGAGTGTTACTGTGAGGGCTTGTGGGATATATCAGTGTATTAGCGTGAGGAGTGTGGGGTATATCAGTGTGTTACAGTTAGGGGTGTGTGGTATATCTGAGTGTTACAGTGAGGGGTGTTGGGTGTATCAGATTGTTACAGTGAGGAGTGTGGGGTATATCAGTGTGTTACAGTTAGGGGTGTGTGGTATATCAGAGTGTTACAGTGAGGGGTGTTGAGTATATCAGAGTGTTACAGTGAGGGATGTGGGGTATATCAGAGTGTTACAGTGAGGGGTTTAGGATATATCAGAGTGATACAGTGAGGGGTGTGGGATATATCAGAGTGTAACAGTGAGGGTTGTGGGATAAATCAGAGTTACAGTGAGTGGTGTGGGATGTATTAGAGTGTTACTGTGAGGGGTGTGGGGTATATCAGAGTGTTACAGTGAGGGGTATGGGATATTTCAGTTTGTTACAGTGAAGGGTGTCGGGTATATCAATGTGTTACAGTGACGGGTGTGGGATATATCAGAGTAAAATTGAGGGGTTGTGGTATATCATTGTTACAGTGTGGAGCGTGGGGTATATCAGTGTAACACTAAGGGGTGTGGGATATATCAGAGTGTTACACTGAGGTGTGTGGTGTATATCAGTGTTACAGTGAGGGGTGTGGGATATATCAGAGTGTTACTGTGAGGGGTGTGGGATATATCAGAGTGTTACAGTGAGGGGTGTTGGGTATTTCAGAGTGTTACAGTGAGGGCTGTGGGGTATATCAGAGTGTTACATTGAGGGGTGTTGGGTATATCAGATTGTTACAGTGAGGAGTGTGGTGTATATCATTGTGTTACAGTTAGGAGTGTGTGGTATATCAGAGTGTTACAGTGAGGGGTGTTGGGTATATCAGAGTGTTACAGTGAGGGCTGTGGGGTATATCAGTGTTACACTGAGGGCTGTGGGGTATATCAGTGTTACAGTGAGGGCTGTGGGGTATATCAGTGTTACAGTGAGGGGTTTTGGGTATATCAGAGTGTTACAGTGAGCGGTGTGGGGTATATCAGAGTGTTACAGTGAGGGCTGTGGTGTATATCAGAGTGTTACAGTCAGGGCTGTGGGGTATATCAGTGTGTTACAGTTAGGGGTGTGGGGTATATCAGAGTGTTACATTGAGGCGTGTTGGGTATATCAGATTGTTACAGTGAGGAGTGTGGGGTATATCAGTGTGTTACAGTTAGGATTGTGTGGTATATCAGAGTGTTACAGTGAGGGGTGTTGGGTATATCAGAGTGTTACAGTGAGGGGTGTGGGGTATATCAGTGTTACAGTGAGGGGTGTGGGATATATCAGAGTATTACAGTGAGGGGTGAGGGGTATATCAGAGTGTTACAGTGAGGAATGTCAGGTACATCACTGTATTACTGTAAGGGGTGTGGGGTATATTAGAGTGTTACTGTGAGGGCTTGTGGGATATATCAGTGTATTAGAGTGAGGGGTGTGGGATATATCAGTGTATTAGAGTGAGGGGCTTGGGACATATCCGGGTCTTAGAGTAAGAGGAGTGCGATATCTCAGTTTAACAGTGATGTGCATGGGATATATCAGTGTTACAGTGAGGGGTGTGATATATCAGAGTGTTACAGTGAGGGGTGTGGGGTATATCAGAGTGTTACAGTGAGGGGTGTGGGGTATATCAGAGTGTTACAGTGAGGGGTTTAGGATATATCAGAGTGATACAGTGAGGGGTGTGGGATATATCTGTGTGTTACAGTGAGGGTTGTGGTGTATATCAGAGTGTAACAGTGAGGGGTGTGGGGTATGTCATTGCTACAGTGAGGTGTGCGGGGTATATCAGAGCCTTACTGTGAGGTGTGTGGTGCATATCAGAGTGTTACAGTGAGGCACGTGGTATATATCAGTGTGTTACAGTGAGGGGTGCGGGGTATATCTGAGTGCTACAGTGAGGGTTGTGGGGTATAGCAGAGTTTGACAGTGAGGTGTGTGGGGTATATCAGAGTGTTGCAGTGAGGTGTGTGGAATATATCAGAGTTTTACAATGAGGGGTGTGGGATATATCAGAATTTTACAGCGAGGGATGTGGGGTGTGTCAGAGTGTTACTGTGAGGGTTTGCGGGATATATCAGAATGTTACAGGAAGGGGTGTGTGGTGTCTCAGAGTGTTACTGTGAGGGGTGTGGGATATATCAGAATGTTACAGTAAGGACTGTGGGGTATATCAGAATGTTATTGTGAGGGGTGTAGGGTACATCAGAGTGTTACAGTGAGGGGTCTGGGATATTTCAGTTTGTTACAGTGAAGGTTGTCGGGTATATCAATATGTTACAGTGACGGGTGTGGGATATATCGGAGTTAAATTGAGGGGTTGTGGTATATCATTGTTACAGTGTGGAGCGTGGGGTATATCAGTGTAACAGTAAGGGGTGTGGGGTATATCAGAGTGTTACAGTGAGGGGTGCGGGGTATATCAGAGTGCTACAGTGAGGGTTGTGGGGTATAGCAGAGTTTGACAGTGAGGTGTGTGGGGTATATCAGAGTGTTGCAGTGAGGGGTGTGCGGTATATCAGTGTGTTACAATTAGGGGTGTGTGGTATATCAGAGTGTTACAGTGAGGGGTGTTGGGTATATCAGAGTGTTACAGTGAGGGGTGTGGGGTATATCAGAGTGTTACAGTGAGGAATGTCAGGTACATCAGTGTATTACTGTAAGGGGTGTGGGGTATATTAGAGTGTTACTGTGAGGGCTTGTGGGATATATCAGTGTATTAGAGTGAGGGGTGTGGGATATATCAGTGTATTAGAGTGAGGGGTGTGGCGTATGTCATTGCTACAGTGAGGGGTGTGGGGTATATCAGAGCCTTACTGTGAGGTGTGTGGTGTATATCAGAGTGTTACAGTGGGTGGTGTGGGATATATCAGTGTGTTACAGTGAGTGGTGTGGGATATATCAGAGTGCTGCAGTGAGGGATGTGGGGTGTGTCAGAGTGTTACTGTGAGGGTTTGTGGGATATATCAGAGCGTTACAGTGAGGGCTGTGGGATATATTAGATTGTTACTGTGAGGGGTGTAGGATATATGAGAGTGATACAGTGAGGGGTGTGGGGAATATCAGAGTTTTACATTTAGTTGTGTGGGATATATCAGTGTTACAGTGAGGGGTGTGGGGTATATCAGTGTTACAGTGAGGGGTGTGGGATATATCAGAGTTTTACAGTGAGTGGTGTGGGATATATCAGAGTTTTACAGTGAGGGGTATGGGGTGTGTCAGAGTGTTACAGTGAGGGGTGTGGAATATATCAGAGTTTTACAGTGAGGGGTGTGGGATATATCAGAATTTTACAGCGAGGGATGTGGGGTGTGTCAGAGTGTTACTGTGAGGGTTTGTGGGATATATCAGAATGTTACAGGAAGGGGTGTGGGGTGTCTCAGAGTGTTACTGTGATGGGTGTGGGATATATCAGAGTGTTACAGTAAGGACTGTGGGGTATATCAGAATGTTATTGTGAGGGGTGTAGGGTACATCAGAGTGTTACAGTGAGGGGTGTGGGATATATCAGTGTTACAGTGAGGGGTTTGGGATATATCAGAGTTTTACAGTGGGGGCTGTAGGATATATCAGAGTGTTACAGTGAGGGATGTAGGATATATCAGATTTACAGTGAGGGGTTTAGGATATATCAGAGTGTAACAGTGAGGACTGTGGGGTATATCAGAATGTTATTGTGAGGGGTGTAGGGTACATCAGACTGTTACAGTGAGGGGTGTGGGATATATCAGTGTTACAGTGAGGGGTTTGGGATATATCAGAGTTTTACAGTGGGGGCTGTAGGATATATCAGAGTGTTACAGTGAGGGATGTAGGATATATCAGATTTACAGTGAGGGGTTTAGGATATATCAGAGTGTAACAGTGAGGGGTGTGGGATAAATCAGAGTTACAGTGAGGAGTGTGGGATGTATTAGAGTGTTATTGTGAGGGGTGTAGGGTACATCAGAGTGTTACAGTGAGGGGTGTGGGATATTTCAGTTTGTTACAGTGAAGGGTGTCGGGTATATCAATATGTTACAGTGACGGCTGTGGGATATATCGGAGTTAAGTTGAGGGGTTGTGGTATATCATTGTTAAGGTGTGGAGCTTGGGGTATAGCAGAGTTTGACAGTGAGGTGTGTGGGTTATATCAGAGTGTTACAGTAAGGGGTGTGGGGTATATCAGAGTGTTACAGAGAAGGGTGTTGGGTATATCAGATTGTTACAGCAAGGAGTGTGGGGTATATCAGTGTGTTACAGTTAGGGGTGTGTGGTATATCAGAGTGTTAAAGTGAGGGCTGTGGGGTATATCAGAGTGTTACAGTGAGGAGTGTGGGGTATATCAGAGTGTTACAGTGAGGAGTGTGGGGTATATCAGTGTGTTACAGTGAGGGGTGTGTGGTAATTCAGAGCCTTACTGTGAGGTGTGTGGTGTATATCAGAGTGTTACAGTGAGGCATGTGGGATATATCAGTGTGTTACAGTGAGGGGTGTGGGATATATCAGAGTGCTACAGTGAGGGATGTGGGGTGTGTCAGAGTGTTACTGTGAGAGTTTGTGGGATATATCAGAGTGTTACAGTGAGGGCTGTGGGATATATTTGATTGTTACTGTGAGGGGTGTAGGATATATGAGAGTGATACAGTGAGGGGTGTGGGGAATATCAGACTTTTACATTTAGGTGTGTGGGATATATCAATGTTACAGTGAGCGGTGTGGTGTATATCAGAGTGTTACAGTGAGGGGTGTGGGATATATCAGAGTTTTACAGTGAGGGGTGTGGGATATATCAGAGTTTTACAGTGAGGGGTGTGGGATACATCAGAATTTTACAGTGAGGGATGTGGGGTCTGTCAGAGTGTTACTGTGAGGGTTTGTGGGATATATCAGAACGTTGCAGGAAGGATTGTGGGGTATATCAGAATGTTATTGTGAGGGGTGTAGGGTACATCAGAGTGTTACAGTGAGGGGTGCGGGTTATATCAGAGTGCTACAGTGAGGATTGTGGGGTATAGCAGAGTTTGACAGTGAGGTGTGTGGGTTATATCAGAGTGTTGCAGTGAGGGGTGTTGGGTATATCAGATTGTTACAGTAAGGAATGTGGGGTATATCAGAGTGTTACAGTTAGGGGTGTGTGGTATATCAGAGTGTTACAGTGAGGGGTGTTGGGTATATCAGAGTGTTACAGTGAGGGTGTGGGGTATATCAGAGTGTTACAGTGAGAGTTGTGTGGTATATCAGAGTGTTACAGTGAGAGTTGTCTGGTTATCAGAGTGTTACAGTGAGGGGTGCGTGGTATATCTTCGTGTTACAGTAAGGGGCATGGGATATATCACTGTGTTACTGTGACGGGTGTGGGATATATCAGAGTTACAGTGAGGTGTTGTGGTATATCAGTGTTAAAGTGAAGGGATGGGGTATATCAGTGTTACAGTGAGGGGTGTGGGGTATATCAGAGTGTTAAAGGGAGGGATGTGGGATATATCAGAGTGTTACAGTGATGGCTGTAGGATATATCAGAGTATTACTGTGTGGGGTGTGGGATATAGAAGTGTTTGACAGTGAGGTGTGTGGGTTATATCAGAGTGTTACAATGAGGGGTGTGGGATATATCAGAGTTTTAAAGTTAGGGTTGTGGGGTATATCAGAGTGTTACAGTGAGGAATGTCAGGTACATCAGTGTGTTACTGTTAGGGGTGTGGGGTATATCAGAGTGTTACAGTGAGGAGTGTGGGATATATCAGTGTTACAGTGAGGGGTGGGCCATATATCAGAGTGTTACTGTGAGGGTTTGTGGGATATATCAGTGTATTAGAGTGAAGGGTGAGGGATATATCAGTGTATTAGAGCGAGGGGTGTGGGATATATCAGGGTGTTACAGTAAGAGGAGTGTGATATCTCAGTTTAACAGTGAAGTGCATGGGATATATCAGTGTTACAGTGAGAGGTGTGGGATATATCAGAGTGTTACAGTGAGGGCTGTGGGATATATCAGAGTTTTACAGTGAGGGGTCTGGGGTGTGTCAGGGTCTTACGGTGAGGGGTGTGGTGTATATCAGAGTGTTACATTGAGGGGTGTGGGGTATATCATAGTGTTACAGTGTGGGTGTGGGATATATCAGAGTGGTACAGTGAAGTGTGTGGGATATATCAGAGTTTTACAGTGAGGGATGTGGGGTGTGTCAGAGTGTTACTGTGAGGGTTTGTGGAATATATCAGAATGTTACAGTAAGTGGTGTGGGGTGTCTCAGAGTGTTACTCTGATGGGTGTGGGATATATCAGAGTGTTACAGTAAGGATTGTGGGGTATATCAGAATGTTATTGTGAGGGGTGTAGGGTACATCAGAGTGTTACAGTGAGGGGTGTGGGATATATCAGTGTTACAATGAGGGATTTGGGATATATCAGAGTTTTACAGTGGGGGCTGTAGGATATATCAGAGTGTTACAGTGAGGGATGTAGGATATATCAGATTTACAGTGAGGGGTTTAGGATATATCAGAGTGTAACAGTGAGGACTGTGGGGTATATCAGAATGTTATTGTGAGGGGTGTAGGGTACATCAGACTGTTACAGTGAGGGGTGTGGGATATATCAGTGTTACAGTGAGGGGTTTGGGATATATCAGAGTTTTACAGTGGGGGCTGTAGGATATATCAGAGTGTTACAGTGAGGGATGTAGGATATATCAGATTTACAGTGAGGGGTTTAGGATATATCAGAGTGTAACAGTGAGGGGTGTGGGATAAATCAGAGTTACAGTGAGGAGTGTGGGATGTATTAGAGTGTTATTGTGAGGGGTGTAGGGTACATCAGAGTGTTACAGTGAGGGGTGTGGGATATTTCAGTTTGTTACAGTGAAGGGTGTCGGGTATATCAATATGTTACAGTGACGGCTGTGGGATATATCGGAGTTAAGTTGAGGGGTTGTGGTATATCATTGTTAAGGTGTGGAGCTTGGGGTATAGCAGAGTTTGACAGTGAGGTGTGTGGGTTATATCAGAGTGTTACAGTAAGGGGTGTGGGGTATATCAGAGTGTTACAGAGAAGGGTGTTGGGTATATCAGATTGTTACAGCAAGGAGTGTGGGGTATATCAGTGTGTTACAGTTAGGGATGTGTGGTATATCAGAGTGTTAAAGTGAGGGCTGTGGGGTATATCAGAGTGTTACAGTGAGGAGTGTGGGGTATATCAGAGTGTTACAGTGAGGAGTGTGGGGTATATCAGTGTGTTACAGTGAGGGGTGTGTGGTAATTCAGAGCCTTACTGTGAGGTGTGTGGTGTATATCAGAGTGTTACAGTGAGGCATGTGGGATATATCAGTGTGTTACAGTGAGGGGTGTGGGATATATCAGAGTGCTACAGTGAGGGATGTGGGGTGTGTCAGAGTGTTACTGTGAGAGTTTGTGGGATATATCAGAGTGTTACAGTGAGGGCTGTGGGATATATTTGATTGTTACTGTGAGGGGTGTAGGATATATGAGAGTGATACAGTGAGGGGTGTGGGGAATATCAGACTTTTACATTTAGGTGTGTGGGATATATCAATGTTACAGTGAGCGGTGTGGTGTATATCAGAGTGTTACAGTGAGGGGTGTGGGATATATCAGAGTTTTACAGTGAGGGGTGTGGGATATATCAGAGTTTTACAGTGAGGGGTGTGGGATACATCAGAATTTTACAGTGAGGGATGTGGGGTCTGTCAGAGTGTTACTGTGAGGGTTTGTGGGATATATCAGAACGTTGCAGGAAGGATTGTGGGGTATATCAGAATGTTATTGTGAGGGGTGTAGGGTACATCAGAGTGTTACAGTGAGGGGTGCGGGTTATATCAGAGTGCTACAGTGAGGATTGTGGGGTATAGCAGAGTTTGACGGTGAGGTGTGTGGGTTATATCAGAGTGTTGCAGTGAGGGGTGTTGGGTATATCAGATTGTTACAGTAAGGAATGTGGGTTATATCAGAGTGTTACAGTAAGGGGTGTGGGGTATATCAGAGTGTTACAGAGAAGGGTGTTGGGTATATCAGATTGTTACAGCAAGGAGTGTGGGGTATATCAGTGTGTTACAGTTAGGGGTGTGTGGTATATCAGAGTGTTAAAGTGAGGGCTGTGGGGTATATCAGAGTGTTACAGTGAGGAGTGTGGGATATTTCAGTTTGTTACAGTGAAGGGTGTCGGGTATATCAATATGTTACAGTGACGGCTGTGGGATATATCGGAGTTAAGTTGAGGGGTTGTGGTATATCATTGTTAAGGTGTGGAGCTTGGGGTATAGCAGAGTTTGACAGTGAGGTGTGTGGGTTATATCAGAGTGTTACAGTAAGGGGTGTGGGGTATATCAGAGTGTTACAGAGAAGGGTGTTGGGTATATCAGATTGTTACAGCAAGAAGTGTGGGGTATATCAGTGTGTTACAGTTAGGGGTGTGTGGTATATCAGAGTGTTAAAGTGAGGGCTGTGGGGTATATCAGAGTGTTACAGTGAGGAGTGTGGGGTATATCAGAGTGTTACAGTGAGGAGTGTGGGGTATATCAGTGTGTTACAGTGAGGGGTGTGTGGTAATTCAGAGCCTTACTGTGAGGTGTGTGGTGTATATCAGAGTGTTACAGTGAGGCATGTGGGATATATCAGTGTGTTACAGTGAGGGGTGTGGGATATATCAGAGTGCTACAGTGAGGGATGTGGGGTGTGTCAGAGTGTTACTGTGAGAGTTTGTGGGATATATCAGAGTGTTACAGTGAGGGCTGTGGGATATATTTGATTGTTACTGTGAGGGGTGTAGGATATATGAGAGTGATACAGTGAGGGGTGTGGGGAATATCAGACTTTTACATTTAGGTGTGTGGGATATATCAATGTTACAGTGAGCGGTGTGGTGTATATCAGAGTGTTACAGTGAGGGGTGTGGGATATATCAGAGTTTTACAGTGAGGGGTGTGGGATATATCAGAGTTTTACAGTGAGGGGTGTGGGATACATCAGAATTTTACAGTGAGGGATGTGGGGTCTGTCAGAGTGTTACTGTGAGGGTTTGTGGGATATATCAGAACGTTGCAGGAAGGATTGTGGGGTATATCAGAATGTTATTGTGAGGGGTGTAGGGTACATCAGAGTGTTACAGTGAGGGGTGCGGGTTATATCAGAGTGCTACAGTGAGGATTGTGGGGTATAGCAGAGTTTGACAGTGAGGTGTGTGGGTTATATCAGAGTGTTGCAGTGAGGGGTGTTGGGTATATCAGATTGTTACAGTAAGGAATGTGGGGTATATCAGAGTGTTACAGTTAGGGGTGTGTGGTATATCAGAGTGTTACAGTGAGGGGTGTTGGGTATATCAGAGTGTTACAGTGAGGGTGTGGGGTATATCAGAGTGTTACAGTGAGAGTTGTGTGGTATATCAGAGTGTTACAGTGAGAGTTGTCTGGTTATCAGAGTGTTACAGTGAGGGGTGCGTGGTATATCTTCGTGTTACAGTAAGGGGCATGGGATATATCACTGTGTTACTGTGACGGGTGTGGGATATATCAGAGTTACAGTGAGGTGTTGTGGTATATCAGTGTTAAAGTGAAGGGATGGGGTATATCAGTGTTACAGTGAGGGGTGTGGGGTATATCAGAGTGTTAAAGGGAGGGATGTGGGATATATCAGAGTGTTACAGTGATGGCTGTAGGATATATCAGAGTATTACTGTGTGGGGTGTGGGATATAGAAGTGTTTGACAGTGAGGTGTGTGGGTTATATCAGAGTGTTACAATGAGGGGTGTGGGATATATCAGAGTTTTAAAGTTAGGGTTGTGGGGTATATCAGAGTGTTACAGTGAGGAATGTCAGGTACATCAGTGTGTTACTGTTAGGGGTGTGGGGTATATCAGAGTGTTACAGTGAGGAGTGTGGGATATATCAGTGTTACAGTGAGGGGTGGGCCATATATCAGAGTGTTACTGTGAGGGTTTGTGGGATATATCAGTGTATTAGAGTGAAGGGTGAGGGATATATCAGTGTATTAGAGCGAGGGGTGTGGGATATATCAGGGTGTTACAGTAAGAGGAGTGTGATATCTCAGTTTAACAGTGAAGTGCATGGGATATATCAGTGTTACAGTGAGAGGTGTGGGATATATCAGAGTGTTACAGTGAGGGCTGTGGGATATATCAGAGTTTTACAGTGAGGGGTCTGGGGTGTGTCAGGGTCTTACGGTGAGGGGTGTGGTGTATATCAGAGTGTTACATTGAGGGGTGTGGGGTATATCATAGTGTTACAGTGTGGGTGTGGGATATATCAGAGTGGTACAGTGAAGTGTGTGGGATATATCAGAGTTTTACAGTGAGGGATGTGGGGTGTGTCAGAGTGTTACTGTGAGGGTTTGTGGAATATATCAGAATGTTACAGTAAGTGGTGTGGGGTGTCTCAGAGTGTTACTCTGATGGGTGTGGGATATATCAGAGTGTTACAGTAAGGATTGTGGGGTATATCAGAATGTTATTGTGAGGGGTGTAGGGTACATCAGAGTGTTACAGTGAGGGGTGTGGGATATATCAGTGTTACAATGAGGGATTTGGGATATATCAGAGTTTTACAGTGGGGGCTGTAGGATATATCAGAGTGTTACAGTGAGGGATGTAGGATATATCAGATTTACAGTGAGGGGTTTAGGATATATCAGAGTGTAACAGTGAGGACTGTGGGGTATATCAGAATGTTATTGTGAGGGGTGTAGGGTACATCAGACTGTTACAGTGAGGGGTGTGGGATATATCAGTGTTACAGTGAGGGGTTTGGGATATATCAGAGTTTTACAGTGGGGGCTGTAGGATATATCAGAGTGTTACAGTGAGGGATGTAGGATATATCAGATTTACAGTGAGGGGTTTAGGATATATCAGAGTGTAACAGTGAGGGGTGTGGGATAAATCAGAGTTACAGTGAGGAGTGTGGGATGTATTAGAGTGTTATTGTGAGGGGTGTAGGGTACATCAGAGTGTTACAGTGAGGGGTGTGGGATATTTCAGTTTGTTACAGTGAAGGGTGTCGGGTATATCAATATGTTACAGTGACGGCTGTGGGATATATCGGAGTTAAGTTGAGGGGTTGTGGTATATCATTGTTAAGGTGTGGAGCTTGGGGTATAGCAGAGTTTGACAGTGAGGTGTGTGGGTTATATCAGAGTGTTACAGTAAGGGGTGTGTGGTATATCAGAGTGTTACAGTGAGGGGTGTTGGGTATATCAGAGTGTTACAGTGAGGGGTGTGGGGTATATCAGAGTGTTACAGTGAGGGGTGTTGGGTATATCAGAGTGTTACAATGAGGAATGTCAGGTACATCAGTGTATTACCGTAAGGGGTGTGGGGTATATTAGAGGCTTACTGTGAGGGCTTGTGGGATATATCAGTGCATTAGGGTGAGGGGTGTGGGATATATCAGTGTATTAGTGTGAGGGGTGTGGGACATATCCGGGTGTTACAGTAAGAGGAATGCGATATCTCAGTTTAACAGTGAAGTGCATGGGATATATCAGTGTTACAGTGAGGGGTGTGGTATATCAAAGTGTTACAGTGAGGGGTGTGGGGTATATCAGAGTGTTACAGTGAGAGGTTTAGGATATATCAGAGTGATACAGTGAGGGGTGTGGGATATATCAGTGTGTTACAGTGAGGGTTGTGGGATATATCAGAGTGTAACAGTGAGGGGTGTGGGATAAATCAGAATTACAATGAGGGGTGTGGGATGTATTAGAGTGTTACTGTGAAGGGTATGGGGTATATCAGAGTGTTACAGTGAGGGGTATGGGATATTTCAGTTTGTTACAGTGAAGGGTGTTGGGTATATCAATGTGTTACAGTGACAGGTGTGGGATATATCAGAGTAAAATTGAGGGGTTGTGGTAGATCATTGTTACAGTGTGGAGCGTGGGGTATATCAGTGTAACAGTAAGGGGTGTGTGGTATATCAGAGTGTTAAAGTGAGGGCTGTGGGGTATATCAGAGTGTTACAGTGAGGAGTGTGGGGTATATCAGAGTGTTACAGTGAGGAGTGTGGGGTATATCAGTGTGTTACAGTGAGGGGTGTGTGGTAATTCAGAGCCTTACTGTGAGGTGTGTGGTGTATATCAGAGTGTTACAGTGAGGCATGTGGGATATATCAGTGTGTTACAGTGAGGGGTGTGGGATATATCAGAGTGCTACAGTGAGGGATGTGGGGTGTGTCAGAGTGTTACTGTGAGAGTTTGTGGGATATATCAGAGTGTTACAGTGAGGGCTGTGGGATATATTTGATTGTTACTGTGAGGGGTGTAGGATATATGAGAGTGATACAGTGAGGGGTGTGGGGAATATCAGACTTTTACATTTAGGTGTGTGGGATATATCAATGTTACAGTGAGCGGTGTGGTGTATATCAGAGTGTTACAGTGAGGGGTGTGGGATATATCAGAGTTTTACAGTGAGGGGTGTGGGATATATCAGAGTTTTACAGTGAGGGGTGTGGGATACATCAGAATTTTACAGTGAGGGATGTGGGGTCTGTCAGAGTGTTACTGTGAGGGTTTGTGGGATATATCAGAACGTTGCAGGAAGGATTGTGGGGTATATCAGAATGTTATTGTGAGGGGTGTAGGGTACATCAGAGTGTTACAGTGAGGGGTGCGGGTTATATCAGAGTGCTACAGTGAGGATTGTGGGGTATAGCAGAGTTTGACGGTGAGGTGTGTGGGTTATATCAGAGTGTTGCAGTGAGGGGTGTTGGGTACATCAGATTGTTACAGTAAGGAATGTGGGGTATATCAGAGTGTTACAGTTAGGGGTGTGTGGTATATCAGAGTGTTACAGTGAGGGGTGTTGGGTATATCAGAGTGTTACAGTGAGGGGTGTGGGGTATATCAGAGTGTTACAGTGAGGGGTGTTGGGTATATCAGAGTGTTACAATGAGGAATGTCAGGTACATCAGTGTATTACCGTAAGGGGTGTGGGGTATATTAGAGGCTTACTGTGAGGGCTTGTGGGATATATCAGTGCATTAGGGTGAGGGGTGTGGGATATATCAGTGTATTAGTGTGAGGGGTGTGGGACATATCCGGGTGTTACAGTAAGAGGAGTGCGATATCTCAGTTTAACAGTGAAGTGCATGGGATATATCAGTGTTACAGTGAGGGGTGTGGTATATCAGAGTGTTACAGTGAGGGGTGTGGGGTATATCAGAGTGTTACAGTGAGAGGTTTAGGATATATCAGAGTGATACAGTGAGGGGTGTGGGATATATCAGTGTGTTACAGTGAGGGTTGTGGGATATATCAGAGTGTAACAGTGAGGGGTGTGGGATAAATCAGAATTACAGTGAGGGGTGTGGGATGTATTAGAGTGTTACTGTGAAGGGTATGGGGTATATCAGAGTGTTACAGTGAGGGGTATGGGATATTTCAGTTTGTTACAGTGAAGGGTGTTGGGTATATCAATGTGTTACAGTGACAGGTGTGGGATATATTAGAGTAAAATTGAGGGGTTGTGGTAGATCATTGTTACAGTGTGGAGCGTGGGGTATATCAGTGTAACAGTAAGGGGTGTGGGGTATATCAGAGTGTTACAGTGAGGGGTGCGGGGTATATCAGAGTGCTACAGTGAGGGTTGTGGGGTATAGCAGAGTTTGACAGTGAGGTGTGTGGTGTATATCAGAGTGTTGCAGTGAGGGGTGTGGGATATATCAGTGTTACAGTGAGGGATGTGGGGTATATCAGAGTGTTAAATTGAGGTGTGTGGTGTATATCAGAGTGTTACAGTGAGGGGTGTTGGGTATTTCAGAGTGTTACAGTGAGGGCTGTGGGGTATATCAGAGTGTTACAGTGAGGAGTGTGTGGTATATCAGTGTGTTATAGTTAGGGGTGTGGGGTATATCAGAGTGTTACAGTGAGGGGTGTTGGGTATATCAGGTTGTTACAGTGAGGAGTGTGGGATATATCAGTGTGTTACAGTTAGGGGTGTGTGGTATATCTGAGTGTTACAGTGAGGGGTGTTGGGTGTATCAGATTTTTACAGTGAGGAGTGTGGGGTATATCAGTGTGTTACAGTTAGGGGTGTGTGGTATATCAGATTGTTACAGTGAGGGGTGTTGGGTATATCAGAGTGTGACATTGAGGGGTGTGGGGTATATCAGAGTGTTACAGTGAGGAGTGTGGGGTATATCAGTGTGTTACAGTTAGGGGTGTGGGGTATATCAGTGTGTTACAGTTAGGGGTTTGGGGTATATCAGAGTTTTACAGTGAGGGGTGTTGGGAATATCAGATTGTTACAGTGAGGAGTGTGGGGTATATCAGAGTGTTATAGTGAGGGGTGTTGGGTATGTCATTGCTACAGTGAGGTGTGCGGGGTATATCAGACCCTTTACTGTGAGGTGTGTGGTGTATATCAGAGTGTTTCAGTGAGGCATGTGGGATATATCAGTGTGTGACAGTGAGGGGTGTGGGATATATCAGAGCGCTATAGTGAGGGATGTGGGGTGTGTCAGATTGTTACAGTGAGAGTTTGTGGGATATATCAGATTGTTACAGTGAGGGCTGTGGGATATATTAGAGTGTTACTGTGAGGGTTGTAGGATATATGAGAGTGATACAGTGAGGGGTGTGGGGAATATCAGAGTTTTACATTTAGGTGTGTGGGATATATCAATGTTACAGTGAGGGGTGTGGTGTATATCAGAGTGTTACAGTGAGGGGTGTGGGATATATCAGAGTTTTACAGTGAGGGGTGTGGGATATATCAGAGTTTTACAGTGAGGGGTGTGGGATATGTCAGAATTTTACAGTGATGGATGTGTGGTGTGTCAGAGTGTTACTGTGAGGGTTTGTGGGATATATCAGAATGTTACAGGAAGGATTGTGGGGTATATCAGAATGTTATTGTGAGGCGTGTAGGGTACATCAGAGTGTTACAGTGAGGGGTGCGGGTTATATCAGAGTGCTACAGTGAGGGTTGTGGGGTATAGCAGAGTTTGACAGTGAGGTGCGTGGGTTATATCAGAGTGTTACTGTGAGGGGTGTTGGGTATATCAGATTGTTACAGTGAGGGGTATGGGATATTTCAGTTTGTTACAGTGAAGGGTGTTGGGTATATCAATGTGTTACAGTGACAGGTGTGGGATATATCAGAGTAAAATTGAGGGGTTGTGGTAGATCATTGTTACAGTGTGGAGCGTGGGGTATATCAGTGTAACAGTAAGGGGTGTGGGGTATATCACAGTGTTACAGTGAGGGGTGCGGGGTTTATCAGAGTGCTACAGTGAGGGTTGTGGGGTATAGCAGAGTTTGACAGTGAGGTGTGTGGGTTATATCAGAGTGTTGCAGTGAGGGGTGTTGGATATATCAGAGTTACAGTGAGGGATGTGGGGTATATCAGAGTGTTACAGTTAGGGGTGCGTGGTATATCAGAGTATTACAGTGAGGGGTGTTGGGTATATCAGAGTGTTACAGTGAGGAATGTCAGGTGCATCAGTGTATTACCGTAAGGGTTGTGGGGTATATTAGAGTCTTACTGTGAGGGCTTGTGGGATATATCAGTGCATTAGAGTGAGGGGTGTGGGATATATCAGTGTATTAGTGTGAGGGGTGTGGGACATATACGGGTGTTACAGTAAGAGGAGTGCGATATCTCAGTTTAACAGTGAAGTGCATGGGATATATCAGTGTTACAGTGAGGGGTGTGATATATCAGAGAGTTACAGTGAGGGGTTTAGGATATATCAGAGTGATACAGTGAGGGGTGTGGGATATATGAGTGTGTTACAGTGAGGGTTGTGGGATATATCAGAGTGTAACAGTGAGGGGTGTGGGATAAATCAGAATTACAGTGAGGGGTGTGGGATGTATTAGAGTGTTACTGTGAGGGGTATGGGGTATATCAGAGTGTTACAGTGAGGGGTATGGGATATTTCAGTTTGTTACAGGGAAGGGTGTTGGGTATATCAATGTGTTACAGTGACAGGTGTGGGATATATCAGAGTAAAATTGAGGGGTTGTGGTTGATCATTGTTACAGTGTGGAGCGTGGGGTATATCAGTGTAACAGTAAGGGGTGTGGGGTATATCAGAGTGTTACAGTGAGGGGTGCGGGGTTTATCAGAGTGCTACAGTGAGGGTTGTGGGGTATAGCAGAGTTTGACAGTGAGGTGCGTGGGTTATATCAGAGTGTTGCAGTGAGGGGTGTTGGATATATCAGTGTTACAGTGAGGGATGTGGGGTATATCAGAGTGTTAAATTGAGGTGTGTGGTGTATATCAGAGTGTGACAGTGAGGGGTGTTGGGTATATCAGAGTGTTACAGTGAGGGGTGTTGGGTATTTCAGCGTGTTACAGTGAGGGCTGTGGGGTATATCAGAGTGTTACAGTGAGGAGTGTGTGGTATATCAGTGTGTTATAGTTAGGGGTGTGGGGTATATCAGAGTGTTACAGTGAGGGGTGTTGGGTATATCAGAGTGTTACAGTGAGGGGTGTGGGGTATATCAGAGTGTTACAGTGAGGAGTGTGGGGTATATCAGTCTGTTACAGTTAGGGGTGTGGGGTATATCAGTGTGTTTCAGTTCGGGGTTTGTGGTATATCAGAGTTTTACAGTGAGGGGTGTTGGGAATATCAGATTGTTACAGTGAGGAGTGTGGGGTATATCAGTGTGTTACAGTTAGGAGTGTGTGGTATATCAGAGTGTTACAGTGAGGGGTGTGGGATATTTCAGTTTGTTACAGTGAAGGGTGTCGGGTATATCAATATGTTACAGTGACGGCTGTGGGATATATCGGAGTTAAGTTGAGGGGTTGTGGTATATCATTGTTAAGGTGTGGAGCTTGGGGTATAGCAGAGTTTGACAGTGAGGTGTGTGGGTTATATCAGAGTGTTACAGTAAGGGGTGTGTGGTATATCAGAGTGTTACAGTGAGGGGTGTTGGGTATATCAGAGTGTTACAGTGAGGGGTGTGGGGTATATCAGAGTGTTACAGTGAGGGGTGTTGGGTATATCAGAGTGTTACAATGAGGAATGTCAGGTACATCAGTGTATTACCGTAAGGGGTGTGGGGTATATTAGAGGCTTACTGTGAGGGCTTGTGGGATATATCAGTGCATTAGGGTGAGGGGTGTGGGATATATCAGTGTATTAGTGTGAGGGGTGTGGGACATATCCGGGTGTTACAGTAAGAGGAATGCGATATCTCAATTTAACAGTGAAGTGCATGGGATATATCAGTGTTACAGTGAGGGGTGTGGTATATCAAAGTGTTACAGTGAGGGGTGTGGGGTATATCAGAGTGTTACAGTGAGAGGTTTAGGATATATCAGAGTGATACAGTGAGGGGTGTGGGATATATCAGTGTGTTACAGTGAGGGTTGTGGGATATATCAGAGTGTAACAGTGAGGGGTGTGGGATAAATCAGAATTACAATGAGGGGTGTGGGATGTATTAGAGTGTTACTGTGAAGGGTATGGGGTATATCAGAGTGTTACAGTGAGGGGTATGGGATATTTCAGTTTGTTACAGTGAAGGGTGTTGGGTATATCAATGTGTTACAGTGACAGGTGTGGGATATATCAGAGTAAAATTGAGGGGTTGTGGTAGATCATTGTTACAGTGTGGAGCGTGGGGTATATCAGTGTAACAGTAAGGGGTGTGTGGTATATCAGAGTGTTAAAGTGAGGGCTGTGGGGTATATCAGAGTGTTACAGTGAGGAGTGTGGGGTATATCAGAGTGTTACAGTGAGGAGTGTGGGGTATATCAGTGTGTTACAGTGAGGGGTGTGTGGTAATTCAGAGCCTTACTGTGAGGTGTGTGGTGTATATCAGAGTGTTACAGTGAGGCATGTGGGATATATCAGTGTGTTACAGTGAGGGGTGTGGGATATATCAGAGTGCTACAGTGAGGGATGTGGGGTGTGTCAGAGTGTTACTGTGAGAGTTTGTGGGATATATCAGAGTGTTACAGTGAGGGCTGTGGGATATATTTGATTGTTACTGTGAGGGGTGTAGGATATATGAGAGTGATACAGTGAGGGGTGTGGGGAATATCAGACTTTTACATTTAGGTGTGTGGGATATATCAATGTTACAGTGAGCGGTGTGGTGTATATCAGAGTGTTACAGTGAGGGGTGTGGGATATATCAGAGTTTTACAGTGAGGGGTGTGGGATATATCAGAGTTTTACAGTGAGGGGTGTGGGATACATCAGAATTTTACAGTGAGGGATGTGGGGTCTGTCAGAGTGTTACTGTGAGGGTTTGTGGGATATATCAGAACGTTGCAGGAAGGATTGTGGGGTATATCAGAATGTTATTGTGAGGGGTGTAGGGTACATCAGAGTGTTACAGTGAGGGGTGCGGGTTATATCAGAGTGCTACAGTGAGGATTGTGGGGTATAGCAGAGTTTGACGGTGAGGTGTGTGGGTTATATCAGAGTGTTGCAGTGAGGGGTGTTGGGTATATCAGATTGTTACAGTAAGGAATGTGGGGTATATCAGAGTGTTACAGTTAGGGGTGTGTGGTATATCAGAGTGTTACAGTGAGGGGTGTTGGGTATATCAGAGTGTTACAGTGAGGGGTGTGGGGTATATCAGAGTGTTACAGTGAGGGGTGTTGGGTATATCAGAGTGTTACAATGAGGAATGTCAGGTACATCAGTGTATTACCGTAAGGGGTGTGGGGTATATTAGAGGCTTACTGTGAGGGCTTGTGGGATATATCAGTGCATTAGGGTGAGGGGTGTGGGATATATCAGTGTATTAGTGTGAGGGGTGTGGGACATATCCGGGTGTTACAGTAAGAGGAGTGCGATATCTCAGTTTAACAGTGAAGTGCATGGGATATATCAGTGTTACAGTGAGGGGTGTGGTATATCAGAGTGTTACAGTGAGGGGTGTGGGGTATATCAGAGTGTTACAGTGAGAGGTTTAGGATATATCAGAGTGATACAGTGAGGGGTGTGGGATATATCAGTGTGTTACAGTGAGGGTTGTGGGATATATCAGAGTGTAACAGTGAGGGGTGTGGGATAAATCAGAATTACAGTGAGGGGTGTGGGATGTATTAGAGTGTTACTGTGAAGGGTATGGGGTATATCAGAGTGTTACAGTGAGGGGTATGGGATATTTCAGTTTGTTACAGTGAAGGGTGTTGGGTATATCAATGTGTTACAGTGACAGGTGTGGGATATATTAGAGTAAAATTGAGGGGTTGTGGTAGATCATTGTTACAGTGTGGAGCGTGGGGTATATCAGTGTAACAGTAAGGGGTGTGGGGTATATCAGAGTGTTACAGTGAGGGGTGCGGGGTATATCAGAGTGCTACAGTGAGGGTTGTGGGGTATAGCAGAGTTTGACAGTGAGGTGTGTGGTGTATATCAGAGTGTTGCAGTGAGGGGTGTGGGATATATCAGTGTTACAGTGAGGGATGTGGGGTATATCAGAGTGTTAAATTGAGGTGTGTGGTGTATATCAGAGTGTTACAGTGAGGGGTGTTGGGTATTTCAGAGTGTTACAGTGAGGGCTGTGGGGTATATCAGAGTGTTACAGTGAGGAGTGTGTGGTATATCAGTGTGTTATAGTTAGGGGTGTGGGGTATATCAGAGTGTTACAGTGAGGGGTGTTGGGTATATCAGGTTGTTACAGTGAGGAGTGTGGGATATATCAGTGTGTTACAGTTAGGGGTGTGTGGTATATCTGAGTGTTACAGTGAGGGGTGTTGGGTGTATCAGATTTTTACAGTGAGGAGTGTGGGGTATATCAGTGTGTTACAGTTAGGGGTGTGTGGTATATCAGATTGTTACAGTGAGGGGTGTTGGGTATATCAGAGTGTGACATTGAGGGGTGTGGGGTATATCAGAGTGTTACAGTGAGGAGTGTGGGGTATATCAGTGTGTTACAGTTAGGGGTGTGGGGTATATCAGTGTGTTACAGTTAGGGGTTTGGGGTATATCAGAGTTTTACAGTGAGGGGTGTTGGGAATATCAGATTGTTACAGTGAGGAGTGTGGGGTATATCAGAGTGTTATAGTGAGGGGTGTTGGGTATGTCATTGCTACAGTGAGGTGTGCGGGGTATATCAGACCCTTTACTGTGAGGTGTGTGGTGTATATCAGAGTGTTTCAGTGAGGCATGTGGGATATATCAGTGTGTGACAGTGAGGGGTGTGGGATATATCAGAGCGCTATAGTGAGGGATGTGGGGTGTGTCAGATTGTTACAGTGAGAGTTTGTGGGATATATCAGATTGTTACAGTGAGGGCTGTGGGATATATTAGAGTGTTACTGTGAGGGTTGTAGGATATATGAGAGTGATACAGTGAGGGGTGTGGGGAATATCAGAGTTTTACATTTAGGTGTGTGGGATATATCAATGTTACAGTGAGGGGTGTGGTGTATATCAGAGTGTTACAGTGAGGGGTGTGGGATATATCAGAGTTTTACAGTGAGGGGTGTGGGATATATCAGAGTTTTACAGTGAGGGGTGTGGGATATGTCAGAATTTTACAGTGATGGATGTGTGGTGTGTCAGAGTGTTACTGTGAGGGTTTGTGGGATATATCAGAATGTTACAGGAAGGATTGTGGGGTATATCAGAATGTTATTGTGAGGCGTGTAGGGTACATCAGAGTGTTACAGTGAGGGGTGCGGGTTATATCAGAGTGCTACAGTGAGGGTTGTGGGGTATAGCAGAGTTTGACAGTGAGGTGCGTGGGTTATATCAGAGTGTTACTGTGAGGGGTGTTGGGTATATCAGATTGTTACAGTGAGGGGTATGGGATATTTCAGTTTGTTACAGTGAAGGGTGTTGGGTATATCAATGTGTTACAGTGACAGGTGTGGGATATATCAGAGTAAAATTGAGGGGTTGTGGTAGATCATTGTTACAGTGTGGAGCGTGGGGTATATCAGTGTAACAGTAAGGGGTGTGGGGTATATCAGAGTGTTACAGTGAGGGGTGCGGGGTTTATCAGAGTGCTACAGTGAGGGTTGTGGGGTATAGCAGAGTTTGACAGTGAGGTGTGTGGGTTATATCAGAGTGTTGCAGTGAGGGGTGTTGGATATATCAGAGTTACAGTGAGGGATGTGGGGTATATCAGAGTGTTACAGTTAGGGGTGCGTGGTATATCAGAGTGTTACAGTGAGGGGTGTTGGGTATATCAGAGTGTTACAGTGAGGAATGTCAGGTGCATCAGTGTATTACCGTAAGGGTTGTGGGGTATATTAGAGTCTTACTGTGAGGGCTTGTGGGATATATCAGTGCATTAGAGTGAGGGGTGTGGGATATATCAGTGTATTAGTGTGAGGGGTGTGGGACATATACGGGTGTTACAGTAAGAGGAGTGCGATATCTCAGTTTAACAGTGAAGTGCATGGGATATATCAGTGTTACAGTGAGGGGTGTGATATATCAGAGAGTTACAGTGAGGGGTTTAGGATATATCAGAGTGATACAGTGAGGGGTGTGGGATATATGAGTGTGTTACAGTGAGGGTTGTGGGATATATCAGAGTGTAACAGTGAGGGGTGTGGGATAAATCAGAATTACAGTGAGGGGTGTGGGATGTATTAGAGTGTTACTGTGAGGGGTATGGGGTATATCAGAGTGTTACAGTGAGGGGTATGGGATATTTCAGTTTGTTACAGGGAAGGGTGTTGGGTATATCAATGTGTTACAGTGACAGGTGTGGGATATATCAGAGTAAAATTGAGGGGTTGTGGTTGATCATTGTTACAGTGTGGAGCGTGGGGTATATCAGTGTAACAGTAAGGGGTGTGGGGTATATCAGAGTGTTACAGTGAGGGGTGCGGGGTTTATCAGAGTGCTACAGTGAGGGTTGTGGGGTATAGCAGAGTTTGACAGTGAGGTGTGTGGGTTATATCAGAGTGTTGCAGTGAGGGGTGTTGGATATATCAGTGTTACAGTGAGGGATGTGGGGTATATCAGAGTGTTAAATTGAGGTGTGTGGTGTATATCAGAGTGTGACAGTGAGGGGTGTTGGGTATATCAGAGTGTTACAGTGAGGGGTGTTGGGTATTTCAGCGTGTTACAGTGAGGGCTGTGGGGTATATCAGAGTGTTACAGTGAGGAGTGTGTGGTATATCAGTGTGTTATAGTTAGGGGTGTGGGGTATATCAGAGTGTTACAGTGAGGGGTGTTGGGTATATCAGAGTGTTACAGTGAGGGGTGTGGGGTATATCAGAGTGTTACAGTGAGGAGTGTGGGGTATATCAGTCTGTTACAGTTAGGGGTGTGGGGTATATCAGTGTGTTTCAGTTCGGGGTTTGTGGTATATCAGAGTTTTACAGTGAGGGGTGTTGGGAATATCAGATTGTTACAGTGAGGAGTGTGGGGTATATCAGTGTGTTACAGTTAGGAGTGTGTGGTATATCAGAGTGTTACAGTGAGGGATGTGGGGTATGTCATTGCTACAGTGAGGTGTGTGGGGTATATCAGAGCCTTTACTGTGAGGTGTGTGGTGTATATCAGAGTGTTTCAGTGAGGCATGTGGGATATATCAGTGTGTTACAGTGAGGGGTGTGGGATATATCAGAGTGCTATAGTGAGGGATGTGGGGTGTGTCAGATTGTTACTGTGAGAGTTTGTGGGATATATCAGATTGTTACAGTGAGGGCTGTGGGATATATTAGAGTGTTACTGTGAGGGTTGTAGGATGTATGAGAGTGATACAGTGAGGGGTGTGGGGAATATCAGAGTTTTACATTTAGGTGTGTGGGATATATCAATGTTACAGTGAGGGGTGTGGTGTATATCAGAGTGTTACAGTGAGGGGTGTGGGATATATCAGAGTTTTACAGTGAGGGGTGTTGGGTATATCAATGTGTTACAGTGACAGGTGTGGGATATATCAGAGTAAAATTGAGGGGTTGTGGTAGATCATTGTTACAGTGTGGAGCGTGGGGTATATCAGTGTAACAGTAAGGGGTGTGGGGTATATCAGAGTGCTACAGTGAGGGTTGTGGGGTATAGCAGAGTTTGACAGTGAGGTGTGTGGGTTATATCAGAGTGTTACAGTGAGGGATGTGGGGTATATCAGAGTGTTAAATTGAGGTGTGTGGTGTATATCAGAGTGTGACAGTGAGGGGTGTGGGGTATATCAGAGTGTTACAGTGAGTGATGTTGGGTATTTCAGAGTGTTACAGTGAGGGCTGTGGGGTATATCAGAGTGTTACAGTGAGGAGTTTGTGGTATATCAGTGTGTTATAGTTAGGGGTGTGGTGTATATCAGAGTGTTACAGTGAGGGGTGTTGGGTATATCAGTTTGTTACAGTGAGGAGTGTGGAATATATCAGTGTGTTACAGTTAGGGGTGTGTGGTATATCTGAGTGTTACAGTGAGGGGTGTTGGGTGTATCAGATTTTTACAGTGAGGAGTGTGGGGTATATCAGTGTGTTACAGTTAGGGGTGTGTGGTATATCCGATTGTTACAGTGAGGGGTGTTGGGTATATCAGAGTGTTACAGTGAGGAGTGTGGGGTATATCAGTGTGTTACAGTTAGGGGTGTGGGGTATATCATTGTGTTACAGTTAGGGGTTCGGGGTATATCAGAGTTTTACAGTGAGGGGTGTTGGGAATATCGGATTGTTACAGTGAGGAGTGTGGGGTATATCAGTGTGTTACAGTTAGGAGTGTGTGGTATATCAGTGTGTTACAGTGAGGGGTGTTGGGTATATCAGAGTGTAACAGTGAGGGGTGTGGGGTATGTCATTGCTACAGTGAGGTGTGCGGGGTATATCAGAGCCTTTACTGTGAGGTGTGTGGTGTATATCAGAGTGTTTCAGTGAGGCATGTGGGATATATCAGTGTGTTACAGTGAGGGGTGTGGGATATATCAGAGTGCTATAGTGAGGGATGTGGGTTGTGTCAGATTGTTACAGTGAGAGTTTGTGGGATATATCAGATTGTTACAGTGAGGGCTGTGGGATATATTAGAGCGTTACTGTCAGGGTTGTAGGATATATGAGAGTGATACAGTGAGGGGTGTGGGGAATATCAGAGTTTTACATTTAGGTGTGTGGGATATATCAATGTTACAGTGAGGGGTGTGGTGTATATCAGAGTGTTACAGTGAGGGTTGTGGGATATATCAGAGTATTACAGTGATGGGTGTGGGATATATCAGAGTTTTACAGTGAGGGGTATGGGGTGTGTCAGAGTGTTACAGTGAGGGGTGTGGAATATATCAGAGTTTTACAGTGAGGGGTGTGGGATATATCAGAATTTTACAGCGAGGGATGTGGGGTGTGTCAGAGTGTTACTCTGAGGGTTTGTGGGATATATCAGAATGTTACAGGAAGGGGTGTAGGGTGTCTCAGAGTGTTACTGTGATGGGTGTGGGATATATCAGAGTGTTACAGTAAGGACTGTGGGGTATATCAGAATGTTATTGTGAGGGGTGTAGGGTACATCAGAGTGTTGCAGTGAGGAGTGTGGGATATATCAGTGTTACAGTGAGGGGTGGGCCATATATCAGAGTGTTACTGTGAGGGTTTGTGGGATGTATCAGTGTATTAGAGTGAAGGGTGAGGGATATATCAGTGTATTAGAGCGAGGGGTGTGGGATATATCAGGGTGTTACAGTAAGAGGAGTGTGATATCTCAGTTTAACAGTGAAGTGCATGGGATATATCAGTGTTACAGTGAGAGGTGTGGGATATATCAGAGTGTTACAGTGAGGGCTGTGGGATATATCAGAGTTTTACAGTGAGGGGTCTGGGGTGTGTCAGGGTCTTACGGTGAGGGGTGTGGTGTATATCAGAGTGTTACATTGAGGGGTGTGGGGTATATCATAGTGTTACAGTGTGGGTGTGGGATATATCAGAGTGGTACAGTGAAGTGTGTGGGATATATCAGAGTTTTACAGTGAGGGATGTGGGGTGTGTCAGAGTGTTACTGTGAGGGTTTGTGGAATATATCAGAATGTTACAGTAAGTGGTGTGGGGTGTCTCAGAGTGTTACTCTGATGGGTGTGGGATATATCAGAGTGTTACAGTAAGGATTGTGGGGTATATCAGAATGTTATTGTGAGGGGTGTAGGGTACATCAGAGTGTTACAGTGAGGGGTGTGGGATATATCAGTGTTACAGTGAGGGGTGTGCAGTATATCAGATTGTTAAAGGCAGTGATGTGGGATATATCAGAGTCTTCCTGTGAGGCGTGTGGGATATAGCAGTGTTTGATAGTGAGGTGCGTGGGTTATATCAGAGTGTTACAATGAGGGGTGTGGGATATATCAAAGTGTTACAGTGAGGGGTGTGGGGTATATCAGAGTGTTACAGTGAGGAATGTCAGGTACATCAGTGTGTTACTGTTAGGGGTGTGGGATATAGCAGTGTTTGATAGTGAGGTGCGTGGGTTATATCAGAGTGTTACAATGAGGGGTGTGGGATATATCAAAGTGTTACAATGAGGGGTGTGGGGTACATCAGAGTGTTACAATGAGGGGTGCGAAGTATATCAGAGTGTTACAGTGAGTGGTGTGGGGTATATCAGAGTGTCGCAGTGAGGGGTGTGGGGTATATTAGAGTGTTACAGTGAGGGGTGTGGGGTATATCAGAGTGTTACAGTGAGGGGTGTGGGGTATATCAGAATGTTACAGTGAGGGGTGTGGGGTATATCAGAGTGTTACAGTGAGGGGTGTGGTATGTTTCAGAGTGTTACAGTGAGGGATCTGGGTTATATCAGAGTTTTACCATGAGGGGTGTGGGGTGTGTCAGAGTGTTACAGTGAGGCGTGTGGGTTATATCAGAGTGTTACCATGAGGGGTTTGGGGTACATCAGAGTGTTACAGTGAGTTGTGTGGGGTACATTAGTGTTACAGTGAGTGGTGTGGGGTATATCAGAGTGTTACAGTGAGGGGTGCGGAGTATATCAGAGTGTTACAGTGAGGGGTGTGGGGTGTATCAGAGTGTTACAGTGAGGGGTGTGGGGTCTATCAGAGTGCAACAGTGAGGAGTGTGGGGTGTCTCATTGTTATAGTAAGGGGTGTAGGGTTTATCAGATTGTTACAGTGAGGGGTGTGGTGTATATCAGAGTGTTACAGTGAGGGGTGTGCAATATATCAGAGTGTTACTGTGAGGGGTGTGGGATATATCAGAGTTTTACAGTGAGGGGTGTGGGGTGTGTCAGTGTGTTAATGTGAGTTGCATGGGCTATATCAATGTTACAGTGCGAAGTGTGGGGTATATTAGAGTGTTAAAGTGAGGGCTGTGGGGTATATCAGAGTGTTACAGTGATGAGTGTGTGATATATCAGTGTTACAGTGAGGGGTGGGGTGTATCAGAGTGTTACAGTGAGGGGTGTGGGGTATATCAGGGTGTTACAGTGAGCGGTGTGGGCTATGTCAGTGTTACAATGAGGGCTGTGGGGTATATCAGAGTGTTACAGTGAGGGGTGTGGGATATATCAGAGTGTTACAGTGAGGGGTGTGGGATATATCAGAATATTACAGTGAGGGGTGTGGGGTATATCAGGGTGATACAGTGATGGGTGTGGGCTATGTCAGTGTTACAATGAGGGCTGTGGGATATATCAGAGTGTTACAGTGAGGGGTGTGGAATATATCAGAGTGTTACAGTAAGGCGTGTGGGATATATCAGAGTATTACAGTGAGGGGTGTGGGGTATATCAGGGTTTTACAGTGCGGGGTGTGGGATATACCAGAGTGTTACAGAGAGGGGTGTGGGGTATATCAGAGTGTTACAGTAGGGGGTGTGGGGTATATCAGTGTTACAGTGAGGGGTGAGGGGTATATCAGTGTTACAGTGAGGGGTGTGGGGTATGTCAGTGTTACAGTGAGGGGTGTGGGGTATGTCAGTGTTACAGTGAGGGGTGTGGGGTGTATCTGGGTGTTACAGTGAGGGGTGTGGTTTACGTCAGTGTTACAGTGAGGGGTATTGGGTGTATCTGGGTGTTACAGTGAGGGGTGTGGGGTACGTCAGTGTTACAGTGAAGGGTGTGGGGTATATCAGGGTTTTACAGTGAGGGGTGTGGGGTATATCAGAGTGTTACTGTGAGGGGTGTGGGGTATATCAGAGTGTTACAGCGAGGGTTTTGGGGTTTATTAGAGTGTTACAGTGAGGGGTGTGGGATATATCAGAGTGTTGCATTGAGGGGTGTGGCGTATATCAGAGTGTTACAGTGAGGGGTGTGGTGTATATCAGAATGTTACAGTGAGGGGTGTGGGATATTTCAGTGTTACAGTGAGGGTTTGTGGGATATATCAGAGTGTTACAGTGATGAGTGTGTGATATATCAGTGTTACAGTGAGGGGTGGGGTGTATCAGAGTGTTACAGTGAGGGGTGCGGGGTATATCAGGGTGTTACAGTGAGCGGTGTGGGCTATGTCAGTGTTACAATGAGGGCTGTGGGGTATATCAGAGTGTTACAGTGAGGGCTGTGGGGTATATCAGAGTGTTACAATGAGGGCTGTGGGGTATATCAGAGTGTTACAGTGAGGGGTGTGGGATATATCTGAGTGTTACAATGAGGGGTGTGGGTTACATCAGGTTGTTACACTAAGGGGTGTGGGATATATCAGTGTATCCGTGAGGGGTGTGGGATATATCAGTGTGTTACAGTGAGGGGTGTGGGGTGTATCAGAGTGTTACAGTGAGGGGTGTGGGGTACATCAGTGTTACAGTGTGTGTTGTGGGGTATATCAGAGTGTTATAGTGAAGGGTGTGGCATATATCAGAATGTAACAGTGAGGGGTCTGGTGTATATTAGATTGTAACAGTGAGGGTTGCGGGGTATGTCAGTGTTACAGTGAAGGGTGTGGGGTATATCAGTGTAATAGGGAGGTGTGTGGTGTATATCAGAGTGTAATAGTGAGGGGTGTGGTCTATGTCAGTGTTACAGTTAGGGGTGTGGGTATACCAGAGAGTTACTCTGAGGTGCGTGGGGTATATTAATGTTACAGTGAGAGGTGTGGGGTATATTAGATTGTTACAGTGAGGGCTGTGGTGTATATCAGGGTGTTACAGTGAATTGTAGGGGGGATATCACGGTGTTACAGTGAGGGGTGTGGGGTATATCACAGTGTTACAGTGAGGGGTGTGGGGTATATCAGTGTGTTACAGTGAAGGCTGTGGGGTATGTCATTGTGTTACTGTGAGGTGCGTGGGGTATATCAATGTTACAGTGAGAAGTGTGGGGTATATTAGAGTGTTAAAGTGAGGGCTTGGGGTATATCAGAGTGTTACAGTGATGAGTGTGTGATATATCAGTGTTACAGTGAGGGGTGGGGTGTATCAGAGTGTTACAGTGAGGGGTGTGGGATATATCAGAGTGTTACAGTGAGGGGTGTGGGATATATCAGAGTGTTACAGTGAGGGGTGTGGGATATATCAGAATATTACAGTGAGGGGTGTGGGGTATATCAGGGTGATACAGTGATGGGTGTGGGCTATGTCAGTGTTACAATGAGGGCTGTGGGATATATCAGAGTGTTACAGTGAGGGGTGTGGGATATATCAGAGTGTTACAGTAAGGCGTGTGGGATATATCAGAGTGTTACAGTGAGGGGTGTGGGGTATATCAGAGTTTTACAGTGCGTGGTGTGGGATATACCAGAGTGTTACAGAGAGGGGTGTGGGGTATATCAGAGTGTTACAGTAGGGGGTGTGGGGTATATCAGTGTTACAGTGAGGGGTGAGGGGTATATCAGTGTTACAGTGAGGGGTGTGGGGTCTTTCAGTGTTACAGTGAGGGGTGTGGGGTGTATCTGGGTGTTACAGTGAGGGGTGTGGTTTACGTCAGTGTTACAGTGAGGGGTATTGGGTGTATCTGGGTGTTACAGTGAGGGGTGTGGGGTACGTCAGTGTTACAGTGAAGGGTGTGGGGTATATCAGGGTTTTACAGTGAGGGGTGTGGGGTATATCAGAGTGTTACTGTGAGGGGTGTGGGGTGTATCAGAGTGTTACAGCGAGGGTTTTGGGGTTTATTAGAGTGTTACAGTGAGGGGTGTGGGATATATCAGAGTGTTGCAGTGAGGGGTGTGGCGTATATCAGAGTGTTACAGTGAGGGGTGTGGTGTATATCAGAATGTTACAGTGAGGGGTGTGGGATATTTCAGTGTTACAGTGAGGGTTTGTGGGATATATCAGAGTGTTACAGTGATGGGTGTGGGGTATATCAGAGTGTTATAGTGAGGGATGTAGGTGACATCAGAGTGTTACAGTGAGGGGTGTGGGATATATCAGAGTGTTACAGTGAGGGGTGTGGGGTGTATCAGAATGTTACAGTGAGGGGTGTGGGATATTTCAGTGTTACAGTGAGGGTTTGTGGGATATATCAGAGTGTTACAGTGATGGGTGTGGGGTATATCAGAGTGTTATAGTGAGGGATGTAGGTGACATCAGAGTGTTACAGTGAGGGGTGTGGGATATATCAGAATGTTACAGTGAGGGGTGTGGGATATTTCAGTGTTACAGTGAGGGTTTGTGGGATATATCAGAGTGTTACAGTGATGGGTGTGGGGTATATCAGAGTGTTATAGTGAGGGATGTAGGTGACATCAGAGTGTTACAGTGAGGGGTGTGGGATATATCAGAGTGTTACAGTGAGGGGTGTGGGATATATCAGATTTTTACAGTGAGGGGTGTGGGGTGTGTCAGAGTGTTACTGTGAGGGGTTTAGGATATATCAGAGTGACGCAGTCAGGGGTGTGGGATACATCAGAGTGTTACCATGAGGGGTGTGGGGTATATCAGGGTTTTACAGTGAGGGGTGTGGGATATTCCAGAGTGTTACAGAGAGGGGTGTGGGGTATATCAGAGTGTTACAGTAGGGGGTGTGAGGTATATCAGTGTTACAGTGAGGGGTGAGGGGTATATCAGTGTTACAGTGAGGGGTGTGGGGTATGTCAGTGTTACAGTGAGGGGTGTGGGGTGTATCTGGGTGTTACAGTGAGGGGTGTGGTTTACGTCAGTGTTACAGTGAGGGGTATTGGGTGTATCTGCGTGTTACAGTGAGGGGTGTGGGGTACGTCAGTGTTACAGTGAAGGGTGTGGGGTATATCAGGGTTTTACAGTGAGGGGTGTGGGGTATATCAGAGTGTTACTGTGAGGGGTGTGGGGTGTATCAGAGTGTTACAGCGAGGGTTTTGGGGTTTATTAGAGTGTTACAGTGAGGGGTGTGGGATATATCAGAGTGTTGCAGTGAGGGGTGTGGCGTATATCAGAGTGTTACAGTGAGGGGTGTGTTGTATATCAGAATGTTACAGTGAGGGGTGTGGGATATTTCAGTGTTACAGTGAGGGTTTGTGGGATATATCAGAGTGTTACAGTGAGGTGTGTGGGGTATATCAGAGTGTTACAGTTAAGGGTGTGGCGTATATCAGAATGTAACAGTGAGGGGTCTGGTGTATATCAGAGTGTAACAGTGAGGGGTTTGGGGTATGTCACTGTTACAGTGAGGGGTGTGGGGAATATCAGAGTGTAACTGTGAGGGGTGTGAGGTATATCAGAATGTAACAGTGAGGGGTGCGTGGTATGACAGTGTTACAGTGAAGTGTGTGTCGTATATCAGTGTAATAGTGAGGTGTGTGGTGTATATCAGAGTGTAACAGTGAGGGGTGTTGTGTATGTCAGTGTTACAGTTAGGGGTGTGGGTATATCAGTGTGTTACTGTGAGGTGCGTGGGGTATATCAATGTTACAGTGAGAAGTGTGGGGTATATTAGAGTGTTACAGTGAGGGCTGTGGTGTATATCAGGGTGTTACAGTGATGGCTGTGAGGTATATCGGAGTGTTACAGCGATGGGTGTGGGATATATCAGAGTGTTACAGTGATGGGTGTGTGATATATCAGTGTTACAGTGAGGGGTGGGGTGTATCAGAGTGTTACAGTGAGGGGTGAGTGTTATATCAGGGTGTTACAGTGAGGGCTGTGGTCTATGTTAGTGTTACATTGAGGGGTGTGGGGTATATCAGAGTGTTACAGTGAGGGGTGTAGGGTATATCAGGGTGTTACAGTGATGGGTGTGATGTATATCGGAGTGTTACAGTGAGGGCTGTGGGGTATATCAGACTGTTACAGTAAGGGGTGTGGGGTATATCAGTGTTACAGTGAGGTGTGAGGGCTATATCAGTGTGTTACAGTGATGGGTGTGAGGTATGTCAGTGTTACAGTGAGGGGTGTGGGGTATGTTAGTGTTACAGTGAGGGGTGTGAGGTGTTTCTGGGTGTTACGGTGAGGGCTGTGGGGTACGTCAGTGTTACAGTGAGGGGTGTGGGGTATATCAGAGTGTTACAGTGAGGGGTGAGTGTTATATCAGGGTGTTACAGTGAGGGCTGTGGTCTATGTCAGTGTTACATTGAGGGGTGTGGGGTATATCAGAGTGTTACAGTGAGGGCTGTGGGGTATATCAGGGTGTTACAGTAAGGGGTGTGGGGTATATCAGTGTTACAGTGAGGTGTGAGGGCTATATCAGTGTGTTACAGTGATGGGTGTGAGGTATGTCAGTGTTACAGTGAGGGGTGTGGGGTATGTCAGTGTTACAGTGAGGGGTGTGGTGTGTATCTGGGTGTTACGGTGAGGGCTGTGGGTTACGTCAGTGTTACAGTGAGGGGTGTGGGGTGTATCTGGGTGTTCCAGTGAGGGGTGTGTTGTGTATCTGGGTGTTCCAGTGAGGGGTGTGGGGTGTATCTGGGTGTTACTGTGAGGGGTGTGGTGTGCGTCAATGTTACAGTGAGGGGTCTGGGGTGTATCTGGGTGTTACAGTGAGGGTTGTGGGGTTTGTCAGTGTTACAGTGAGTGGTGTGGGGTATATCAGAATGTTACAGTGAGTGGTGTGGGGTATATCAGACTGTTACAGTGAGGGGTGTGGGGTATATTTGGGTGTATCTGCAGATTTCCAACCCCCCTCTATCCCGATTGGAATTCAGTGTGCAGGGTTCTGCGTGCTGCTACCTCTGTGCCTCCATGCTGTTGGAGCGCCGCACTCCCTCTTCCTCTCTCTGTCTGTCCCTGTCTCTCTCATTTCTCTCTCTCTCTCCCTCTCTCACTGCCTCTCTCTTTCTCTCTATGCGCCTCCATTTCTTGCACTCTTTCTGTATCCCCCCATCTTTCTCTGTCTGTGTATTTCCTTCTGCCTCTCTCTCTCTCTCTCTCTCTGTCTTTTCTGAGATGTGCCAAGAAGACAGAGTGACCTTTTCACAATCTTGGCTGACAATGCATCTCATTAACTGACGAAACAATTACTTCATGTTTCTCTGGAAAAGAATTGAGCATGGCACTGAGTGTAAGTTGATTCAATACTTCCGCCCAATTCACCCAGTTAGTTAATAACTGCCTCAATTGCAGGTCAGGAGAAACAATATCACGTTCATAGGCTTGGCATCAACTTCAAGATATTGACTAACAGTGAAAGAGGACCTTGTATTCATGTTATCATCTGTGACATACTGGATTTCATTCCCTGTTCATAGTCAGAAGGTGGTGGGTTCTAATCCCACTCCAGAGACTGCAGGCCCCACACCTACCTCGAGGGTCATTGCTGAGGGAGCACCGCGCTGTCGGAGGGTCAGTGCTGAGGGAGCGCCACACTGTCGGAGGGTCAGTGTTGAGGGTGAGCCGCAGTGTCAGAGGGTCAGTGCTCAGGGAGCGCTGCGCTCTTGGGGAGTTAGTGCTGAGGGAGCGCCACACTGTTGGAGGGTCAGTGCTGAGGGAGCACCGCACTGTCGGAGGGTCAGTGCTGAGGGTGCGCCGCACTGTGGGAGGGTCAGTGCTGAGGGAGTGCCGCACTGTGGGAGGGTCAGTGCTGAGGGAGTGCCGCACTGTGGGAGGGTCAGTGCTGAGGGAGTGCCGCACTGTCGGTGGATCAGCGCTGAGGGAGAGCCGCGCTGTCGGAGGGTCAGCGCTGAGAGAGCACCACGCTGTCGGAGGGTCAGCGCTGAGGGAGCGCCGCACTGTCGGAGAGTCAGTGCTGAGGGAGCGCCGCGCTGTCGGAGGGTCAGCGCTGAGGGAACGCCACACTGTCGGAGGGTCAGCGCTGAGGGAACGCCGCACTGTCGGAGGGTCAGCGCTGAGGGAGCACCGCACTGTCGGAGGGTCAGCGCTGAGGGAGCGCCGCGCTGTCGGAGGGTCAGCGCTGAGGGAGTCTCTCCATCAGCGACCCCTTTTACAGAGAGTGTCTGCCAATCAGAGAGAGATATCAATGAATGGCAGCTCTGCTCTGCAGGGACTGACCTCCGTAGGGGTATGAGGTTCTCCTCTGTCAGCCAGTCTCTCGACCCGGCTGACTGAATTTTGCCAGTTCCCAGGATGGGAGGTTGCGGGGGGCACTGGTCCCGAACGAGGGGTCAGAACCTTAAACCGAGAGCCAGGCCCTTCAGGGGTGATGTCAGGAAGCGATTCATCACACAAAGGGGAGCAGGAAGGTGGAAAACTCTCTCCCCCTTGCCCCCTACACAACGCCCCACCCCCCACCCCCCCCCCGCCACCACCCGCCTCCCCAGCTGCAAAAGGTCCGTCAAGGCTGGTGGAGGGTGGGGGTGCGGAGGTCGCTTGGAAATTTCTAACCCGAGATGGACCGATTTGCGTCTGGGTCAAGCGGGGTTAAGGGTCACGGAACCGAGGCGGGGGTTAAGGTAGAGATCGGCCGCGGTTTTAATGGATGATTCCAAGGGGTGGTCTGCGGGGAGGTGGATTGTGCCAGTTCCAGAGGGTCCGGCGTGTGTTGGGGGTGGGGTGCGGGGGGGGTGGGTGTGGGGGGTAGAAGAGGGGGCGGGTCAAGGGGCGGGGGGGGGCGGTGCCAAGGTGGAGAGATTCTTGGTCAGCCAGGCAAGGGTGAGAGGTCATCGGTGGGAGGCGGGCTGCAGATTCGAGGTCGCAGTCATGCCTGCCCCGTGATCTCCTTAAAATGGTGGAAGCAGGCCCAAGGGGCCTAATCCTGCTCCTGGTCTGTCCGCTCCTATCGTATTCGCCTTACTCGGACGCAGCCTGGGAGTGCTAGGCCCTCACTCACTAGCAAGGCGGCCACCCTATAAAAATTGACCACAGCGTCGGTCAGCCTGAGACAGCAGGTGATTTACCTGCTGTCTGGTCCCACTCTGCCTCTCCTATCCCACCCATTTCATCTGTTGATTCACCAACAGGGCATGAAATGGAGGGGAATAGAGAGAGAGAGAGAGAGAGAGACAGAGAGAGGCCCAAAGCCCAGAGGTCATATCCTTTTGCAGCATTAAATTCAAACAGAACCTTGTAACTCGCCAAGAGCATTTCTCTCAGGCTGGGAAAAGAATGAACACAAACCATAAGCTGGCCGATTGTCAAAACAAGACACAAAATCCCGAACCTGGCAGCGCCTACGTTTATACATCGCCTTTAACCTCGTAAAATGTCCCCCAAGGCGCCTCACGGGAGGGTAAGTCAGACAGCATTTGACCCCGCGTGCTAAGGGCTTGGAGGAGTTGGCAGAGTTGGGGAGGGTTGTAGGAAGTGACAGAGATAGGGAGGGTCGTAGGGTCTGGAGGAGGTAACAGGGATAGGGAGGGTTGTAGGGTCTGGAGGAGGTTACAAAGATAGGGAGGGGTGTAAGGGGCTGGTGGAGGTTACAGAGGTAGGGAGGGGTGTAGGGGCTGGAGGGGTTTACAGAGATAGGGTGTGTTGTAGGGGCTGGAGGAGGTTACAAAGATAGGGAGGGGTGTAGGGGCTGGAGGAGGTTACAGAGATAGGGAGGGGTGTAGGGGCTGGAGGGGGTTACAGAGATAGGGAGGGGTGTAGGGGCTGGAGGAGGTTACAGAGATAGGGAGGGGTGTAGGGGCTGGAGGAGGTTACAGAGATAGGGAGGGTTGTAGGGGTTGGAGGAGGTTACAGAGCTAGGGAGGGTTGTAGGGGCTGGAGGAGGTTACAGAGATAGGGAGGGTTGTAGGGGCTGGAGGAGGTTACAGAGATAGGGAGGGTTGTAGGGGCTGGAGGAGTTTACAGAGATAGGGAGGGGTGTAGGGGCTGGAGGAGGTTATAGAGATAGGGAGGGGTGTAGGGGCTGGAGGAGGTTATAGAGATAGGGAGGGGTGTAGGGGCTGGAGGAGGTTACAGCGAAAGGGAGGGGTGTAGGGGCTGGAGGAGGTTACAGAGGTAGGGAGGGGTGTAGGGGCTGGAGGAGTTTACAGAGATAGGGTGTGTTGTAGGGGCTGGAGGAGGTTACAGAGATAGGGAGGGTTGTAGGTGCTGGAGGAGGTTACAGAGATAGGGAGGATTGTAGGGGCTGGAGGAGGTTACAGAGATAGGGAGGGTTGTAGGGGCTGGAGGAGGTTACAGAGATAGGGAGGGGTGTAGGGCCTGGAGGAGGTTACAGAGATAGGGAGGGCTGTAGGGGCTGGAGGAGGTTACAGAGATAGGGAGGGCTGTAGGAGGTTACAGAGATAGGGAGGGGTGTAGGGGCTGGAGGAGGTTACAGAGATAGGGAGGGATGTAGGGGCTGGAGGAGGTTACAGAGATAGGGAGGGGTGTAGGGGCTGGAGGAGGTTACAGAGATAGGGAGGGTTGTAGGGGCTGGAGGAGGTTACAGAGATAGGGAGGGTTGTAGGGGCTGGAGGAGGTTACAGAGATAGGGAGGGGTGTAGGGGCTGCAGGAGGTTATAGAGATAGGGAGGGGTGTAGGGGCTGGAGGAGGTTATAGAGATAGGGAGGGGTGTAGGGGCTGGAGGAGGTTACAGAGATAGGAAGGGGTGTAGGGGCTGGAGGAGGTTATAGAGATAGGGAGGGGTGTAGGGGCTGGAGGAGGTTATAGAGATAGGGAGGGGTGTAGGGGCTGGAGTTGGGGCGGAGCGTTTGGCTGAGCTGAAGTTCCTGGAGGGTAGGACACAGGTGAGCCGCCCGGAGAGGGTTGGAATAGTTGCTTCTGGAGGGGACGAAGGCACGGACGAGGGCTTCGGCAGCCAAAGAGCTGAGGCACGGGCAAAGCCGGGCGACGTTACCGAGGGAGAACGGATGGAGTTGGTGACGGAGAGAGGGTCAGCGATGGCGCCGAGTCTAAAGGATGGTCCAGCCCTGCCTCGGTAGTGTGGCCGGAGTGAGGGCCGGAGTCGGATACAACATGGGAGCCTTTTAGAGAGGGAATCTCACAGTGAAGAGGCCCTTCGGCCCATCAAGTCTGCACCCACACCGTGAGAGACACCTGACCCTACCTACCCTAACCCCATTGACCAGCACTTGGCCCCATTGCCTTGAACGTTATGACGATGCCAAGTGCTCACCCAGGTACTTTTTAAAGGATGTGAGGCGAACCCGCCTCCCCCGCCCTCCCAGGCAGCGCATTCCAGACCCTCACCACCCTCTGGGTAAAAAAGCTTTCCCTCACATCCCCCCCTAAACCTCCTGCCCCCTCACCTTGAACTTATGCCCCCTCATGACTGACCCTTCGACTGAGGGGGCAACAGCTGCTCCCTACCCACCCTGTTCATGCCCCTCATAATCTTGTACACCTCGATCAGGGTCGCCCCTCAGTCTTCTCTGCTCCAACCCAACCCTCTCTTCATAACTTAAATGTTTCATCCCAGGCAACATCCCGGTGAATCTCCTCTGGTGGGTGGAGGTTAGAGAAGCCACACTGAGATCTTGAGGAATAGGCAGTCGACTGGAAAAGTGTGGAACTTGCTGGGGGGCTCAAAGTGGAGACTCGGTGGGGGAGGGGATCCACGTACACAGAACATAATCGGAAAGGCTTACAAAACCCTGGCCTTTCTATCTCGAGGACCAGGATACAAAGGGGGCTAGAGGTCATGCTTCAGTTATACGAAGCCCTGGTTAGACCAACACCTGGAGCGACTGTGAGGGGCTCTGGGCCCCACACACACCTCAGGAAGGGGATACTGACCTCGTTGCGGGGAGCTCAGGGTAGATTTACCGGAACGATCCCGGGGCTCCAAGGGTTAAATTCCGAGGAGGGATTAAACACAAACTGGGGCTGAGATCCCTGGGGTGTACAGGGTCCCGGGGGGTGATTCGATCGAAGTTCTCGAGATATTCTGGGAGGGGGAGCTGAGAGGGTCGATAGAGAGAGAGACCCTGATTCCCGCTGGTCGGAGGGTGGTGGGGGGTGGTGGGGGTGGGGGGGAGTCTGGGACGAGGGGGCAAAGTCTGAAAAGGAGACGCAGACCCTTCAGGAGTGAAATGAGGAAAGACCCCTACACACGAAGGGTGGTCGGAGTTTGGAACTCTCTCCCCACAAACGGCCATCGGTGCCGGGTCAGATGGTTTTAAATTTGGGAGGTTGAGAGATTTTTGTTAACCAAAAGGGTATTAAGGGACACGGGGCGGAGGTGGGTATATAGAGATAGGTCACAGGTCAGATATGATCTCATTGGATAGCAGGACAGGCTCGAGTAGGGGGGCTGAATGGGCTCCCCCTGTTCCTGTGTAACAGGCTCGAGAGAGGGCTGAATGGGCCTCCTCCTGTTCCTGTGTAACAGGCTCGAGAGGGGTCGAATGGGCTCCTCCTGTTCCTGTGTAACAGGCTCGAGAGGGGTCGAATGGGCTCCTGTTCCTGTGTAACGGGCTCGAGAGGGGCCGAATGGGCCTCCTCCTGTTCCTGTGTAACAGGCTCGAGAGGGGCTGAATGGGGCCTCCTCCTGTTCCTGTGTAACAGGCTCGAGAGGGGCTGAATGGGCCTCCTCCTGTTCCTGTGTAACAGGCTCGAGAGGGGCTGAATGGGGCCTCCTCCTGTTCCTGTGTAACAGGCTCGAGAGGGGCTGAATGGGCCTCCTCCTGTTCCTGTGTAACAGGCTCGAGAGAGGCAGAATGGGGCCTCCTCCTGTTCCTGTGTAACAGTCTCGAGAGGGGCTGAATGGGCCTCCTCCTGTTCCTGTGTAACAGGCTCGAGAGGGGCTGAATGGGCCTCCTCCTGTTCCTGTGTAACAGGCTCGAGAGGGGCTGAATGGGCCTCCTCCTGTTCCTGTGTAACAGGCTCGAGAGGGGCTGAATGGGCCTCCTCCTGTTCCTGTGTAACAGGCTCGAGAGAGGGGCTGAATGGGCTCCTCCTGTTCTTGTGTAACAGGCTCGAGAGAGGGCTGAACGGGCCTCCTCCTGTTCCTGTGTAACAGGCTCAAGGGACTAAATGGGCTCCTCCTGTTCCTGTGTAACAGGCTCAAGAGGGGTCGAATGGGCTCCTCCTGTTCCTGTGTAACAGGCTCGAGAGGGGCCGAATGGGCCTCCTCCTGTTCCTGTGTAACAGGCTCGAGAGAGGGGCTGAATGGGCCTCCTCCTGTTCCTGTGTAACAGGCTCGAGAGAGGGGCTGAATGGGCCTCCTCCTGTTCCTGTGTAACAGGCTCGAGAGGGGCTGAATGGGCCTCCTCCTGTTCCTGTGTAACAGGCTCGAGAGGGGTCGAATGGGCTCCTCCTGTTCCTGTGTAACAGGCTCGAGAGGGGTCGAATGGGCTCCTCCTGTTCCTGTGTAACAGGCTCGAGAGGGGCCGAATGGGCCTCCTCCTGTTCCTGTGTAACAGGCTCGAGAGGGGCTGAATGGGGCCTCCTCCTGTTCCGAGTTCCGAGAAATGCTTTTAATTTTGAAGGCAGATTTATCTTCCAGTCGTCAGCTACGGAAGTGAAGAGCCCATCCAGGGATCTAAGGTTAGTTACTGGAAAGCCCTGGGAGAGACAGGTTTTTTTTATGTGCAAGTGTTGGCGATGGAAAGCCGCGTTTCTGAGAGTTGCAGCCTCCCCCTTCCTTCCGGCCAACTATCCTTCAGAGCAAGCGAGAGGGGGAGGTGTTGGGAGTCATTTCTCGACACGGAGAGCCATCGGCGATGGGGCACTGTCACTGCATGTGGTGGTGGGGGGTTGTGGGGTTGGGGGTGGGGGGGGGTGGTGGGGGGGGGTGGGGGGCTGTCGAAAGGCAAATTCAAGAAATATTTGAAGCTGACGGGTAAAGGGGAGAGCATAGGCTCAAGGGGTAGGATGGCCTCCTTTCCAGGCTGCGGAGCTGTCCCTGAAGCTTTCTCTTGCCTCTCGTTACAATTCGCTCTCATGCTCCCACTCTGACCTCCCTGTCCCTGGTCTGCCTCACTGTTCCATTTATACAACATCCAGCGTTGGGGCTGACAAGTGGCAAGTAACATTCGTGCTACACAAGTACCAGGCAATGAGCATCTCCAACAAGAGAGAATCTAACCATCGCCTCTTGAGGTTCAATGGCATCACCATCACTGAATCCCCCACTATCAACATCCTGGGGGTTACCATTGACCAGAAACTGAACTGGACCCAGTCATATAAATACTGTGGCTACAAGAGCAGGTCAGAGGCTGGGAATCCTGCGGAGAGTTACTCACCTCCTGACTCTCCCAAAGCCTGTCCACCATCTACAAGGCACAAGTCAGGAGTGTGATGGGATACTCCCCACTTGCCTGGATGAGTGCAGCTCCCACAACACTCGAGAAGCTCGACACCATCCAGGACAAAGCAGCCCCGCTTGATCAACACCCCATCCACAAACATTCACTCCCTCCACCACCGACGCACAGGGGCAGCAGTGTGTGTACCATCTACAAGATGCACTGCAGCAACTCGCCAAGGATCCTTCGACAGCGCCGCCCAAACCCACCACCTCTACCACCTAGAAGGACAAGGGCAGCAGACACATGGGGAACACCACCACCTGCAAGTTCCCCTCCGAGCCCCTCACCATCCCGACTTGGAAATATATCGGCCGTTCCTTCACTGTCACTGGGTCCAAATCCCGGAACTCCCTCCCTAACAGCACAGTGGGTGTACCTACACCACACGGGGACAAAATCCTGGAACTCCCTCCCTAACAGCACAGTGGGTGTACCTACACCATACGGACAAAATCCTGGAACTCCCTCCCTAACAGCACGGTGGGTGTACCTACACCACACGGGACAAAATCCTGGAACTCCCTCCCTAACAGCACGGTGGGTGTACCTACACCATACGGGGACAAAATCCTGGAACTCCCTCCCTAACAGCACGGTGGGTGTACCTACACCACACGGGGACTGCAGCGGCTCAAGAAGGCGGCTCACCCACCACCTTCTCAAGGGGGCAATTAGGGATGGGCAATAAATGCTGGGCCCGGCCAGCGATGCCCACATCCCGTGAACGAATAAAATAGCCTCCACACAAGCTCCGGGTCACATAGGACATGGAAACAGGCCATTCTGGCCACAAGCCAATGCTAGCATTTATTCTCCACTCGAACCTTACCCCCGTCTTTCCTCATCTCACTCTCCAACATAACCCCCTGTTCCCTTTTCCATCTTGTGAGAAGCTTCCTCCCTTTAAATGCACCTATATTATCTTTCGAGTCAGCACCTTATAGTCATTTGGTCGTGCAGAACTTGAGTAACACTGAAAAAAGACATGTCGGAGCTCATCAGGATACTCGCAAGAATACCAATGTAAGTAAGTGGGGCGGGAAACAACAATTTCTACTGCACGTGAAGAGAGTGCTGACTCTTTTCAGTCAGGAAGAACATATATACACATTGCGCCTGTTTTAGCTGAACGAAATAAGCGACAGCCGCTCGCTCACTCATTCCTCAGGGGGGAAACAACAATTTGTACTGCACGTGAAGAGAGTGCTGACTCTTTTCAGACAGGAAGAACATGTATACACGTTGCGCCTGTTTTAGCTGAACAAAATAAGCGACAGCCACTCGCTGACTCATTCCTCGGGGGGGGGGGGGGGGGGGGGTGGGAGGGTGGGCAACTCCTTGACCAATCAGGGTCAAGCTGCCTGGTTTAAGTTGCAAACAACACTTGGCAGTTAACTGTCGGTCACTGTCCGCGGCGCATTCTCCGTGTCAACGCCACCTGCCAACCAATCAGCACGCTCTTCGCCTAACGGCACAAACTGCCACCCTCCGCCTTACAATTGGTGCTCCGGCGAGCGTCCTGATGAGCCGTCGACTGAAAAGTCTGACACGCCTCTCGTACTTTCCATCGGCGCTTCGTAGCTTCCTCGGACTCGGCCCCGAACTTAACAACTTTAGGTCCTAGGCTCCCGCCAACCCCCCCCCCCCCCACCCCCCACCCCTCGCCGTTTTGTTTCGGGCTTTCTCCTTGGCCCCCTTTGTAGCCTCCGGCTCCCGTCGCAGTGATCTTTGCTATTTTTTCGAGCAAGTGCGGCCTGCAGCAATAGGACCCTGCAACGCGAGAGCCAAGTCGACCACCTCACTAAATTATCCCTGCTTTGCTGCTCCTCCCTCATGTCCTGTTACAGAGCGACGCGTGTAGACTAATAGAAAAATCCACGCCTTACGCTTGAAACTAAATACGAGCGGGTAATTGAGAAGCAAAATACAGCAAGTAATCTTTTTTTTAAAAAAGCGGAATAACGCAAAACTTACTTACGTTTGCAGCAACACTCGACATCTGGCAGTGGGATCCACTGAACATCCACCTCCTCCCCAACCCTCAGCCTCTCTCTCCTCCTCCAACAACCCCCCGATTTCGGGTCGTGGCCCCTTTCCCTCCACCCCTCCCCCCTACAACCCCCCCCTGCATTTGGTCCCTGACCCACCCTCTCTCAGCACCCTCCCACCACCCACCACCCCCGACTCGCCCTCTGATCGCTTCCCCTCTCCCGGACTTGCGATCCCGCCAGTCACACGGCAAACAAATCTCTCTGCAGCTCAGCGGGGTGACAGGACAGGGAGAGGCGGGGAGATGCTCTTAGTCAGGAATGCGGAGCCGCCACTGTTCTACCCCAATCCCTCTCTTCTGAGGTCAGACGACTGCTATCCTGCCGTTCACACCTCATCTAGCCCCCCCTCTTTACTTTCCTGACTTGTCCTGTTAACGTTTCCCTCTGGTCCTGCACCATGAACCCTCTGGTCGTTTAACCTCTCCTGCCCCCACCCCTCACAGACCGTTCCATTTATTCTTCCTTCCCCACCCCCACCTCAACTTCCCCCACTTTCACCACCCTAAAGCCTTTCACATTTCCAACGTTTCTCAGTTCAGGTGAAGCGACACCGACCTGAGAGCTGAACTCTGTTTCTCTCTCTCTGCAGATGCTGCCTGGCCTGCTGAGTGTTTACAGGGTTTTCTGTTGTTGTTACGAGAGCGCGCGAGTCAGTGGGATTCGTTTGGGGATTGATACAGCACTGACCCTCCGACAGTGCGGCACTCCCTCAGCGCGGCGCTCCCTCAGCACTGACCCTCCGACAGTGCGGTGCTCCCTCAGCACTGACCCTCCCACAGTGCGGTGCTCCCTCAGCACTGACTCTCCGACAGTGCGGTGCTCCCTCAGCACTGACCCTCCGACAGTGCGGCTCTCCCTCAGCACTGACCCTCCGACAGTGCGGCGCTCCCTCAGCACTGACCCTCTGACAGTGCGGCACTCCCTCAGCACTGACCCTCCCACAGTGCGGTGCTCCCTCAGCACTGACCCTCCGACAGTGCGGCGCTCCCTCAGCACTGACCCTCCGACAGTGCGGCTCTCCCTCAGCACTGACCCTCCGACAGTGCGGCGCTCCCTCAGCACTGACCCTCCGACAGTGCGGCGCTCCCTCAGCACTGACCCTCCCATAGTGCAACACTCCCTCAGCACTGACCCTCCGACAGTGCGGCGCTCCCTCAGCACTGACCCTCCGACAGTGCGGCGCTCCCTCAGCACTGACCCACCGACAGTGCGGCGCTCCCTCAGCACTGACCCTCCCACAGTGCGGTGCTCCCTCAGCACTGACCCTCCCCCAGTGCGGTGCTCCCTCAGCACTGACCCTCCCACAGTGCGGCACTCCCTCAGCACTGACCCTCCGACAGTGCGGCGCTCCCTCAGCACTGACCCTCCCACAGTGCAGCGCTCCCTCAGTACTGACCCTCCGAGAGTGCGGCGCTCCCTCAGCACTGACCCTCCCACAGTGCGGCGCTCCCTCAGCACTGACCCTCCGACAGTGCGGCGCTCCCTCAGCACTGACCCTCCCACAGTGCGGCACTCCCTCAGCACTGACCCTCCGACAGTGCGGCGCTCCCTCAGCACTGACCCTCCCACAGTGCGGCGCTCCCTCAGCACTGACCCTCCCACAGTGCGGCGCTCCCTCAGCACTGACCCTCCCATAGTGCAACACTCCCTCAGCACTGACCCTCCCACACTGCGGCGCTCCCTCAGCACTGACCCTCCGACAGCACGGAGCTCCCTCAGCACTGACCCTCCGACAGCACGGAGCTCCCTCAGCACTGACCCTCCCACAGTGCGGCGCTCCCTCAGCGCTGACCCTCCGACAGTGCGGCGCTCCCTCAGCACTGACCCTCCCACAGTGCGGCACTCCCTCAGCACTGACCCTCCCACAGTGCGGTGCTCCCTCAGCACTGACCCTCCCATAGTGCGACACTCCCTCAGCACTGACCCTCCGACAGTGCAGCGCTCCCTCAGCACTGACCCTCCCCCAGTGCGGTGCTCCCTCAGCACTGACCCTCCCACAGTGCGGCGCTCCCTCAGCACTGACCCTCCCATAGTGCGGCACTCCCTCAGCACTGACCCTCCGACAGTGCAGCGCTCCCTCAGCACTGACCCTCCCACAGTGCGGTGCTCCCTCAGCACTGACCCTCTGACAGTGCGGTGCTCCCTCAGCACTGACCCTCCGACAGTGCGGCACTCCCTCAGCACTGACCCTCCCACAGTGCGACACTCCCTCAGCACTGACCCTCCGACAGTGCAGCGCTCCCTCAGCACTAAACCTCCGACTGTGCGGTGCTCCCTCAGCACTGACCTTCCGACAGTGCGGCGCTCCCTCAGCACTAAACCTCCGACTGTGCGGCGCTCCCTCAGCACTGACCCTCCGACAGTGCGGCGCTCCCTCAGCACTAAACCTCCCACAGTGCGGCTCTCCCTCTGGCTGTTGGGATTGGATTACGGGACCCAGTGTCTGGAGTGGGGGCTCAAACCCAATTGCTTGACCACTGAGTGCTTTGAAGCTTATCAGAAGGCAACTAACTTTAGCGATTATCCATTTGTCACCAGCCACCAAATGAGGTCGTGCTTGACCTCTCACCTCAATGATGTGGTCTCGTCCATTTTTCCCGTGAATTACTTCGACTGCACAGATCTCAATCCCGCCGAACATCTCGGAACATTCGTCTGCCCAGAGCTTATACCTGGTGACAGAGAGGGAAAGCTTCAGTGTGTTGGCACCTTGACCTCTTGGGTGACCAATTGGGGCATCTAAAATATTTCAGACTCTGGTCGTCTGGGCCTTGTATCCTTATGACAGGCCCTATTACAAATCCTGTACAGCTATTGCAGGCCCTGTACCACTATTATAGGTCTTCTACACTCCTATGCAGGGCCAGTATCTCAGAGCCTGTACTCCTGAGGCCCTATACTCCCGTCTCAGGTCCCGGATTCCCGTCTCAGGCCCCGGATTCCCGTCTCAGGCCCCGGATTCCCGTCTCAGGCCCCGGATTCCCGTCTTAGGACTGAATCCGTATTAGGGCCTGTATTCCTGACTTAGGCCCTGTATTCCTGTCTCAGGACTGAATCCCTGTACTCCTATATCAGGGCCTGTATTCCTGTCTCAGGCCCTATACTTCTATATCAAGGCCTGTTTTCCTACCTCTAGCCTGTATTGCTATATCAGGGCCTGTGTTCCCATGTTAGGCCCTGTATTTGTGTCTCAGGCCCTGTATCCCAGTCTCAGGCCCCATTTCTCTGTCTCAAGCCCCATATTCCTTTCTCCTGAACTGCACTCTTGCCCCAGGCCCCGTATCCCTTTCTCCTGAACTGTATTCTTGCCCCAGGCCCTGTATCCCTGTCTCAGGCCCAGTATTCCTTTCTCCTGAACTGTATCCTTGCCCAGGGCCCCAGACTCCATTCCCAGGGCCTATACTCCAATCACCAGGCTTGGTCTCAGGGCCTGGACCTCTATCCCAGACTCTGCAGCCTGATCTGCAGGCTTTGCACAGTTCTCTTAAGCCCTGTTCTCTTACATCCAGGGCCTGTACTCCTACCTCAGGATCTGTGCTCCTCTAGGCCTCTGTTCTCCCATCTCAGGGCCTAGTCTCCTATCCCAAGCACCAGGCTCCTGGCTGAGGCCTAGTTTGTGCCCTCTCAGGCCTGCGCTCCAGGCACTCACGGGCTGGCCGCCCTCCCTCCATCCTCCTCGCCCTCCCTCGGGTTTCCCCGCTCCCTCCCCCCAGCGGCCGTGTGAGGCCCCGCTGGGCTGGCGATCTCCCAACCGGCCCTCAACGGGGCCCTGCCTTCACCCCAGCTGGCGACGGAAGCACTAAGCCTTGGCCGGAAACCCGACCCTGGACCCCTTTCAAAAAGGGAACGTGGGGTCAGGCGCCGAGGAGTCTGGTTCCCCTCCCACCCACCCACCCCCCCCTCCTCAATCGCCGCACCCTTGCACCCGAGGGGGGTCCAAATGAGCCGAGAAGAGGGTTTGAACCCAGCGCCGTCCCAACCCCGCATTGTGCATTCACCTGTCCGTCATGGCCACTTGTTCCAACATGGCGGACCCTGTGTTGGCTTTCCAATTCCCCGAGATTGACGTCCTCCTGGAAAAGGGGCCAAAAAAATATATACACGTTAGGATTGTCCATTCGATAATACAGCCCCGACTGTGACCTCCGACCTCCAGCTCCCAAGGGCCGGAATATTTTTAAAAAAAAGAACGTCTCCCGCGGGGAGGTTGCCCACGGTTGAGTGGATCGAGGGGGGCATTTTGGGGGGGCAGTTAAGAGTGGGCCACATCGCTGCACAGGGTCTGGAGTCACGTGTAGGCCAGACCAGCGAAGGGCAGCAGATTTCAGTCCCTCGGGGGGCATTAGTGAACCAGACGGGGTTTTTATGACAATCGGGGATAAGTTCAGGGTCACCATCACTGAGATTAACTTTTCAATTCCAGATTTATATATAAGCTGAAGTTTATTTCCTCCCCCAGAGGCTGTGGTGGGATTTGATCCCGTCTCTCAGGGTCATGCTCCCTCAGCACTGACCCTCCGACAGCGCAGCTCTCCCTCAGCACTGACCCTCCGACAGTGCGGCACTCCCTCAGCACTGACTCTCCCAAAGTGACCCACTCCCACAGCACTGACCCTCCAACAGTGCAGTGCTCCCTCAGCGCTGACCCTCCCACAGTGCGGCACTCCCTCAGCACTGACCCTCCGACAGTGCGGCGCTCCCTCAGCACTGACCCTCCGACAGTGCGGCACTCCCTCAGCGCTGACCCTCCGACAGTGCGGCGCTCCCTCAGCACTGACCCTCCGACAGTGCGGCGCTCCCTCAGCGCTGACCCTCCCACAGTGCGGCACTCCCTCAGCGCTGACCCTCCACAGTGCGGCACTCCCTCAGCACTGACCCTCCGACAGTGCGGCGCTCCCTCAGCACTGACCCTCCCACAGTGCGGCGCTCCCTCAGCACTGACCCTCCGACAGTGCGGCACTCCCTCAGCACTGACCCTCCGACAGTGCGGCACTCCCTTAGCACTGACCCTCTAAATTGGTGCCCGGGGCAGTGCCGGCCTAGATTATGGGGACCAGACTCCCTCAGGTGCAGCTCAACTAGCAGCAGACAGCTCTGCTTTTATTTGTCCTGCTGCACTCTCAGTACAACTATTTGTTAGCTATCTTCACTGCAGGAAAATGGAGAATGTGCAATACTACTCTTGAGTAGACAAGGGCAGTGGTGGTGCGGGGACACTCAGGAAAGTTGTAACATGTGGTCTCTCTAACACAAATGCAGTGATGGTTCTAATTAAGCCACAATCTGGAATAGCAGGAGATCAAAAGTGCCCTGCAGCAGGAATATTATGGTCATAGGCTCTCAGCCAAAAAAACCGTTGATCACTCTCTGCGCGCTAGATAGGTCAGAATTTCTGAATCACAAGTCATCACTAACTTTCACAACAGCTGGGCTCACAGAACAGGATGATGCGAATTAAAAAGTGCCTCTCGTTCAGGCACAATGAGCGCAAGGTTAACCCTAAATCCCTCAATGATCAAATAACAACTCTCCTACCACACTTTCCACATCAAACACTCCCAGGACAGGTACAGCACAGGATTAGATACAGAGTAAAGCTCCTTCTACACTGTCCCCATCAAACACTCCCAGGACAGGTACAGCACGGGGTTAGATATAGAGTAAATCTCCCTCTACACTGTCCCCATCAAACACTCCCAGGACAGGTACGTCACGGGGTTAGATACAGAGTAAAGCTCCCTCTGCACCGTCCCCATCAAACACTCCCAGGACAGGTACAACACGGGGTTAGATACAGAGTAAAGCTCCCTCTACACTGTCCCCATCAAACGCTCCCAGGACAGGTACAGCACGGGGCTAGATACAGAGTAAAGCTCCCTCTACACCGTCCCCATCAAACACTCCCAGGACAGGTACAGCACGCGGTTAGATACAGAGAAATGCTCCCTCTACACCATCCCCATCAAACACTCCCAGGACAGGTACAGAATGGGGTTAGACACAAAGTAAAGCTCCCTCTACACCGTCCCCATCATGCACTTGCACGCCATGTATAGCACCGGAATAGCAGGAGATCGAAAGTGCCCTGCAGCAGGACTATTATGGTCATAGGCTCTCAGCCAAAACAACTGTTCGTCACACTCTGTGCGCTTGATAGGTCAGAATTTCTGAATCACAACTCATCACTAACTTTCACAACAGCTGGGCTCACAGAACAGGATGATATGAATTAACAAGTGCTCTCGTTCAAGCACAATGAGGGCAAGGTTAACCCTAAATCCCTCAATGATCAAAGAACAACTCTCCTGCCACACTGTCCCCATCAAACACTCCCAGGACAGGTACAGCACGGGGTTAGATACAGAGTAAATCTCCCTCTACACTGTCCCCATCAAACACTCCCAGGACAGGTACAACACGGGGTTAGATACAGAGTAAAGCTCCGTCTACACCATCCCCATCAAACACTCCCAGGACTGGTACAGCACAGGGTTAGATACAGAGTAAAGCTCTCTCTACACCGTCCCCATCAAACACTCCCAGGACAGGTACAGCACAGGGTTAGATACAGAGTAAAGCTCTCTCTACACCGTCCCCATCAAACACTCCCAGGACAGGTACAGCACGGGGTTAGATACAGAGTAAAGCTCCCTCTACACTGTCCCCATCAAACACTCCCAGGACAGGTACAGCACAGGGTTAGATACAGAGTAAATCTCCCTCTACACCGTCCCCACAAACACTCCCAGGACAGGTACAGCACAGGGTTAGATACAGAGTAAAGCTCCCTCTACATTGTTCCCATCAAACACTCCCAGGACAGGTACAGCACAGGGTTAGATACAGAGTAAATCTCCCTCTACACTGTCCCCATCAAACACTCCCAGGACAGGTACAACACGGGGTTAGATACAGAGTAAAGCTCCCTCTACACCGTCCCTATCAAACACTCCCAGGACAGGTACAGCACAGGGTTAGATACAGAGTAAATCTCCCTCTACACTGTCCCCATCAAACACTCCCAGGACAGGTACAGCACGGGGTTAGATACAGAGTAAATCTCCCTCTACACTGTCCCCATCAAACACTTCCAGGACAGGTACAGCACGGGGTTAGATACAGAGTAAATCTCCCTCTACACTGTCCCCATCAAACACTCCCAGGACAGGTACAAAACGAGCTTAGATACGGAGTTAACCTCCCTCTACACCGTCCCAATTAAAAACTCCCAGGGCTGGTGCAGCACAGGTTTAGATCCAGATTAAAGCTCAATCTACACTGTCCACATCAAACACTCACAGGACATGTAAAGCACGATATTAGATACAGAGTAAAGCTCCGTCAACACTATCCCCATCAAACACTCCCAGCACAGGTACAGCACGGGGTTAAATAGAGAGTAAAACTCCCTCTACACTGTCCCCCATCAAACACTCCCAGGACAGGTACAGCACGGGGTTAGTTACAGAGTAAAGCTCCCTCTACACCGTCCCCATCAAACACTCCCAGGAAAGGTACAGCACGGGGTGAGATACAGAGTAAAGCTCCCTCTACGCTGTCCATACCAAACACTCCCCAGACAGGTACAACACTGGGTTGGATACAGAGTAATTCTCCCTCTACACTGTCCAGATCAAACAGTCCAAGGACAGGTACAGTATGGGCTTGTATACAGAGTAAAGCTGCCCTTACACCGACCCCATCAAACACTCCCAGGATATTTACAGCACGTGGTGACATACTGAGTAAAGATCCCTCTACACCGTCCCCATCAAACACTCCCAGGACAGGTACAGCAGGGGTTGGATACAGAGTAATGCTGCCCCTACACCGACCACATGAAACACTCCCAGGAGAGGTAAAGCACGGAATTAGATACAGAGTAAAGCTCCCTCTACACTGTCCCCATCAAACACTCCCAGGACAGATACGGCACGGGGTTAGATACAGAGTAAAGCTCCCTCTATACCGTCCCCATCAAGCACTCCCAGGACAGGTCCAGAATGGGTTAGATACAGAATAAACTCCCTCTACACAGTCCCCATCAAACACTCCAAGGACAGGTACAGCACTGGGTTAGATACGGAGTAAAGTTCCCTCTGCACTCTCCCCGTCAAACACTCCCAGGACAGGTACAGCACAGGGTGAGATACAGAGTAAAGCTCCCTCTACACCGTCCCCATCAAACACTCCCAGGACAGGTACTGCATGTGGTTAGATACAGATTAAATCTCTCTCTACACTGTCCCTATCAAACACTCCTAGGAAGTCAACAGCATGTGGCAAGATACAGAGTAAAGCTTCCTCTAAACTGTCCCCATCAAAAACTCCCAGGACAGGTACAGCACGGGGTTAGATACAGAGAAATGCTCCCTCCACACTGTCCCCATCAAACACTCCCTGGACTGCTGCAGCACGGGGGAAGATACAGAGTAATCCTCCCTCTAGACCTTCCCCATCAAATACTCCCAGGACAGCTACAGCACAGGGTTAGATAAAGAGTAAATCTCCATCTACACTGTCCAGATCAAACACTCCCAGGACAGGTACAGCAGGGGTTGGATACAGAGTAATTCTGCCCCTACACCGACCACATGAAACACTCCCAGGACAGGTACAGCACGGGGTAAGATACAGAGTAAAGCACCCTCTACACTGTCCCCATCAAACACTCCCAGGACAGGTACAGCACAAGGTTAGATACAGAGTAAAACTGCCTCTACGATGTCCACATCAAACACCCCCAGGACAGGTACAGCATGGGGTTAGATAGAGAGTAAAGCTTCCTCTACACCATCCCAATCAAACACTCCTGGACAGGTACAGCACGGGGTTAAATACAGAGTAAAGCTCCCTCTACACTGTCCCCATCAAACACTCCCAGGACAGTTATAGCACAGGGTTAGATACAAAGTTAAGTTCCCTCTACCCTGTCCCCATCAGACACTCCCAGGAAAGGTACAGCACAGAGTTAGATACAGAGTAAAGCTCACTCTACATCGTCCCAATCCATCTCCCCCAGGACAGGTACAGCACGGGGTTAGATACAGAGTAAAGCTCCCTCTAAGGTGTCCACATCAAAGACTCCCAGGACAGGTACAGCACGGGGTTAGATACTGAGTAAATCTCCCTCTACACTGTCCCCATCAAACACTCCCAGGACAGGTACCGCACAGGGTTAGATACAGAGTAATGCTGCCCCTACACCGACCACATGAAACACTCCCAGGAGAGGTAAAGCACGGGGTTAGATACAGATTAAAGTTCCCTCTACACTCTCCCCATCAAACACTCCCAGGACAGATACGGCACGGGGTTAGATACAGAGTAAAGCTCCCTCTATACCGTCCCCATCAAGCACTCGCAGGACAGGTCCAGAATGGGTTAGATACAGAATAAACTCCCTCTACACCGTCCCCATCAAACACTCCAAGGACAGGTAGAGCACTGGGTTAGATACGGAGTAAAGTTCCCTCTGCACTCTCCCCGTCAAACACTCCCAGGACAGGAACAGCACAGGGTTAGATACAGAGTAAAGCTCCCTCTACACCGTCCCCATCAAACACTCCTAGGACAGGTACTGCATGTGGCAAGACACAGAGTAAATCTTCCTCTAAACTGTCCCCATCAAAAACTCCCAGGACAGGTACAGCACAGGGTTAGATACAGAGAAAAGCTCCCTGCACGCTGTCCCCATCAAACACTCCCAGGAGGGGTACAGCACAGGGGAAGATATAGAGTAATCCTCCCTCTAGACCGTCCCGATCAAACACACCCAGGACAGCTACAACACAGGGTGAGATACAGAGTAAATCCCCCTCTACACCATCCCAATCAAACACTCCTGGACAGGTACTGCATGTGGTTAGATACAGAGTAACGCTCCCTCTACACCGTCCCCATCAAACACTCCCAGGACAGGTACAGCACGGGGTTAGATACAGAGTAAAGCTCCCTCTACACTGTCCCCATCAAACACTCCTAGGAAGTTTACAGCACGGGGTTAAATACACAGTAAAGCTTCATATACACGGTCCCCATCAAACACTCCCAGGACAGGTACAGCACGGGGTTAGATACAGAGTAAAGCTCCCTCTACACTGTCCCCATCAAACACTCCCAGGACAGGTTCAGCACGGGGTTAGATACAGAGTAAAGCTCCCTCCACACTATCCCCATCAAAAACTCCCAGACAGGTACAGCACGGGTTTAGATACAGTGTAATGCTCCCTCTTTACTGTCCACATCAAACACTCCCAGGAGAGGTACAGCACGTGGTTAGATACAGAGTATTTCTCACTCTACACTCTCCCCATCAAACATTCCCAGGACAGATACAGCACTGGGTGAGATACTGAGTAAAGCACCCTCTACACTTTCCCCATCAAACACTCCCAGGACAGGTAAAGCACGGGGTTATAAACAGAGTAAATTTCCCTCTGCACTGTCCACATCAAGCTCTCCCAGGAGAGGTAGAGTATGGGGTTAGATACAGAGTAAATCTCCCTCTACACCGTCCCCGTCAAACAGTCCCAGCACAGGTACAGCACAGGCTGAGTGACTGAGTAAAGATCCCTCTCCACTGTCCCCTTCCATCACCCCCAGGACAGTTCCAGCAAAGGGTGAGATACAGAGAAAAGATCCCTCTACACGGTCCCCATCAAGCACTCCCAGGATAGGTAGAGCATGGGGTTAGATACAGAGTATTTCTCACTCTACACTGTCCTCATCAAACACTCCCAGGACAGGGACAGCACGGGGTAAGATACAGATTAAAGCTCCCTCTACACTGTCCCCATCAAACACTCCCAGGACAACTAAAGCACAGGGTTAGATACAGAGTAAATCTCCCTTTACACCTTCCCCATCAAACACTCCCAGGACAAGTACAGCACGGGGTTAGATACAGAGTAAAGCTCTCTCTACACCACCCCAATCAAACACTCCCAGGACAGGTACAGCACGGGGTTCGATACAGAGTAAAGCTCCCTCCACACTATCCCCATCAAAAACTCCCAGACAGGTAGAGCAGTGGGTTAAATAGAGAGTAAAGCTGCCTCTACACGGTCCCCATCAAACACTCCCAGGACAGGTACAGCAAAGGGTTAGATACAGAGTAAAGCTCCCTCTACACCGTCCCCGTCAAACACTCCCAGGACAGGTACTGCATGTGGTTAGATACAGAGTAAATCTCTCTCTACACTGTCCCCATCAAACACTCCCAGGACAGGTACAGCACGGGGTTAGATACAGAGTAAAGCTCCCTCTACACTGTCCCCATCAAACACTCCCAGGACAGGTACAGCACGGGGTTAGATACAGAGTAAAGATCCCTCTACACTGTCCCCATCAAAGACTCCCAGGACAGGTACAGCACGGGGTTAGATACAGAGTAAATCTCCCTCTACACTGTCGCCATCAAACGCTCCCAGGACTGGTACAGCACAGGGGAAGATACAGAGTTATCCTCCCTCTACACCGTCCCCATCAAACACTCCCAGGACATGTACAGCACGGGGTTAGATACAGAGTAAAGCTCCCTCTTAGCTGTCCACATCAAACACCCCAGGACAGGCACAGCACGGGGTTAGATACAGAGTAAAGCTCCCTCTACACCGTCCCCATCAAAAACTCCCAGGACAGGTACAGCACGGGGTTAGATACAGAGTAAATCTCCCTCTACACCGTCCCCATCAAACACTCCCAGGATAGGTATAGCGCAGGGTTAGTTAGAGAGTATAGCTCCTTCTACACTGTCCCCATCAAACACTCCCAGGACATTACCAGCACGGGGTTAGATACAGAGTAAATCTCCCTCTACACCGTCCCCATCAAACACTCCCAGGATAGGTATAGCGCAGGGTTAGTTAGAGAGTATAGCTCCTTCTACCCTGTCCCCATCAAACACTCCCAGGACATTACCAGCACGGGGTTAGATACAGAGTAAAGCTCCCTCTACACTGTCCCCATCAAAAACTCCCAGGACAGGTACAGCACGGGGTTAGATACAGAGTAAAGCTCCCTCTACACTGTCCCCATCAAACACTCCCAGGACAGGTACAGCACGGGGTTAGATACAGAGTAAAGCTCCCTCCACACTATCCCCATCAAAAACTCCCAGGACAGGTACAGCACGGGGTTAGATACAGAGTAAAGCTCTCTCTACGCTGTCCACATCAAACACTCCCAGGACAGGTACAGCACGGGGTTAGATACAGAGTAAAGCTGCCTCTACACTGTCCCCATCAAACACTCCCAGGACAGGTACAGCACGGGGTTGGTTACATAGTATAGCTCCCTCTACACTCTCCCCATCAAACACTCCAAGGACAGGTACAGCACAGGGTTAGATACAGAGCAAAGCTCCCTCTACACTGTCCACATCAAACACTCCTAGGAAGTGTACAGCATCAGGTTCGATATAGAGTAAACCTCGGTCTACACCGTCCCCGTCAAACACTCCCAGGAGTTGTTGGCTGTGAGAATCGGATGGTATGGTCTGCTTACTCCCACCATATTTTCCCCAGATGCACAGGACTGGCTTTGCACCTGATGTGAATTTTACATGTTACAATGCACAATATTTTTCGTTCACTTTGCCATCTATCCCTTGCTCTCACTCCCTCCCTATCTCTGTAACCTCCTCCATCTCCTAATTCCGTCCCTATCTCTGTAACCTCCTCCAGCCCCTAATACCGTCCCTATCTCTGTAACCTCCTCCAGCCCTAATACCTTCCCTATCTCTGTAACCTCCTCCAGCCTCTACACCCCTCCCTATATCTGTAACCTCCTCCAGCCCCTACATCCTCCCTATCTCTGTAAACTCCCCCAGCCCCTACAACCCCTCCCTATCTCTGTAACCTCCTCCAGCCTCTACACCCCTCCCTATCTCTGTAACCTCCTCCAGCCCCTACACCCCTCCCTATATCTGTAACCTCCTCCAGCCCCTACACCCCTCCCTATCTCTGTAACCTCCTCCAGCCCCTACAACCCTCCCTATCTCTGTAACCTCCTCCAGCCCCTACAACCCTCCCTATCTCTGTAACCTCCTCCAGCCCCTACAACCCTCCCTATCTCTGTAACCGCCTCCAGCCCCTACACCCCTCCCTATCTCTGTAACCTCCTCCAGCCCCTACAACCCTCCCTATCTCTGTAACCTCCTCCAGCCCCTACACCCCTCCCTATCTCTGTAACCTCCTCCAGCCCCTACACCCCTCCCTATCTCTGTAACCTCCTCCAGCCCCTGCAACCCTCCCTATCTCTGTAACCCCCTCCAGCCCCTACAACCCTCCCTATCTCTGTAACCTCCTCCAGCCCCTACACCCCTTCCTATCTCTGTAACCTCCTACAACCATCCGAGGTCTCTGATCTCCTCCAATTCCGGCCTCTCGAGCATCCCCCGATTCCCATCGCTCCACCATTGGCGGCCGTGCCTTCAGTTGCCTGGGGCGGGGGGGGTCCCTGAGCTCTGGAATTCCCTCCCTAAACCTCTCCGACCCCCCACTCTCTCTCTCTCCCCATCTTCTCTCAGTCTCTCTCTCTCTCTCTCTCTCTCTTCTTCTCTCTCTTTTTCTCTATGCCTCTCTCCATCTCACTCTGTCTCTCTTTTTCTCTCCATCTCTCTCTTTTTCTCTATGTCTCTCTCCATCTCACTCTGTCTCTCTTTTTCTCTCCACCTCTCTCTTTTTCTCTCTCCATCGCTCTTCTTTTCTGACTCTCTGCCTCTCTCTGCCTCTCTCTCTGCCTCTCTCTCTGCCTCTCTCTCTGCCTCTCTCTCTGCCTCTCTCTCTGCCTCTCTCTCTGCCTCTCTCTCTGCCTCTCTCTCTGCCTCTCTCTCTCCTTCTCTCTCTCCTTCTCTCTCTCCTTCTCTCTCTCCTTCTCTCTCTCCTTCTCTCTCTCCTTCTCTCTCTCCTTCTCTCTCCGCCTCTCTCTCCGCCTCTCTCTCTGCCTCTCTCTCTGCCTCTCTCTGCCTCTCTCTGCCTCTCTCTCCCTCTGTCTCTCATCTTCTCTCTGTTTCTCTCTCCTTCTCTCTCTCTCTCTCTCTCCCTCCTTCTCTCTCTCTCTCTCTCTCTCCCCCTCCTTCATTCTCTCTCTCTCCTTCCTCCTTTAATACGCTCCTTAAAAACCGATGGTTTATTGTGTTAAGAATGTTATACAAATGCAGGTTGTTTCTAATTAAGCAGCTGGGGAAGTTGGATACTGAAAGCTGCGGGTTGGTGAACATAACATTGTGGTTTTTTGGGCTATCCTTTTCATTCTGGGAAAGACGAATTCATCGCTGAGGCAGCTCCTTGTCACTGACTCCCTGATGAACTGTCATTCACTGGAAGGTTGTGGTTACAATTCTTTCAGTTTCCCTTGTGATGGGCCTATGTCTGCACTCAGCCTCACCCCACGCGCACTGGTTTCCCTCTCCCCTGCTATCCCAATTGTCACCCCCACTCTGGGGAAGGATGGGCGGGCTGCTGACCTTCGACCCCCGCCAGCGGCTGCCCATTGGAGTGTCACAATTCAGGATCGCAAAGGTGGTGGGAGAGAGAGAGTGAGATGGAGAGAGAGGGGGTGTGTGTGTGTGAGAGAGAGAGAGATGGAGAGAGAGGGAGTGTGTGAGAGAGAGAGAGATGGAGAGAGATGGAGAGAGAGGGAGTGTGTGAGAGAGAGAGAGATGGAGAGAGAGGGAGTGTGAGAGAGAGAGAGAGAGAGATGGAGAGAGAGAAGGAGTGTGAGAGAGAGAGAGAGATGGAGAGAGAGAGGGAGTGTGAGAGAGAGAGAGAGAGATGGAGAGAGATGGAGAGAGAGGGAGTGTGTGAGAGAGAGAGATGGAGAGAGAGGGAGTGTGAGAGAGAGAGAGAGATGGTGAGAGAGAGGGAGTGTGAGAGAGAGAGAGAGATGGAGAGAGATGGAGAGAGAGGGAGTGTGTGTGAGAGAGAGAGATGGAGAGAGAGAGGGAGTGTGAGAGAGAGAGAGAGATGGAGAGAGATGGAGAGAGAGGGAGTGTGTGTGAGAGAGAGAGAGAGAGATGGAGAGAGAGGGAGTGTGTGTGAGAGAGAGAAATGGAGAGAGAGGGAGTGGTGAGAGAGAGAGCGAGATGGAGAGAGAGGGCGTGTGTGAGAAAGAGAGAGATGAAGAGAGAGGTGGTGTGTGAGAGAGAGAGAGAGAGAGATGGAGATAGAGGGAGTATGTGAGAGAGAGATGGAGATAGACGGAGTGTGTGAGAGAGAGAGAGAGAGAGATGGAGAGAGGGGGAGTGTGTGAGAGAGAGAGAGAGAGAGATGGAGAGAGGGGGAGTGTGTGTGTGAGAGAGAGAGAGAGATGGAGAGAGAGGGAGTGTGTGTGTGAGAGAGAGAGAGAGAGATGGAGAGAGAGGGAGTGTGTGTGTGAGAGAGAGAGAGAGAGATGGAGAGAGAGGGAGTGGTGAGAGAGAGGGGAGTGGTGAGAGAGAGAGAGAGAGATGGAGAGAGAGGGTGTGTGAGAGAGAGAGAGGGATGGAGAGAGAGGGGGTGTGTGAGAGAGAGAGGGATGGAGAGAGAGGGAGTGGTGAGAGAAAGAGAGATGGAGAGAGAGGAAGTGTGTGTGTGAGAGAGATGGAGAGAGAGATGGAGTGTGTGAGAGAGAGAGAGATGGAGAGAGAAGGAGTGGTGAGAGAGAGAGAGAGAGATGGAGAGAGAGGGAGTGGTGAGAGAGAGAGATGGAGAGAGAGGGAGTGGTGAGAGAGAGAGAGATGGAGAGAGAGGGAGTGGTGAGAGAGAGAGAAATGGAGAGAGAGGGAGTGGTGAGAGAGAGAGAAATGGAGAGAGAGGGAGTGGTGAGAGAGAGAGAAATGGAGAGAGAGGGAGTGGTGAGAGAGAGAGAAATGGAGAGAGAGGGAGTGGTGAGAGAGAGAGAAATGGAGAGAGGGAGTGGTGAGAGAAAGAGAGATGGAGAGAGAGGGAGTGTGTGAGAGAGAAGGAGTGTTGAGAGAGAGTAAGAGAGATGGAGATTAGGAGAGAGAGAGACAGAAAGAGTGCAGTGTGGTATTTTTTGCCTGAAACCAAACAATGAGAGTACATATTCTTCTCTTTAATACATTCAACCCAGAGAAACACTTAAACAACAACAAAAATACCTGGAAAAACTCAGCAGGTCTGGCAGCATCTGCAGAGAGGAACACAGTTAACGTTTCGAGTCCGAATGACTCTTGTTTTTGTTTTGAATTTCCAGCATCCACAGTTTTTTGCTTTTATCAGAGAAACACTTCACCTCACATGAAACTAAAGCCCATCAAAATCTTGCATAAATAATCACTACTAACTATGGGGGCAGGAAGACCACAATCAGTGCAATCATGCGAAACCATCAATACAATGGCTTTCAGTTCAAGACTAGTTACGGGATCAGGAAGACAATGATAAACATCATTCGAGCCCATTAAAAACAATGAGATAACAATCACCTGGGGAAGCCCACCAAAATCAGACAAAGAACTAACCTTAATTTGGATTGAGATAAGAAATTTAAAAAAAAACAGGATAACTGGGCCAGGAGATCTGAAGTGAGCAGCTTTTGGGCAGGGACACAGAAAGATGAGCAGTTGGAAAGCTGACACAGGGCGGTGAGCAGTTGGGAGAGGTTGAAGCCGAGTTTAAGCAGGGAGCTGAGCCAAGCGCAGGGAGGAGATCTGGAGGTTTTGCAGGTCCACAGGCAACATCAGGGAGAGGGGCACGGGGTGGCAGGCTCAACCGAAGACAACAAGGCCTCAACCCCTAGCCCTCCACCAAGATCGACCACCCACAACCGCGTCCTCCACCCAACTGAAGAACCTTCGCCGATTCCACAGACCAGGACCACGTGGGGATGACAGGCCCCAGAGGACACAAAGAGCATACCCCAAAACTGCAACCCGCTTACCTGGCTGGATTTCGACCGGTGAATGAACCCTGGGTTGGGGAGCTTGATCCCTGACCTCTCCTAGTTCAGATTAGTTAGGTTTGGGGAGTGGAACAAGGGTAAGGGGATTAGTATTGTGATTTTCCCTCATTATGCCGTGTGTCTCCCTTTCTTACTTAAGTGTACTTTGTAGGTCTGTATAATCTCAGTGTAATCCGAATGTTATAAATTCATTTGTGACTTCAATAAACCCAGTTTTTTCTTACACTAAAACCAGTTGTCTGCTGCACTTTGTCACAACCCCCAAATAAATCCAAGGTCTAGAACCCAGGGAGTGGGAGCGATTCGGACTGCTCAGAGGTCAGAGGTGAAGCTGACACACACCACCGCCCATGACAGAGAGAAAGAGAGTGTGTGTGAGAGAGAAATGGAGAGAGAGGGAAAGTGCGAGAGAAATGGAGAGAGGGAGTGCATGAGAGTGAGACAAATGGAGAGAGAGGGAGTGTGAGAGAGAGAGACAGGGAGAGATGGAGAGAAGGAGAGGGAGTGTGTGTGTGAGAGACAGAGATGGAGAGAAGGATTGTATGTGAGAGAGAGATAGATGGGGAGAGGTGGAGAGAGAGAGGGAGTGTGTGTGAGAGAGACAGAGAGAGAGATGGAGAGAGAGAGAGAGCAAAAGAAAGAAAGGTATAGAGAGGGGAGGAAAGAGAGAGAGGGGGAGAGATGGAGAGAGGGAGTGTATGAGAGAGAGAGTGGAGAGAGAATGTGTAATAGAGAGATGGGGAGAGAGCGAGATAGAGAGATGGGGAGAGAGAGAAATGGAGAGAGATAGAGGGAGAAGGAGCAAGAGGGAGCTAGAGAGAGAGAAAGGGAAAGAAAGATATATAGGGAGAGAGGGTACAAGAGAAGAGATGGAGAGAGTGAGAGAGATGGGGAGAGGCAGAGAGAGATGGGGAGAGAGAGGGAGAGATGGGGAGAGGGAGAGACAGAGAGAGATGGGGAGAGAGAGAGAGATGGGGAGAGAGAGAGAGATGGGGAGAGAGATGGGGAGAGAGAGAGAGAGAGAGAGAGAGGCAGATAGAGCGACAGAGAGCGACAGAGAGAGAGGAAGACGGAGAGAGAGAAAGAGAAGCAGAGGGGCAGGAGAGGGACACAGGAACAGGAGGAGGCCATTCAGTCCCTCATGTCTGTTCTACTATTTGTTGAGATTGTGGCTGATCTGGATCTGAACTCCAGCCACCATGTTGGCTCCTTCTATGCCTGAGGCCAAATTAAAAACCCTGTCGCTGTCTGGTTGGTAATGATGAAATGCAGCAGCACCTTGGGCTTTCTGCAGGAGGGGACCCCACACACGCACACACACATACACACACACACACACACACACACACACCGCGTGCCCACTGAAGGCTAGAGCGTGCGTGGGAGCAAATGACAACTCGCTACCCCTCCCTGGGTCTGTGCACCACCCTCTCCGACCCTGGGAGAGTTCTCAAGTCGGGGATGCGCCCCCCCCACCCACCCCCCCAACCCAGCTCCCAACTCCGACAGCCTTCCGGCCCTGGCTGCCCCACGACCCCAGGGCATCTCTCTGACCCCGGGGCTGCCCCACGACCCCGGCAGTGCCCTCTGACCCCAGGGCCGCTCTCTGACTTACATGTAGGCCTTGTAATTGTTGCCAATTTTCTGGATGCGGAGGTCGTACTTGGCGTCGATGAAAGGCTCTGTGGTGGCGTAGGTCTTCGTCAGGGCCACCACACTGGCGATGTCCTGGAAATCGTAATGGTGGTCCACCTTGACCTGCAGACCGAGAGACAAGGCCGAAGGGGGTGGTGGGGCGAGGGGGTGAGAGGTGAAGGGCAGAGGGACGAGAAAGGAGAGAACAGAGCTGAATATCTTCCATAACAACAACTGCCAAGAGCACGTTCAATAGATCAGGACACACCGAGAGCTCATTCTCTGACAGGGCCACACTGTCGAGGGGTCAGTCAGTCACACAGTGACAGGGCCACACTATCGAGGGGTCAGTCAGTCACACAGTGACAGGGCCGCACTATCGAGGGGTCAGTCAGTCAGTGACACAGTGACAGGGCCGCACTATCGAGGGGTCAGTCAGTGACACAGTGACAGGGCCGCACTATCGAGTGGTCAGTCAGTGACACAGTGACAGGGCCGCACTATCGAGGGGTCAGTCAGTCAGTGACACAGTGACAGGGCCGCACTATCGAGGGGTCAGTCAGTAACAGAGACAGGGCCGCACTATCGAGTGGTCATTCAGTCAGACAGTGACAGGGCCGCACTATCGAGGGGTCAGTCAGTCACACAGTGACAGGGCCGCACTATCGAGGGGTCAGTCAGTAACAGTGACAGGGCCGCACTATCGAGTGGTCAGTCAGTCAGACAGTGACAGGGCCGCACTATCGAGTGGTCAGTCAGTCAGACAGTGACAGGGCCGCACTATCGAGGGGTCAGTCAGACAGTCAGTGACACAGTGACAGGACCGCACTATCGAGGGGTCAGTCAGTCAGTGACACAGTGACAGGGCCGCACTATCGAGGGGTCAGTCAGTGACACAGTGACAGGGCCGCACTATCGAGGGGTCAGTCAGTGACACAGTGACAGGGCCGCACTATCGAGGGGTCAGTCAGTGACACAGTGACAGGGCCGCACTATCGAGGGGTCAGTCAGACAGTGACACAGTGACAGGGCCGCACTATCGAGTGGTCAGTCAGTAACAGTGACAGGGCCGCACTATCGAGTGGTCAGTCAGTCAGACAGTGACAGGGCCGCACTATCGAGGGGTCAGTCAGTCAGACAGTGACAGGGCCGCACTATCGAGGGGTCAGTCAGTGACACAGCGACAGGGCCGCACTATCGAGTGGTCAGTCAGTCAGACAGTGACAGGGCCGCACTATCGAGGGGTCAGTCAGTCACACGGTGACAGGGCCGCACTATCGAGGGGTCAGTCAGTCAGACAGTGACAGGGCCGCACTGTCGAGCGGTCAGTCAGTCAGTGACACAGTGACAGGGCCGCACTATCGAGGGGTCAGTCAGTCAGACAGTGACAGGGCCGCACTGTCAAGCGGTCAGTCAGTCAGTGACACAGTGACAGGGCCGCACTATCGAGGGGTCAGTCAGTGACACAGTGACAGGGCCGCACTATCGAGGGGTCAGTCAGTGACACAGTGACAGGGCCGCACTATCGAGTGGTCAGTCAGTGACACAGTGACAGGGCCGCACTGTCGAGCGGTCAGTCAGTCAGTGACACAGTGACAGGGCCGCACTATCGAGTGGTCAGTCAGTCAGACAGTGACAGGGCCGCACTATCGAGGGGTCAGTCAGTGACACAGTGACAGGGCCGCACTATCGAGGGGTCAGTCAGTGACACAGTGACAGGGCTGCACTATCGAGGGGTCAGTCAGTCAGTGACACAGTGACAGGGCCGCACTATCGAGTGGTCAGTTAGTGACACAGTGACAGGGCCGCACTATCGAGGGGTCAGTCAGTCACACAGTGACAGGGCCGCACTATCGAGGGGTCAGTCAGTCAGTGACACAGTGACAGGGCCGCACTATCGAGGGGTCAATCAGTGACACAGTGACAGGGCAGCGCTATCGAGTGGTCAGTAGGTGACACAGTGACAGGGCCGCAGTATCGAGGGGTCAGTCAGTCAGACAGTGACAGGGCCGCACTGTCGAGCGGTCAGTCAGTCAGTGACACAGTGACAGGGCCGCACTATCGAGGGGTCAGTCAGTGACACAGTGACAGGGCCGCACTATCGAGGGGTCAGTCAGTCAGACAGTGACAGGGCCGCACTATCGAGGGGTCAGTCAGTCAGTGACACAGTGACAGGGCCGCACTATCGAGGGGTCAGTCAGTGACACAGTGACAGGGCCGCACTATCGAGTGGTCAGTCAGTGACACAGTGACAGGGCCGCAATGTCGAGGGGTCAGTCAGTGACACAGTGACAGGACCGCACTATCGAGGGGTCAGTCAGTGACACAGTGACAGGGCCGCACTATCGAGGGGTCAGTCAGTCAGTCACACAGTGACAGGGCCGCACTATCGAGTGGTCAGTCAGTGACACAGTGACAGGGCCGCACTATCGAGGGGTCAGTCAGTGACACAGTGACAGGGCAGCGCTATCGAGTGGTCAGTAGGTGACACAGTGACAGGGCCGCAGTATCGAGGGGTCAGTCAGTCAGACAGTGACAGGGCCGCACTGTCGAGTGGTCAGTCAGTCAGTGACACAGTGACAGGGCCGCACTATCGAGGGGTCAGTCAGTGACACAGTGACAGGGCCGCACTATCGAGGGGTCAGTCAGTGACACAGTGACAGGGCCTCACTATCGAGGGGTCAGTCAGTGACACAGTGACAGGGCCGCACTATCGAGGGGTCAGTCAGTGACACAGTGACAGGGCCGCACTATCGAGGGGTCAGTCAGTGACACAGTGACAGGGCCGCACTATCGAGGGGTCAGTCAGTGACACAGTGACAGGACCGCATTATCAAGGGGTCAGTCAGTGACACAGTGACAGGGCCGCACTATCGAGGGGTCAGTCAGTGACACAGTGACAGGGCCGCACTATCGAGGGGTCAGTCAGTCAGTGACACAGTGACAGGGCCGCACTATCGAGGGGTCAGTCAGTGACACAGTGACAGGGCCTCAATGTCGAGGGGTCAGTCAGTCAGTGACACAGTGACAGGGCCGCACTATCGAGGGGTCAGTCAGTCAGTGACACAGTGACAGGGCCGCAATATCGAGGGGTCAGTCAGTGACACAGTGACAGGGTCGCACTATCGAGGGGTCAGTCAGTCAGTGACACAGTGACAGGGCCGCACTATCGAGGGGTCAGTCAGTCAGTGACACAGTGACAGGGCCGCACTATCGAGGGGTCAGTCAGTCACACAGTGACAGTGCTGGACTATCGAGGGGTCGGTCAGTCAGACAGAAACATTCCCATAGTTTTTGTGGTTCTAGAATTGTTTTTTTGACCAAAGTCATATACGTGGTGACATCATTCCATGGTACCTTGGTTAGACGACAGGCATCATTGTAAATCCCTATGTAAACAGTTCCCGGGCGATGAACCGTCATGGGGCAGTTGCCGCCTCTGCCCACCAGAGGCATAGCGGTGAAAGTTTCTGACAAACTGGCATCATTCAGTCCGTACCCCAGGGAACCCGTTGGTCGGTCACAAAATTCCTTACCTTGCCCATTCCTGAGTAGGCATGTCCCATTTTCACCACCACCGGGAATTTTGAAGTTGTCAGCTGCAAAAGGAAGAAGCCATTAGCGGTGATTTGGGAGCACAATCTGTGGCCGGTCCGAAACACAATCCCACCTCTATTAACGCCAGAGGGTTAGAGACACCAGCCCCATAATCCAGGCCCGACACTCGCCTGCCTCCCAGTGCTGAGGGAGCGCCGCACTGTCGGAGGGTCAGTGCTGAGGGAGCGCCGCACTGTCGGAGGGTCAGTGCTGAGGGAGAACCGCACTGTCGGAGGGTCAGTGCTGAGGGAGCACCGCACTTTCGGAGGGTCAGTGCTGAGGGAGAGCCGCACTGTCGGAGGGTCAGTGCTGAGGGAGAGCCGCACTGTCGGAGGGTCAGTGCTGAGGGAGAGCCGCACTGTCGGAGGGTCAGTGCTGAGGGAGCGCCGCACTGTCGGAGGGTCAGTGCTGAGGGAGCACCGCACTTTCGGAGGGTCAGTGCTGAGGGAGAGCCGCACTGTCGGAGGGTCAGCGCCGAGGGAGCGCCGCACTGTCGGAGGGTCAGTGCTGAGGGAGAGCCGCACTGTCGGAGGGTCAGTGCTGAGGGAGAGCCGCACTGTCTGAGGGTCATTGCTGAGGGAGCACCACACTGTCGGAGGGTCAGTGCTGAGGGAGCACCACACTGTCGGAAGGTCAGCGCTGAGGGAGCTCCGCACTGTCAGTGGAGCCATTCTTCGGGGTGAAACATTAAATATTAACGCCCCCCGCTCTGCTATCACAGTTTGACTGATAGATCCCACAGCCGCTGTCAGAACAAGAGTTTGGGTGCTGGGGAGATCGCCCTGGATTGATATTTATCCTAGAGCCAATGTTACCAAGCTGATCACGTTCACATTGCTGCTTTTGGAATCTTGCTGTGGACAAAATGGCCACATATCCAATAATAAATATTTCTTTGGCAATGAAGTACTTTGTGATGTCATAACGTAGCGAAAAGTGCTGACAAACTTTAAAAGCTTCCTAATTATTTGGGGCATCTAGATGTCGCTGGCCGGGCCCAGCATGTATTGCCCATCCCTAACTGCCCCCTTGAGAAGGTGGTGGGTGAGCTGCCTTCTTGAGCTGCTACAGTCCCCGTGTGGTGTAGGTACACCCACAGCGCTGTTAGGGAGGGAGTTCCAGGATTTTGTCCCGTGTGGTGTAGGTACACGCACCGTGCTGTTAGGGAGGGAGTTCCAGGATTTTGTCCCGTGTGGTGTAGGTACACCCACCGCGCTGTTAGGGAGGGAGTTCCAGGATTGTGACCCAGCGACAGTGAAGGAACGGCCGATATGTTTCCAAGTCAGGATGGTGAGTGGCTCGGAGGGGAACTTGCAGGTGGTGGTGTTCCCCATGTGTCTGCTGCCCTTGTCATTCTGGGTGGTAGAGGTGGTGGGTTTGGGTGGCGCTGTCGAAGGAGCCTTGGCGAGTTGCTGCAGTGCATCTTGTACATGGTACACACACTGCTGCCCCTGTGCGTCGGTGGTGGAGGAAGCAAGTGTCAATCTTAATACAAGGTTATGGGGAGAGAGTGGGGCAGTGGGATTAGTTTGGGATTGATACAGGGCTATGGGGAGAGAGCCGGGCAGTGGGATTAGTTTGGGGATTGATACAGGGCTATGGGGAGAGAGCGGGGCAGTGGGATTAGTTTGGGGATTGATACAGGGCTATGAGGAGAGAGCGGGGCAGTGGGATTAGTTTGGGGATTGATACAGGGCTGTGGGGAGAGAGCGGGGCAGTGGGATTAGTTTGGGGATTGATCCAGGGCTATGGGGAGAGAGTGGGGCAGTGGGATTGGTTTGGGGATTCATACAGGGATATGAGAAGAGAGCGGGGCAGTGGGATTAGTTTGGGATTGATACAGGGCTATGGGGAGAGAGCGGGGCAGTGGGATTAGTTTGGGATTGATACAGGGCTATTGGGAGAGAGCGGGGCAGTGGGTTTAGTTTGAGATTGATACAGGGCTATGGGGAGAGAGCGGGGCAGTGGGATTAGTTTGGGATTGATACAGGGCTATGGGGAGAGAGCGGGGCAGTGGGATTAGTTGGTCCGTGCTCCCTTGAAGCGGAGGTGGGGCAGATTGTACCTGAGGGGCTGAATCCCCCCCACCCCGCTTCCGCTGTTAAATCCTACTGACAGGCGACAGGGAATGAAATCGGAGCATGGTACAACACCCCCCACCCCCCGCCGCCCTCTCACTCCGGGGAGGGGAGTCATTTATTCCCTTCGGCTCCCTCGACCCCCACCCCCACAGCTCCGTGCGCTCTAGCGTGACCCAAAACCCTGCCGACAACCTGTCTGACAGTGGCCCCGGCCAGGACAGGGTCAGAGGGTGGTCAGCTCTGATGCACACACCCTGTCCCTGATTTGACCCCCACCCCCTCTTGCCTGAGTCAGCACCCTCCCCCCCCGACACTTGACGTCTACAGTGCGATGTGCATTCTCCCTCAACTCCCGCCTGGCGTGTTGCCCTTGCGTTGACTTCCTCACTGCCCCCACTCTCTGGGTTTCAACAGAAGCCTGACGCACTTCCCCTAATGCACAAGTCTCTCTACTTCCTCTCTCTCTCTCTCTTGTTTCCCCCCACCCACCCCACCCCACCCCAGAGCAGACAGCCTGGAGAATTCACCCCTCGACCAGCAAGGCACGTGTGTAAGTGTCGATACATTTCTTGCCTCTCTTCTCTACCGGGGCACAAGGGCATTGGCCGGGGCAATGCCAGCACTTTTACCCCCCACCCACCCCTCCCTCATTGCCCCAGGGGTTGAGTGTCTGGCCAGGGCATTTTGGAAGGGACAGTGAAGGCTCGACCTCACTGCTGTGGGCACTGCGAAAGTGGGGGAGTCGGTGGGGGGACTACTTAGATACGGGGCTCTGCAGAATCCTAGCAAGTGCTGTCCTGGGTGGGTAGGGTGGATAAACGTGGCAAGATACAGCGGACACGGAGGGCATGGGGTTTGAGGTGTTTGGCAAAAGAAGCGATGGCGAGATGCAGACATACAAAATCGGAGCAGGAGGAGGCCATTCAGCCCCTCGAGCCTGCTCCCCCATTCCATAAGAGCCTGGCTGATCTGACTGGGGCCTCAACTCCACTTTCCTGCCCATCTCCACCCCTCATAACCCTCGACACCCCCCTCGTCGATCTGAAATCTGCCTCACTCGGCCTTGAATATATTCAGTGACCCGGCCCCCACTGCTCTTAGGGGGAGGGGGGGGGAGAGAATTCCACAGACTGACCACCCTCTGAGACAAGAAATTCCTCCTCATCTCCGTCTTCAATGGGAGACCCCTCATTCTGAAACTGTGCCCCACCCCATTCTAGATTCCCCCCCCATGAGGAGGGTAAACATCCCCTCAGCATCCACCCTGTCAAACCCCCTCCCCTCAGAATCTGACATGTTTCAATAAGATCACCTCTCATTCTTCTAAACTCCAATGGGTAGAGGCCCAACCTGCTCAACCTTTCCCCATCAGACAAACCCCCTTCGTCCCAGGAATCAGCCGAGTGAACCTTCTCTGAACGGCTTCCAATGCGAGTCTGTCCCTCCTTAAGTAAGGAGACCAGAACTGTCCACAGAGCCCCAGGAGCGGCCTGACCAACACCTGTCCAGTTGGAGCAAAACTTCCCCACTTTTATACTCCATTCCCCCACCCCCTCGCAGTAAAGGACAACTTTCCATTTGCCGTCCCAATCACTCGCTGCATCTGAGTACTAACTTTTTGGTGACAGATTTCTGATCGACGAGGGAGTCGAGGGTTATTGGGGTGGTGGGTAGGAAAGCGGAGATCAGGTCACAACCAGGTCAGCCACGATCTTATTAAATGGGGCAGCAGGCCAAGGGACCGAATGGCCTCATCCTGCTCAGAATTCCAATGTTATTCTGACTCGGTACAGGGGACACTGGGATCCAGAGGGTGTGCGGCAAGTTCACGAGTCACTGTACGAGGTACCAGACAGGCTGTGAGGCAGGAAATGCCAGGGATTCTGATGTGATGTTCCTGCAGCTAATCTCCAGTTCAAACTATATCACTTAATCTGGCAAAGCGCAGAGCCAGCATTGCAAGAAGCGGATGAAGTATTTCAGGGCGATGTATGATGCTGAGAGATAAAGCTGCCTCTTGCCAACCAGAGCTGAGTCAGAGGCGTCCGGAAATACATTGATTGCCCCATCCAGACACTTCCTCCGAAAAATAACTCAGTCAACATGGAGAGGGGGGGATAGGCTGCATGCTAAAGGCCATCATTGTCCCATCAAACAGCCTCAGGAAAGCTACAGCACGGGGTTAGACATAGAGTAAAGCTCCCACTACACCGTCCCCATCAAACACTCCCAGGACAGGTACAGCACGGGGTTAGATACAGAGTAAAGCTCCCTCTACACCGTCCCCATCAAACACTCCCAGGACAGGTACAGCACGGGGTTTGATACAGTGTAAAGTTCCCTCTACACTGTCCCTATCAAACACTCCCAGGACAGGTACAGCACAGGGTTAGATACAGAGTAAAGCTCCCTCTACACCGTCCCTATCAAACACTCCCAGGACAGGTACAGCACGGGGTTAGATACAGAGTAAAGCTCCCTCTACACTGTCCCCATCAAACACTCCCAGGACAGGTACAACACGGGGTTAGATACAGAGTAAAGCTCCCTCTACACCGTCCCTATCAAACACTCCCAGGACAGGTACAGCACGGGGTTAGATACAGAGTAAAGCTCCCTCTACACTGTCCCCATCAAACACTCCCAGGACAGGTACAGCACGGGGTTAGATACAGAGTAAAGCTCCCTCTACACCGTCCCCATCAAACACTCCCAGGACAGGTACAGCACGGGGTTAGATACAGAGTAAAGCTCCCACTACACCGTCCCCATCAAACACTCCCAGGACAGGTACAGCACGGGGTTAGATACAGAGTAAAGCTCCCTCTACACTGTCCCCATCAAACACTCCCAGGACAGGTACAGCATGGGGTTAGATACAGAGTAAAGCTCCTTCTACACTATCCCCATCAAACACTCCCAGGACAGGTACAGCACGGGGTTAGATACAGAGTAAAGCTCCTTCTACACTATCCCCATCAAACACTCCCAGGACAGGTACAGCACGGGGTTAGATACAGAGTAAAGCTCCCTCTACACTGTCCCCATCAAACACTCCCAGGAAAGTTACAGCCCAGGGTTAGATACAGAGTAAATCTCCCTCTACACCTTCCGGATCAAACACTCCCAGGACAGGTACAGCACAGGGTTAGATACAGAGTAAATCTCCCTCTACACCGTCCCCATCAAACACTCCCAGGACAGGTACAGCACGGGGTTAGATACAGAGTAAAGCTCCCTCTACACCGTCCCCATCAAACACTCCCAGGACAGGTACAGCACTGGGTTAGATACAAAGTAAAGCTTCCTCTACATCGTCCCCATCAAACACTCCCAAGACAGGTACAGCACGGGGTGAGATACAGAGTAAAGCTCCCTCTACACTGTCCCCATCAAACACTCCCAGGACAGGTACAGCAAGGGGTTAGATGCAGAGTAAAGCTCCCTCTACACCGTCCCCATCAAACACTCCCTGGAAAGGTACAGCATGGGGTTAGATACAGAGTAAAGCTACCTCTACACTGTCCCCATCAAACACTCCCAGGACAGGTACAGCACGGGGTTAGATAACAGTAGGTGAACGGGAGTCATTGAGATTCGAACAGGGGGCTTACAGGGTTCTGGGAGAGCTGATGATTCTGGTGAGTGGAACGTGGGAAGCGGTCCAGAAGAAACAATGGGTGCTCTTAAGAACAAGACAGTGCATGAGTGTAAAGGAACCGTTGAAAAACAGAGGTCTTAATTTAAACACACAAAGGCTGCAATTGTCAAATTTCTGGAAATTTTCCCACAATCTGAGACCACAGGCCCCGGAATTATGAACTCCTCCCGATCTCATTCTCAACTTGGAACAAAAGAATTGAATCGCTCGCACATCCCCTGTGACCCCATGGTCCCCAGAGCCTTGAAATAGCAACTTCCAATCGAAGGGCTGGGGAATTTCTACATAGAATAACAGATATCCGAGAGTGAGTTACAGACTGGAATCAAATCGAGGGGTTGGGGTGGTTAATATATTGAATAACAGATACCCGGGAGTGAGTTACAGACTGGAATCTAATCGAGGGGTTAGGGGTGGTTTATATATAGAATAACAGAAACCCGGGAGTGAGTTACAGACTGGAATCTAATCGAGGGGTTAGGGGTGGTTTATATATAGAATAACAGAAACCCGGGAGTGAGTTACAGACTGGAATCTAATCGAGGGGTTAGGGGTGGTTTATATATAGAATAACAGAAACCCGGGAGTGAGTTACAGACTGGAATCTAATCGAGGGGTTGGGGTGGTTTATATATAGAATAATAGAAACCCGGGAGTGAGTTACAGACTGGAATCTAATCGAGGGGTTCGGGGGGTTTATATATAGAATAACAGATACCCAGGAGTGGGTTACAGACTGGAATCGAATCGAGGGATTCGGGGTGGTTTATATATAGAATCACAGATACCCAGGAGTGAGTTACAGACTGGAATCTAATCGAGGGGTTCGGGGGTTTTATATATAGAATAACAGATACCCAGGAGTGAGTTACAGACTGGAATCTAAACGAGGGGTTCGGAGGGGTTTATATAGAGAGTAAAAGATACCCGGGAGTGAGGTACCGACTGGAATCTAATCGAGGGGTTCAGGTGGGTTTATATACAGAATAACAGATACTCGGGAGTGAGTTACAGATAGGTATCTAACCGAGGGGTTCGCTGGGTTTATATATAGAATAACAGATACCCAGGAATGAGTTATGGACTGGAATCTAATCGAGGTGTTTGGGTGGTTTATATAGAGAATAACAGATACCCGGGAGTGAGTTACAGACTGGAATCTAATCGAGGGGTTTGGGGTGGTTTATATATAGAATAACAGATACCCGGGAGTGAGTTACAAACTGGAACTAATCAAGGGGTTCAGGGTGGTTTATATATAGAATAACAGATACCCAGAAGTGGGTTACAGACTGGAATCTAATCAAGGGATTCAGGATGGTTTATATATAGAATGACGAATACCCGGGAGTGAGCTACAGACTAGAATTTAATAGAGGGGTTCGGGGGGTTTATTTATAGAATAACATGTACCGGGTATGTGAGTTACAGACTGGAATCGAATCGAGGGGTCCGGAGTGATTTATATACAGAATACCAGATACCTGGGAGTGAAGTACAGACTGGAATCTAATCGAGTGGTTCAGGGGTTTATATATCGATTAACAGATACCGGGGAGTGAGTTACAGACTGGAAACTAATTGAGGTGTTCAGCGGGTTTATATATAGAATAATAGATACCCGGGAGCGAGTTACAGACTCGAATCTAATCGAGGGTTTCGGGGGGGTTTATATATAGGATAACAGACACCTGGGAGTGAGTTACAGATTGGAATCTAATCGAGGGTTTCGGGGAGGGGTTTATATATAGAATAACAGATACCCGGGAGTGAGTTACAGACTGAAATCTAATCGAGGGGTTCGGGGTGGTTTATATATAGAATAACAGATACCCAGGAGTGAGTTACAGACTGAAATCTAATCGAGGGGTTCGGGGTGGTTTATATATAGAATAACAGATACCCAGGAGTGAGTTACAGACTGGAATTTAATCGAGGGGTTCGGGGGGTTTATATATAGAATAACAGATACCCGGGAGTGAGTTACAGACTGGAATCTAATTGAGGGTTCGTGGGGGTTTATATATAGAATAACAGATACCCGGGGGGTGAGTTACAGACTGGAATCTAATCGAGGGGTTAGGGGTGGTTTATATATAGAATAACAGATACCCGGGAGTGAGTTACAGACTGGAATCTAATCGAGGGGTTAGGGGTGGTTTATATATAGAATAACAGAAACCCGGGAGTGAGTTACAGACTGGAATCTAATCGAGGGGTTGGGGTGGTTTATATATAGAATAATAGAAACCCGGGAGTGAGTTACAGACTGGAATCTAATCGAGGGGTTCGGGGGGTTTATATATAGAATAACAGATACCCAGGAGTGGGTTACAGACTGGAATCGAATCGAGGGATTCGGGGTGGTTTATATATAGAATAACAGATACCCAGGAGTGATTTACAGACTGGAATCTAATCGAGGGGTTCGGGGGTTTTATATATAGAATAACAGATACCCAGGAGTGAGTTACAGACTGGAATCTAAACGAGGGGTTCGGGGGGGTTTATATAGAGAGTAACATATACCCGGGTGTGAGGTACCGACTGGAATCTAATCGAGGGGTTCAGGTGGGTTTATATACAGAATAACAGATACTCGGGAGTGAGTTACAGATAGGTATCTAACCGAGGGGTTCGCTGGGTTTATATATAGAATAACAGATACCCAGGAATGAGTTATGGACTGGAATCTAATCGAGGTGTTTGGGTGGTTTATATTGAGAATAACAGATACCCGGGAGTGAGTTACAGACTGGAATCTAATCGAGGGGTTTGGGGTGGTTATATGTAGAATAACAGATACCCGGGAGTGAGTTCCAGACTGGAATGTAATCGAGGGGTTCCGGGTGGTTTATATATAGAATAACAGATACCCGGGAGTGAGTTACAGACTGGAATCTAATCGAGGGGTTTGGGGTGGTTTATATATAGAATAACAGATACCCGGGAGTGAGTTACAAACTGGAACTAATCAAGGGGTTCAGGGTGGTTTATATATAGAATAACAGATACCCAGAAGTGGGTTACAGACTGGAATCTAATCAAGGGATTCAGGATGGTTTATATATAGAATGACGAATACCCGGGAGTGAGCTACAGACTAGAATTTAATAGAGGGGTTCTGGGGGGTTTATTTATAGAATAACATGTACCGGGTATGTGAGTTACAGACTGGAATCGAATCGAGGGGTCCGGAGTGATTTATATACAGAATACCAGATACCTGGGAGTGAAGTACAGACTGGAATCTAATCGAGTGGTTCAGGGGTTTATATATCGATTAACAGATACCGGGGAGTGAGTTACAGACTGGAAACTAATTGAGGTGTTCAGCGGGTTTATATATAGAATAATAGATACCCGGGAGTGAGTTACAGACTCGAATCTAATCGAGGGTTTCGGGGGGGTTTATATATAGAATAACAGATACCCGGGAGTGAGTTACAGACTGAAATCTAATCGAGGGGTTCGGGGTGGTTTATATATAGAATAACAGATACCCAGGAGTGAGTTACAGACTGAAATCTAATCGAGGGGTTCGGGGTGGTTTATATATAGAATAACAGATACCCAGGAGTGAGTTACAGACTGGAATTTAATCGAGGGGTTCGGGGGGTTTATATATAGAATAACAGATACCCGGGAGTGAGTTACAGACTGGAATCTAATTGAGGGTTCGTGGGGGTTTATATATAGAATAACAGATACCCGGGGGGTGAGTTACAGACTGGAATCTAATCGAGGGGTTCAGGGGGTTTATATGTAGAATAACAGATACCCGGGAGTGAGTTACAGACTGGAATCTAATCAAGGGGTTCGGGGTGGTTTATGTACAGAATAACAGGTACCCGGGAGTGAGTTACAGACTGGGATCTAATCGAGGGGTTCAGGGTGGTTTATATATTGAATAACAGGTACCCGGGAGTGAGTTACTGACTGGAATCTAATCGAGGGGTTCGATGGGGGGTTTATATATAGAATAACAGGTACCCGGGAGTGAGTTACAGACTGGAATCTAATCGAGGGGCTCGGGGTGGTTTATATATAGATTAACAGATACCCGGGAGTGAGTTACAGACTGGAATCTAATCGAGGGGTTCGGGGTGGTTTATATATAGATTAACAGATACCCGGGAGTGAGTTACAGACTGGAATCTAATCGAGGGGTTCTTTGGGGGGGTTATATATAGAAGATGAGATTCCCATATTCCAAGCAACTGAGTGGGAGAGGGACCTTGAAAGAAAGTTGCAGAGAGATACAGGGAGGGTGAGTGTGACAGAGAGAAATAGAGAAAGACCAAGGGAAATGGAAAGGGGGAGAGGGAGGAGGAGAATGAAAGGAAGATCATGACGGAGGATTACAGAGTTAGCAGCTGAGAGGGTAAAAGAGGGACAGAGAGTGGGGAAGGATGAAAAAGGGAGAGAGAGAAAGGGAGACACAGGGAGAGAGAGAAAATGAGAGACAAAGAGAGAGACTGAATGCGAGAGGGAGAGGGAGAGAGACAGAGAGTGGGAGGGAGGAGAGAGTGAGGGAGAAAGAGAGACACAGAGGGAGAGAGAGGGAGAGGAAGAGAAACAGAGAGTGGGAGGGAGGAGAGAGAGAGAGAGAAAGAGAGACACAGAGGGAGAGAGAGAGAGAGAGAGGAAGAGAGACAGAGAGAGAGCGAGTGGGAGAGAGAGGGAGATTGTGAGGGGGGAGAGAGAGGGATGGGGAGAAAGCAATGGAAAGAGAGAGAGGGAGATAGCCTTAGGGTGCTGGTGGCTGGAATCAGGGGTGCGAGGGTCACTTTGCTGACTGACTGGGACTGCCTGGTGTCTGCGCACATGAAGCGGCGCCTACACAATGAACAAAGCGAGGGCCACGATGACTGCGCTGTCGCAGCCTGTGGTCTGCCTCCTGCTGTCCAGTCACCAGCTGGGCCCCACCAGGTACAGTGCTGGGCTGGAGGGTAGCCTGAGTGTAACTGGGAACAGCGGGACCACGGGGCGAACACGTATCACCGGTCAGCTCCTGTCTGCTTGCCTGCAACGGCCTGGAGCAGGAGGTGAAGCGAGGTGCAGCCATGGATCTCCCAGCAGCCTTGGCGCGGACCAATGGCCATGTCAACTCTGGGAGCGGGGGTGGGGTAGTCAATGGCTTTGATAGAGGGCTTGCGTGAGTGCAATGCATGCTGGGTTATAGCCATCTCCATTATTAACTCCTGACGTGGCACAGCACCCCAGCAGAAACTGGTACTTCTATCGCGCGGGCGGTAAGAGAGAGGCCCATGAAGCACCTGGTCAAGCCAGGGCGAGAGGTCGTGACCCTCGCCGAGAATGGGGAGAAGCAGCCGGTTCTGGAGAAAGTTTCCAAGGGGTGGGGAGAGAGGGTGGAGGGGGGGGGTTTGGGAGGGAGGGGTGCAGAGATTGGACCCCAAGAAGCTGGGGAGGACGTAAATAGATGAGGATTGAGGGATATGGGGAGAAGGTGGGGATTGGAACTGAGGGATACAGGGAGAAGGTGGGGATTGGGACTGAGGGATATGGGGAGAAGGTGGGATTGGGACTGGGGGATACAGGGAGAAGGTGGGGATTGGGACTGAGGGATATGGGGAGAAGGTGGGGATTGGGACTGGGGGATTTGGGGAGAAGTTGGGGATTGGGACTGGGGTATACAGGGAGAAGGTGGGATTGGGACTGGGGGATTTGGGGAGAAGGTGGGATTGGGACTGGGGGATTTGGGGAGAAGGTGGGGATTAGGACTGAGGGATTTGGGGAGAAGGTCAGGATTGGGACTGGGGGATACAGGGAGAAGGTGGGGATTGGGACTGAGGGATACAGGGAGAAGTGGGGATTGGGACTGAGGGATTCGGGGAGAAGGTGGGGATTGGGACTGGGTGATTCGGGGAGAAGGTGGGGATTGGGACTGAGGGAAATGGGGAGAAGGTGGGGATTGGGACTGGGGGATACAGGGAGAAGGTGGGATTGGGACTTGGGGATTTGGGGAGAAGGTAGGGATTGGGACTGGGGTATAGAGGGAGAAGGTGGGATTAGGACTGGGTGATTTGGGGAGAAGGTGGGATTGGGACTGGGGGATACAGGGAGAAGGTGGGGATTGGGACTGAGGGATACAGGGAGAAGGTGGGGAATGGGACTGGGGGATACAAGGAGAAGGTGGGGATTGGGACTGAGGGATACAGGGAGAAGGTGGGGATTGGGACTGAGGGATTCGGGGAGATGGTGGGGATTGGGACTGAGGGAAATGGGAAAAAGGTGGGGATTGGGATTGAGGGAAATGGGGAGAAGGTGGGGGGACTGAGGGATACGGGGAGAAGGTGGGGATTGAGGGATATGGAGAGAAGTTGTGGATTGGGATTGAGGGATAAGGAGAGAAGGTGGGGATTGGGACTAAGTGATACGGGGAGAAGGTGGGGGGGGGGGACTGAGGGATATGGAGAGATGGTGGGATTGAGGGATACGGGAGAAGGTGGGATTGAGGGATACGGGGAGAAGGTGGGGATTGAGGGATACGGGAGAAGGTGGGATTGAGGGATACGGGGAGAAGGTGGGATTGAGGGATATGGGGAGAAGGTGGGATTGAGGGATATGGAGAGAAGGTGGGGATTGAGGGATACGGGGAAAAGGTGGGGATTGAGGGATATGGTGGAACAATGGGTGCAGCAAAAAAGTACTAGGCAAGTTGGAGTTACCTTAATTGGACTGGGAGCTTGAAACCTGGCCCAGTCATTGGCCATTCAGATCCTGTCCACTCAGGGAGCTCACAAGACAAAGGCCAAATAAGTGTTCAGGCTTTAGCCTTGACAATAGGCCCAATATGAAATGCCAAGAAGAGCAAAGGGAAGAGGTCACCCATAGCAAGTTGTCTGTTTTCCATTATATTATTGCCCAGAAAATGTGAAATCATTCTGGTCATTTTTGGAATCTGCGTGGGATATAAGTCCAACTCTGTTTCACCACATGGAAACCACCAAACCTCAAGGCAAGAAAGGCATGGAGGTCAATTTCCATCATGAGAATCTATTTTCAAGTTCAGTGGTTTACTTTTCAAAATATTTTGGGCCATTTCACTCTCTCATTTCTGATTCACAAGGCTGTGGGTTCGGGACCTACTCAAGACAGGTCATCTCAATCAGCCAATCCGACACATGGTTCAGGAACAAAGAGTCCGCGAATTCCACACATTCCGAGGGACAGTGCTGAGGGAGCGCCGCACTGTCGGAGGGTCAGTGCTGAGGGAGCGCCGCACTGTGGCAGGGTCAGTAGTGAGGGAGCGCCGCACTGTCGGAGGGTCAGCGCTGAGAGAGCGCCGCACTGTCAGAGGGTCAGCGCTGAGGGAGCGCCGCACTGTCGGAGGGTCAGTGCTGAGGGAGCGGCGCACTGTCGGAGGGTCAGTGCTGGGGGAGTGCCGCACTGTCGGAGGGTCAGCGCTGAGGGAGCGCCACACTGTGGGAGGGTCAGTGCTGAGGGAGCCCCGCACTGTCGGAGGATCAGTGCTGAGGGAGCGCCGCGCTGTCGGAGGGTCAGTGCTGAGGGAGTGCCGCACTGTCGGAGGGTCTGTGCTGAGGGAGCGCCGCACTGTCGGAGGGTCAGTACAAAGGGAGCTTCACACAATTTTTATTCATTCATGGGATGTGGGGGTCGGTGGCCGGACCCAGCATTTATTGCCCATCCCTAAGTGCCCCCTTGAGAAGGTGGTGGGTGAGCCTCCTTCTTGAGCCGCTGCAGTCCCCGTGTGTTGTAGGTACACCCACCGTGCTGTTAGGGAGGGAGTTCCAGGATTTTGTCCCGAGTGGTGTAGGTACACCCACCGTGCTGTTAGGGAGGGAGTTCCAGGATTTTGACCCAGCGACAATGAAGGAACGGCCGAGATATTTCCAAGTCGGGATGGTGAGTGGCTCGGAGGGGAACTTGCAGGTGGTGGTGTTCCCCGTGTGTCTGCTGCCCTTGTCCTTCTAGGCGGTAGAGGTGGTGGGTTTGGGCGGCGCTTTCGAAGGAGCCTTGGCGAGTTGCTGCAGTGCATCTTGTAGATGGTACACACACTGCTGCCCCTGTGCGTCGGGGGTGGAGGGAGTGAATGTTTGTGGATGGGGTGCCGATCGAGCGGGGCTGCTTTGTCCTGGATAGTGTCGATCTTCTCGAATGTTGTGGCTATCAAAGGTGGCATCTTTCGAATAAAACATGAAAGCCACTCTCCCGTCTGCAGCCTAAGGAGATATACGTTCTGGGGCCTCAACTTGGGGAAGAATTGGGAGAGAATGGACGGGATCTGAACGGTAGTTCTCAGGTCAAAATTTACCCCACAAGCAGCATAAGGAGAAAAAGAGACAATCTGCGAAAATTATCTTGCTGCTACTTGTGCAATCTTGCTGTGCGCAATCTAACTTGGCCACTGCACCTTGAATATCGCAAAAGTGAGGTTACAATATGTAAACATATCTAGGAATAACAATGGGTTCAGCACAAGGTTAGATAAAGACTAAAGCTCCCTCTACACCGTCCCCATCAAACACTCCCAGCACAGGTACAGCACGGGGTTAGATGCAGAGTAAAGCTCCCTCTACACCGTCCCCATCAAACACTCCCAGGACAGGTACAGCACGGGGTTAGATAAAGACTAAAGCTCCCTCTACACCGTCCCCATCAAACACTCCCAGGACAGGTACAGCACGGGGTTAGATACAGAGTAAAGCTCCCCCTAAACTGTCCCCATCAAACACTCCCAGGACAGGTACAGCACGGGGTTAGATACAGAGTAAATCTCCCTCTACACCGTCCCCATCAAACACCCCCAGGACAGGTACAGCACGGGGTTAGATACAGAGTAAAACTCCCTCTACACTGTCCCCATCAAACACTCCCAGGACAGGTACCGGTCGCCACCTGCTCTGTGCCCCCCCGTTGCCATGGGGGGGGGGGGGGGGCATTGCGATGCCCAGTCTCGCCCGCTGGTGTCAGCCGTCAGTGCCTTCGGCCGGAGCCTACGGTGGATTCCCAGCAGGAGACCTGGTGTGGAGGGGGCTGTCAGTTGGGGCGGGGGTGGGGGGGGGTGGGGGGTGGGGCGGGGGTGGGCTGTGGGGTTCGGGGGCACGGCGGCGGGGTCGAAGGTCACGAGGGTGGGCACTCTCCGGTGGTCCCGGTGCTGCCTGCTCTCTTTTCTACCCCCAACTTCTGGGCAGCTGGCATGACATAGAACTGGAAGCCTTGCAAGTTGTATTCCAGACGTAGATGCCGTGACATTCAAGAGTCTCTTGGCGGGGGTGGGGGGGGGGGGTGGTTAGGGGGAGGGGGGAATATCTCATCGATGGGAACCGGGGTGGCCGGTGGGAGACTTGGCTCAGGGGGGCTGGGGGGTGGGAGTGGGGGTGGGGTGTGGTTCAGGGAGAGGGAGTTGGGTGGTGGGTTGGGGGTGGTGGGGGGGGTGGGTGGGGGGTGTTGGTGGTGGGGGTGGGGGAGGAGCTGCGGGGGCAGGGGATGTGGTCTCATGACGTCATCCCTGAGTCAAGAATGTGGTTGGTCATCAAAGGCTCCCCTGTGAGGAGGGGCCTGAGGGCTGAGGCTCTCTATATAAAAGCTGGGTCGGCGGCAGAGAGATTTGCACAACAGGAGCAAAGCTTCCAGACTGCTGAGGTAAGCACTTTCTTCGATCCAAAGGCTTGCTCCGTGTGAGGACCTGCAGCTGCCGCGTGTCTCTGTGTGCGTCTGTGTGTAAGTCTGCAGCCTCTGGCTGAACGTTAGCCTGTCTGCCTCTGTGACTGACAAGCAGCACTCAGCACTCAGGGGTTCAACAGTTCAATAGCAGCTTTCAAACTGGCAGAGAGCGGAGCAGTGGGACTAGTTTGGGGATTGATACAGGGCTATGGGGAGAGAGCGGGGCAGTGGGATTAGTTTGGGGATTGATACAGGGCTATGGGGAGAGAGCGGGGCAGTGGGATTAGTTTGGGGATTGATACAGGGCTGTGGGGAGAGAGCGGGGCAGTGGGATTAGTTTGAGGATTGATACAGGGCTATGAGGAGAGAGCGGGGCAGTGGGATTAGTTTGAGGATTGATACAGGGCTATGAGGAGAGAGCGGGGCAGTGGGATTAGTTTGGGGATTGATACAGGGCTTTGCGGAGTGGGCAGGGCTGTGGGATTAGTTTGGGGATTGATCCAGGGCTATGGGGAGAGAGTGGGACAGTGGGATTAGTTTGGGGATTGATACAGGGCTATGGGGAGAGTGCGGGGCAGTGGGATTAGTTTGGGATTGATACAGGGCTATGGGGAGAGAGTGGGGCAGTGGGATTAGTTTGGGGATTGATACAGGGCTATGGGGAGAGAGCGGGGCAGTGGGATTAGTTTGGGGATTGATACAGGGCTATGAGGAGAGAGCGGGGCAGTGGGATTAGTTTGAGGATTGATACAGGGCTATGAGGAGAGAGCGGGGCAGTGGGATTAGTTTGGGGATTGATACAGGGCTTTGGGGAGTGGGCAGGGCTGTGGGATTAGTTTGGGGATTGATCCAGGGCTATGGGGAGAGAGTGGGACAGTGGGATTAGTTTGGCGATTGATACAGGGCTATGGGGAGAGTGCGGGGCAGTGGGATTAGTTTGGGATTGATACAGGGCTATGGGGAGAGAGCAGGGAAGTGGGATTAGTTTGGAATTGTTACAGGGTTACGGGGAGAGAGCGGGGCAGTGGGATTAGTTTGGGGATTGATACAGGGCTATGGGGAGAGAGTGGAGCAGTGAGATTAGTTTTGGGATTGATATAGGGCTGGCGCAGAGAGCCGGCATTGGGATTAGTTCGGGATAGATCCGGGGATATGTGGAGAGAGTGGGGCAGTGGGATTAGTTTGGGGATTGATACAGGGCTATGGGGCGAGACTGGGGCAGTGGGATTAGTTTGGGATTGATACAGGGCTATGGGAAGAGAGCGGGACAGTGGGATTAGTTTGGGATTGATACAGGGCTATGGGGATAGAGCGGGGCAGTGGGATTAGTTTGGGGATTGATACAGGGCTATGGGGAGAGAGTGGAGCAGTGAGATTAGTTTGGGGATTGATATAGGGCTGGCGCAGAGAGCGGGCAGTGGGATTAGTTTGGGATAAATCCAGGGATATGTGGAGAGAGTGGGGCAGTGGGATTAGTTTGGGGATTGACACAGGGCTATGGGGAGAGAGTGGGGCAGTGGGATTAGTTTGGGATTGATACAGGGCTATGGGGAGAGAGCAGGGCAGTGGGATTAGTTTGGAATTGATACAGGGTTACGGGGAGAGAGCGGGGCAGTGGGATTAGTTTGGGGATTGATACAGGTCTATGGGGAGAGAGCAGGGCAGTGGGATTAGTTTGGGATTGATAGAGGGCTATGGGGAGAGAGCGGGGCAGTGGGATTAGTTTGGGGATTGATACAGGGCTATGGGGAGAGATTGGAGCAGTGAGATTAGTTTGGGGATTGATATAGGGCTGGCGCAGAGAGCGGGCAGTGGGATTAGTTTGGGATAGATCCAGGGATATGTGGAGAGACCGGGGCAGTGGGATTAGTTTGAGGATTGATACAGAGCTATGAGGAGAAAGCGGGGCAGTGGGATTAGTTTGGGATTGATACAGGGCTGGGGCAGAGAGCGGGGCATTGGGATTTGTTGCTCTGTGGGGACAGAATGTTATGGTGAATGGGGTGTCTTGTGTTTTGATCCTGTCATATCTGACCAGCGCGTAAAGATGTTACACGCAGACCAGTGCCAGGACTCCCCCATAAAACAAACTCTCTCTCACTCTGCCTCTCCGCCTCACTCTGTCTCTCTCTCGCTCTGTCTCTCTCTCTGCCTCTGTCACTCTCTCTATATCTCCTTGTCTCCTGTCTCTCTCTTTCTGTCACTCTCTCGCTCTCTCCCTCTCTCTCTCCTGTCTCTCTGTCTCATGTCTTATGTTTCTCTCTATCTGTGTGTCTCTCTCTCTCTGGCTCTCTCTCTCTCTCTCTCTGACTGTCTCTCTCTGTCTGACTGTCTCTCTCTGTCTGACTGTCTCTCTCTCTCTCTCTCTGACTGTCTCTCTCTCTCTCTGACTGTCTCTCTCTCTCTCTTATTTCTCTCTATCTCTGGCTGTCTCTCTCTGACTGTCCCTCTCTATGTTCTTTCTGGTTATCTCTCTCTCTCTCTCATTTACCCACCTCTCTCATTTCTCTCTCTCTCTCTCTCTGACGATCTCTCTCTCATTTCCCTCTCTCTGACTGTCTCTCTCTCTCGCTCTGATTTCTCTTTCTCTCCCTCTCTTTCTGGTTGCCTCTCTCTCTCTCTCTGTTCTGCTCTCTTTCTCTGCCTCTCCACACTCACACACTCCTCCCCATTTCCTGTTCATAACTGGGCTCACTGTTCAAAACCAAACTGCTCACTGTCAGCCAGGAATTCTCAGTCTGGGTAAAATGAGTCAAAGTGTGGGATGGAGAGGGGGATGGGGGAGTACGGGGCCAACAGCTCCCTATACACGGAGATAGGGAGAGTAACAGAAAGAGAGAACGAGACAGAGAAAGAGTAAAAGCGACAGAGGGAGAGGCAGAGGGAGAGGGAGAGAGAGAGACAGAGTGAGATAAAGACAGAGAGAGACAGAAAGAGAGAGAGACAGAGACAGACAGAGAGAGACAGACAGAGAGAGAGAGCCGAATATTGGGTTTATCTGTGGGATGTTTACATGTCCTGATTCAAGTTTTAACTAAATCTCTGGTGAATCTGACTCTCTATCCCTCTGCAGGTCCATCAGTCCCAGCCCAGTGGTGCTCCCGATCTCCTCCAACACATCCTGAAACTCACTCTGTTCCTCCGACTCGCAAACAGGACGACCATGAGCTGCTACACCCTCAGGTTCATGGCACTGGGACTGCTGCTCCTGGCCATGCTCGAGCAGACAGAGGCCTGCAGCTGTGGTCCATCACACCCCCAACAAGCCTACTGTCAGGCCGATGTGGGTGAGTGTCAGCAACCACACCCACTTTGCTGGGATTGCAGACAGTGGGAGTGAACGGGAAGGGGTTTGGGTCCATTGGGATTGTGTACAGCGGGAGTGAACGGGAAGGGGTTTATGTCCATTGGGATTGTGGACAGTGGGAGTGAACGGGAAAGGGTTTGGGTCCATTGGGATTGTGGACAGTGGGAGTGAATGGGAAGGGGCTTGGGTCCATTGGGATTGTGTACAGTGGGAGTGAACGGGAAGGGGTTTGGGTCCATTGGGATTGTGTACATTGGGAGTGAACGGGAAGTGGTTTGGATCCATTGGGATTGTGTACAGTGGGAGTGAACGGGAAGGGGTTTGGGTCCATTGGGATTGTGTACATTGGGAGTGAACGGGAAGGGGTTTGGATCCATTGGGATTGTGGACAGAGGGAGTGAACGGGAAGGGGTTTGGGTCCATTGGGATTGTGGACAGTGGGAGTGAACGGGAAGGGGTTTGGGTCCATTGGGATTGTGTACAGTGGGAGTGAATGGGAAGGGGTTTGGGTCCATTTTGAATGTGTATAGTGGGAGTGAACGGGAAGTGGTTTGGATCCATTGGGATTGTGGACAGTGGGAGTGAACGGGAAGGGGTTTGGGTCCATTGGGATTGTGTACACTGGGAGTGAACGGGAAGGGTTTTGGGTCCATTGGGATTGTGGACAGTGGGAGTGAACGGGAAGGGGTTTGGGTCCATTGGGATTGTGGACAGTGGGAGTGAATGGGAAGGGGTTTGAGTCAATTGGGACTGTGTACAGTGGGAGTGAACGGGAAGGGGTTTGGGTCCATTGGGATTGTGGACAGTGGGAGTGAACGGGAAGGGGTTTGGGTCCATTGGGATTGTGTACAGTGGGAGTGAACGGGAAGGGGTTTGGGTCAATTTCTTCTCCTATCTCCTGATATGATGTTTAATCCATAAAAATAGACACTTTAAATTTCACACACAGCCTGTTGAATAAATCAACCCTGTAATGAATTGTTCTAGGAAGCATCACAAGTGTAGCCTCCCACCTCATGGGATTAATCATGAGTCTATTACTAAAGCATGCACAAAAGGACAGAGCGCCAAAAGGAGAGTCTCCATTGTAAACCATCCTCCTCCTGTGCTCAGTGAACAGAGGAAAGGCACCTGCAGAAATCCAAGAGCCTGGGCTGTGCTTGAGGCCTGGGACCTGTGCCTGGACTTGAGGCTTGGGTTTGAGGCCTGGAGCCTATGTGTCTGGGCCTGAGGCTTTGGCTTGAGGCCTGGGCTTTGTACTTGAGGCCTGGGGCCGGTGTCTGGCCTTGAGGCCTGGTCCCTGTGTCGAGCCCTTGGGTCTGTGGCTGAACTGGAGGCCTGGGGCCTGGATTGGAGGCCTGGGGCCTGTGCCTGGCCTTGAAGCCTCGTGGCCTGGCTCTATCCCTATCCCTCGGTGGGTGGATTAGGGAGCGACGGGTGGACTGATAATCCAGCGTAGGACATTTCAAATAGCACCATGGCCATTTGATGATCTGAATTTAGTTTAAAAACATTCAGAAATAAAAGTGGACATCAGTAAAAGTAAGAGGGAAGCTCCCTTGTTGCCATAAAAAACCCATTTGGTTCACTCATGGCCCTTAAAAGAGAAAATCTTGCCAACTTGCCCGGTCTGGGACAATGTGCGACTCCAGGCCCCCACAGCCATCTCGGTTGAGCATTGACTATGAATTGACACTCACTTGTGGTTCTTCAAGGTGGGCTGACCACACCACCTCAAAGGATATTTAGGGATGGGCAATAAATGTCGGCCTAGCCAGTGACCCCCACATACAAAATCAGGTTAATTGTCAAGCTGAGAACGAGGGGAGTTTAGTGGCATTTAAACAAGGCCTCATCTTGGTCGCTGCTTATCTCTGGAACCACCTCCAGCCCCTACAACCCTCCTATCTCTGTAACCTCCTCCAGCCCCTACACTCCTCCCTATCTCTGTAACCTCCTCCAGCCCCTACACTCCTCCCTATCTCTGTAACCTCTTCCAGCCCCTACAACCCTCCCTATCTCTGTAACCTCATCCAGCCCATACAACCCTCCCTATCTCTGTAACCTCCTCCAACCCCTACAACCCTCCCTATCTCTGTAACCTCCTCCAGCCCCTACAACCCTCCCTATCTCTGTAACCTCCTCCAACCCCTACAACCCTCCCTATCTCTGTAACCTCCTCCAGCCCCTACAACCCTCTCTATCTCTGTAACCTCCTCCAACCCTACAACGCCCCCATCTCTGTAACCTCCTCCAGCCCCTACACCCCTCCCTATCTATGTAACCTCCTCCAGCCCCTACAACCCTCCCTATCTCTGTAACCTCCTCCAGCCCCTACAACCCTCCCTAACTCTGTAACCTTCCCCGGCCCCTACAACCCTCCCTATCTCTGTAACCTCCTCCAGCCCCTACACCCCTCCCTATCTCTGTAACCTCCTACAACCCTCCGAGATCTCTGCGCTCCTCCAATTCCGGCCTCTCGAGCATCCCCCGATTCCCATCGCTCCACCATTGGCGGCCGGGCCTTCAGCTGCCTGGGGGGGGGCCCTGAGCTCTGGAATTCCCACCCTAAACCTCTCCGACCCCCTCTCTCTCTCTCTCTCTCTCTCTCTCCCTCCCTCTCCCTCTCTCTCTCTCTCTCTCCTCCTTTAAGACGCTCCTTGAAAACTGACCTCTTTGACCGAGCCTTTCAGTCACCCATCCCTAAAATCTCCTCACGTGTCCAGCTTTGTAAGTACGCATGTTCCTGGGAAGCAGCTTTGCGAGCTGGCTTGCCGCTTCAAAGGCGCTACATAAATGCAAGTGCCTGGCGGCATGGCCTCTGAGCACAAGGCCTCAACTGTGCTCAGAGTGGAGCCCCTCCCCCGCCCCCCCAACCCGGGGGCAGAGCAGACATCTTTTGTGTAGGCCTGTTGAGACCATCCTGGCCTCTCTCACCCTTGGCCTCTTCCAAGATGGCCGCCTCCTTCCGAGGGAGGAAAAGCTCGTCTGAAAGGGCGGCAAGAGATGGCTTCCCTCAGAGACAGGGAGAGAGAGAGAGAGAGAGAGTGTGTGTGAGAGAGAGAGAGAGAGGGAATGACACAGGGAAAAAAGACATAACCCAAAGTTGTTTTGATGGGGTGTGGCAGTGACTGAGGTCAGATAATTGCCCCCTTTGGGTTTTGGCATCAATCATTGGAACATGACCTCATCCAAACAGTGGTACGATTTACACTAACCTACAATGAGTGTCACCCAGACTCACGGTCTGCTTGATGTAGCTTCCAACTAAATGCCAATCTCCAACCTCCCAATCCTCATGGCTCTTCCCATTCGATCCTTGCCCCATGCTATTTCCCACCTTGGCCCCTGCGCCCCCCCCCCGCCGCCCAACCTCCCCATCCCCCTATGCGCACCCCAATACCCCCTCCCCCAACTCCGAATCTGAACCGGAAGCATTCATTTTCCCCCCCCCCACCACTGACGCACAGAGGCAGCAGTGTGTGTACCATCTACAAGATGCACTGCAGCAACTCGCCAAGGCTCCTTCGACAGCGCCGCCCAAACCCACCACCTCTACCACCTAGAAGGACAAGGGCAGCAGACACATGGGGAACCCCACCACCTGCAAGTTCCCCTCCGAGCCCCTCACCATCCCGACTTGGAAATATATCGGCCATTCCTTCACTGTCGCTGGGTCAAAATCCTGGAACTCCCTCCCTAACAGCACGGTGGGTGTACCTACACCACACGGGACAAAATCCTGGAACTCCCTCCCTAACAGCACGGTGGGTGTACCTACACCACACGGGACAAAATCCTGGAACTCCCTCCCTAACAGCACGGTGGGAGTACCTACACCACACGGGACAAAATCCTGGAACTCCCTCCCTAACAGCACGGTGGGTGTACGTACACCACATGGGACAAAATCCTGGAACTCCCTCCCTAACAGCACAGTGGGTGTACCTACACCACAGGGGAGAAAATCCTGGAACTCCCTCCCTAACAGCACGGTGGGTGTACCTACACCACACGGGACAAAATCCTGGAACTCCCTCCCTAACAGCACAGTGGGTGTACCTACACCACACGGGACAAAATCCTGGAACTCCCTAACAGCACGGTGGGTGTACCTACACCACACGGGGACTGTAGCAGCTCAAGAAGGCAGCTCACCCCCACCTTCTCAAGGGGGCAGTTAGGGATGGGTAATGATGCTGCCTTAGCTCAAGGTACCTTATCATGACTACAGGGGGCGCTTTCAGCCAAGTTCACCTCCTTCCCCACCACTTTCCCCTCTCCTAAAAAGGGGAGGGTCTCTCTGTCTTTCCCCTCCTCGAAAAAGCCTCTCCCCCCACCCCCTCCCGTCACCCCAACTCTCCATTGCCAAACAGAAAACCCCTAACCTTGTGTAAAGGTCCCAAGGGACATCATCAGATAAATCAAACGGCCCTGAGCTACATGCGGAGATATCAGGGAGATGCTGACCAAAAGGCACGGCCAAAGAGGTCGGCTTTAAAGGAGGGTCTTAAAGGAGGAGAGAGAGAGAGATAGAGAGAGAGAGAGAGAGGTAGAGTGTTTGAGGGAGGGATACCCAGAGCTCAGGTATCCCCAGGCAGCTGAAGGCACGGCCGCCAATGGTGGAGCGATGGGAATCGGGGAACGCTCAAGAGGCCAGAGTCGCACCTAGGCCTCAGGGTGTCCTAGTCCGCCCTGGTCTTGACAACTAGCTTGACACGAAGCCTAGGCCTGGTTTCCGGCCTAGTGAGGCCTTCCTTGCAACTAGGCCTAACTGCTAGCTTTTCGCCCAATGCCCCTCTCTCTCTCTCTCTCCGCCCTCCCGACTCCATCCCCTCCCCCAAGCTTCCATTAACGTGGCTGTTCTGTTCTCCACAGTGATCAAGGGAAAAATAGTTGGTTCAAAGATGATCACCAGAGACAACAGCGATGATTCACATGGCTTCCCATGGATCGAATATGAAGTCCAACAACAGAAGGTACGTCATCTCCCACTGATGTGGAGGACATACATCACGTAGAACTGTGCCATGTTGTTTCATACATCACACAGGAGCAGGAGGAGGCCATTCAGCCCCTCTCGAGCCTGTTACACAGGAGCAGGAGGAGGCCATTCAGCCCCTCTGGAGCTTGTTCCGCTGGATCAGGAGGAGACCATTCAGCCCCTCCTCGAGCCTGTTACACAGGAACAGGAGGAGGCCCATTCAGCCCCCACTTGAGCCTGTTACACAGGAACAGGAGAAAGCCATTCAGCCCCTCTCTCGAGCCTGTTACACAGGAACAGGAGGAGGCCCATTCAGCCCCTCTCGAGCCTGTTACACAGGAACAGGAGGAGGCCATTCAGCCCCTCTCGAGCCTGTTACACAGGAGCAGGAGGAGGCCATTCAGCCCCTCTGGAGCTTGTTACGCTGGATCAGGAGGAGACCATTCAGCCCCTCCTCGAGCCTGTTACACAGGAACAGGAGGAGCCCATTCAGCCCTCTCCTCGAACCTGTTACACAGGAACAGGAGGAGGCCCATTCAGCCCCCACTTGAACCTGTTACACAGGAACAGGAGAAGGCCCATTCATCCCCTCTCGAGCCTGATACACAGGAACAGGAGGTGCCCATTCAGCCCTCTCCTCGAACCTGTTACACAGGAACAGGAAGAGGCCCATTCAGCCCTCACTTGAGCCTGTTACACAGGAACAGGAGGAGGCCCATTCAGCCCCTCTCAAGCCTGTTACACAGGAACAGGAGGAGGCCCATTCAGCCCCTCTCAAGCCTGTTACACAGGAACAGGAGGAGGCCCATTCAGCCCCTCTGGAACCTGTTACAGAGGAACAGGAGGAGGCCCATTCAGCCCCTCTCGAGCCTGTTACACAGGAACAGGAGGAGGCCCAATCAGCCCCTCTCCAGCCTGTTACACAGGAACAGGAGGAGGCCCATTCAGCCCCTCTCGAGCCTGTTACACAGGAACAGGAGGAGGTCCATTCAGCCCCTCTCGAGACTGTTATACAGGAACAGGAGGAGGTCCATTCAGCCCCCTCCTCAAGCCTGTTCCTCCTTTAAATCTCAACACGGCTGACCTGTAGCTGAACTCCATCTACCCATCTCGTTTCCGTAAACCTTAATCCCCTCAACCTCACAAAAATCCATCAAGCTTGGGTTTGAAATTTCCCATTGACCCCCAGCGGTGCCCCCACCTTCCCACCCGCAACAGCCTTCACAGCTTTTTGTGGTGTAGAAAGTTCCAGATTCCAGTTGCATTCAGTTAAGTTCCATGCACACATCACGCCCTCTGCTCACTGAACTACAGATTAAAATTCTCACCTTCATTTCAAAATCCTTCCATCGGCGATAACTCACCTACCTATCTCTGTAACCTCCTCCAGCCCCTACACCCCTCCCTATCTCTGTAACCTCTTCCAGCCCCTACACCCCTCCCTATCTCTGTAACCTCCTCCAATCCCTACACCCCTCCCTATCTCTGTAACCTCCTCCAACCCCTACACCCCTCCCTATATCTGTAACCTCCTCCAACCCCTACACCCCTCCCTATCTCTGTAACCTCCTCCAACCCCTACACCCCTCCTTATCTCTGTAACCCTCCTCCAGCCTCTACACCCTTCCCTATCCCTGTAACCTCCTCCAACCCCTACACCCCTCCCTATCTCTGTAACCCTCCTCCAGCCCCTACACACCTCCCTATCCCAGTAACCTCCTCCAGCCCCTACACCCCTCCCTATCTCTGTAACCTCCTCCAGCCCCTACATCCCTCCGTATCTCTGTAACCTCCTCCAGCCCCTACAACCCTCCCTATCTCTGTAACCTCCTCCAGCCCCTACAACCCTCCCTATCTCTGTAACCTCCTCCAGCCCCTACACCCCTCCCTATCTCTGTAACCTCCTCCAGCCCCTACAACCCTCCTTATCTCTGTAACCTCCTCCAGTCCCTACAACCCTCCCTATTTCTGTAACCTCCTCCAGTCCCTACAACCCTCCCTATCTCTGTAACCTCTCCAGCCTCTACACCCCTCTCTATTTCTGTAACTTCCTCCAGCCCGTACAACCCTCCCTATCTCTGTAACCTCCTCCAGCCCCTACAACCCTCCCTATCTCTGTAACCTCCTCCAGTCCCTACAAACCTCCCTATCTCTGTAACCTCCTCCAGTCCCTACAACCCTCCCTATCTCTGTAACCTCCTCCAGTCCCTACAACCCTCCCTATCTCTGTAACCTCCTCCAACCCCTACAACCCTCCTTATCTCTGTAACCTCCTCCAGCCCCTACAGCCCTCCCTATCTCTGTAACCTCCTCCAGTCTCTACAACCCTCCCTATCTCTGTAACCTCCTCCAGTCCCTACAACCCTCCCTATCTCTGTAACCTTCTCCAGTCCCTACACCCTCCGTATCTCTGTACCCTCCTCCAGTCCCTACAGCCCTCCCTATCTCTGTAACCTCCTCCAGTCCCTTTAACCCGCCCTATCTCTGTAACCTCCTCCAGCCCCTACAGCCCTCCCTATCTCTGTAACCTCCTCCAGCCCCTACAACCCGCCCTATCTTTGTAACCTCCTCCAGCCCCTACAACCCTCCCTATCTCTGTAACTTCCTCCTGCCCCTACAACCCTCCCTATCTCTGTAACCTCCTCCAACCCCTACACCCCTCCCTATCTCTGTAACCTCCTCCAGCCTCTACACCCTCCCTATCTCTGTAACCTCCTACAACCCTCCGAGATCTCTGCGCTCCTCCAATTCAGGCCTCTCGAGCATCCCCCGATTCCCATCGCTCCACCATTGGCGGCCGTGCCTTCAGCTGCCTGGGGGGGGCCCTGAGCTCTGGAATTCCCTCCCTAAACCTCTCCCCATTTCTCTCTCTCTCCATCTCTCTCTCCTCCTTTAAGATGCTTCTTATAAACCGACCTCTTTGACCGAGCTTTTGATCACCTATCCCTAATACCTCTGTATATAGCTTCTGGTCAAACCCCGGCCCGAGTTCCCTTCCTTGGTGCACCCCAGGGACGTTTTAAGATGTTAACAGTGCTATAGAAATTAAAGTTGTTGCTGTAGGAGATGGCATCTGAACGCGGGGTTAACGGTTAACACTTTTATAGTCAAAATTACCAAGCACATGTGTGATAACTAGGCCCTGAAGGAAACTGCTAAATAACCAATATAATAAACTGCTGATTAACTCGTAAATAGCCAGTATAATAACTGGTGAATAACCAGTATAATAACTGGTGAATAACTGGTAAATAACCAGTATAATAAACTGCTGATTAACTCGTAAATAGCCAGTTTAATAACTGGTGAATAACCAGTATAATAACTGGTGAATAACTGGTGAATGACCAGTATAATAACTGGTGAATAACCAGTATTAAAACTGGTGAATAACCAATATAATAACTGGTGAATGACCAGTATAATAACTGGTGAATAACCAATATAATAACTGGTGAATAACTGGTGTATAACTAATATAATAACTGGTGACTGACCAGTATAATTGGTGAATAACTGGTGAATAACCAGTATAATAACTGGTGAATAACTGGTGAATAACCAATATAATAACTGGTGAATAACCAGTATAATAACTGGTAAATAACCAGTATAATAAATGGTGAATAACTGGTGAATAACCAGTATAATAGCTGGTGAATAACTGGTGAATAACCAGTATAATAGCTGGTGAATAACCAGTATAATAACTGGTGAATAACTGGTGAATAACCAGTATAATAGCTGGTGAATAACCAATATAATAACTGGTGAAAAACCAGTATAATAACTGGTAAATAACCAGTATAATAACTGGTGAATAACCAGTATAATAACTGGTGAATAACTGGTGAATAACCAGTATAATAACTGGTGAATAACCAGTATAATAGCTGGTGAATAACCAGTATAATAACTGGTGAATAACTGGTGAATAACCAGTATAATAACTGGTGAATAACCAGTATAATAACTGGTGAATAACTGGTGAATAACCAGTATAATAACTGGTGAATAACTCTGCTTTTGCCTCCTTGTCTTTCCCCGTAGATGTACAAAGGGTTCGAGAAGATTCAGCAGGTTGAGTATGTGTACACACCGCTGGCGGACTTTGTCTGTGGGATGGTGCTGGGACCAGATGAGATGAACCAGGACTACATCCTGTCAGGTAGGCTTCACCTTGGACATTTCCCTCCAAGCTCTCCCACAACCCCCACCCTCTAGAGGCTCTGTTTCTCCCCCCGACAGCCCAACCCGTCTCGATTGGTGCTTCCCCCTTGCTAAGAACTCCGAACGCGCGGCCGGAGCGCTGGACAGCGGTGGGGTGGGGGATGCGGTGTGAAGGGATGGCCAGCGAGGGGACTGGAGAGATTCCCGCTTTAACACCTGGCTCACATTTCCATCTACAGGGACTGTCGAGGCTGATGGAAAAGTCTACATCAACATCTGCAGCTTCAACAGACCCTGGAGCCAACTGACTCACGCTCAGCAGACCAGTCTGGATGGGAGATACAAGGATGGCTGTCGGTGCAAGGTAGGTCTCAGCTGACCATGAGGTTAGATACAGAGTAAAGCTCCCTTTACACCGTCCCCATCAAGCACTCCCAGGACAGGTACAGCACGGGGTTAGATACAGAGTAAAGGTCCCTCTACACCGTCCCCATCAAACACTCCCAGGACAGGTACAGCACCGTGTTAGACACAGAGTAAAGCTTCCACTACACCGTCCCCATCAAACACTCCCAGGACAGGTACAGCACGGGGTTAGATACAGAGTGAAGTTCCCTCTACACCGTCCCCATCAAACACTCCCAGGACAGGTACAGCACGGGGTTAGATACAGCGTAAAGCTCCCTCTACACTGTCCCCATCAAACACTCCCAGGACAGGGACAGCACGGGGTTTGATACAGAGTAAATCTCCCTCTACACTGACCCATCAAACACTCCCAGGACAGGTACAGCACAGGGTTAGATACAGGGTAAAGCTGCCTCTACACCGTCCCCATCAAACACTCCCAGGACAGGTACAGCACGGGGTTAGATACAGAGTAAAGCTCCCTCTACACTACAGAACTGTGTTGGGAATTTTAATGTTGGGTATGATGCTGGTGTAATGGGTAATGTCACTGGACTGATAAGGGGGTGGACCCAGTCTGGGGACTGGGGTTCGAATCCCACCATGGGCAGCCGGCGGAATTTAAATTCAATTTAATAAAATCTGGAATTGTGAAGCTAAGTCTGGGTGACGGTGACCATGACGACCATCGTCGATCGTCGTAGAAACCCCACCCGGTTTGCTCATGTCCCTCTTAGGGGGAAGGAAATCAGTTGTCCTTCCCCGGTCTGGCCTACGTGGGTCTCCAGAGCCCACACAGCCACGCGGCCGGCTCCGAACTGGCCCCTCCGAGGTGTCCCGAGCGAGACCCTCAGCTCCGCCGGGTTGGGGGTGGGGGGGGTTGCAGTTAGGGATGGGTGCCAAATGCTGGCCTTGCCCCCCACCCCCTCCCCAGTGACGCCCACAGAAGGGTGGTCATCCCACGCAGGGCGGGGTCTGAACGGGTATGTGGATCCGGGGCTTGCCCTGCTCGACAAGGCCTGGTTGTGACGAACGGCGATCCTAAACTGGTTCTCTCTCTCTCTCTCTCTCTCTCTCTCTCCCTCCCCCCCACTCTGTGTCTGTCCGTGTGTGTGTGTCTCTGGACAGATTGTCCCCTGCCTATCATTGCCTTGCAGCCTTGACGCCGACAACCAGTGTCTCTGGACGGACGGGATCTTCACGGGGAACTGGAGCGGGGCACAGAGCCAGCGCTTCACCTGCGTCATGAAGCCAAAGGGCCTGTGCCAGTGGGTCTCGGCCCCGAGCTCCAGGGCCCACTCATCCCCCCTCAGGAGGGAGGCCCATTAACCGGCCAGAGGAGGAGGAGGAGGGCCGGACAAGCCGGGGTGAACGGGCCGGTGCGGGAGCAATCCCGGGTTATTCCTACTGCTTTTTTTTCTCCCCCCTAACGTGACGCAGCCCGCGGCTCAGCTCTGGCCCCTTGACCTCCACTGGCCACCGCCAACAACCACCCCCCACCCCTTCCCCCCCACCCCCGCACCCCACCACCGCCTCATCTGCAGCAAGCCGCCCTCCTTTCTCAAGCCCACTCCGTCACTCCCCCTCCTCCCCAACACCCCCCACCCACCTCTTTCCCTCGAGTTAACATCCCTCAATCGATTTCTTAACACCCCGGTGCGTAGGCCGGTGGTCCGAGCAAAGGGTCTTGCTCCATGGAGCCGAGGCCGCCATTTTGTGGGCAAAATGGCCGTGGGTTTAGGCCTCGGTCTACCTCAGGCTGCTCCTAACCGCCCCCCCTCCCCCGCCGCGCCAATCGCGTCACTGCTTTCCCCTTGCCCACCACCCTCCTTCCCCTCTCCACCTCCACCAACCCCCCAACCCCCACCCCCCACCGCCTGACTACGGAGCTCCTGCCCTTGCTTCTTCACGTAGGCAGAGGGGCCCCTTGGCGTTGGCCACCTGCAAAGCATGCTGGGAAGCGCCCGCAAACAAAAATGGCCACCTCCTTGGCGGCAGGGTCCGACCGAGCGGGCCTTCCGCCCGGCAGATTCCTCCCCACGACGCCCGGCGCCTTCTCCTTCGAGCTATTCCCCTCCCTCTCTCCCGCTTTTCCCTCTCCCCCACCCTCCCCCCCACCCTGCACCATTGCTTCACTCCCCAGTATATACTCACTGACAATGATTGTCACACCTCCCCAACCCTGACCATCCCTTCCCACCCAACCTCCCCAACCCCCCACCCCCCGGCTTGGATGGGCGGCGAGTCTGGAAAATTGCCGGAACAGGAAACTCAGGGGGCCGTGTGGCCACCATGTCGAAGAGGCCGACCCGCCGGGCGCAACCGGGAATGGGGCGCCGGCCAGTCTAGTGCGGCCCGAGCCACCCCTGCTCGACACACTTGGCTTCTTTCAATTGCAGCTCCAGCTCCAACAAAATGGCCGCCGTGGCGCCCAAAATAGCCACCGTGGCAAACAAAATGGCCACCGTGGCAAACAAAATGGCCACCGTGGCAAACAAAATGGCCACCGTGGCAAACAAAATGGCCGCCATTACAAAGGCTTCCTCAATATAACGAAGGCCTCTGCCTCTTTTCCTTCGACTGTAACTTATTATTCCTACTTGTAAGATGCGACGGTTTCGATGAAATGCCAGAACAAAGCTCAAGTCACGGGCTCCTGTGTGCTCCGGAGCTCAGAAGGCCGAATTGGAAACTGTTAAGTCTACGTATTTTTTGTCGAATTAATAAAGATACCTTCGGTCACAAACCCTTCTGTCCTTCCGTGTTTATCAAGGTTAAGTTTAGGTGCCGAGAAACGGGAACATATCAGAGCTGGCACTCTCAATATAAGGGGGAAACCAACAATTCACACTGCATGTGAAGAGAGTGATGATTGGGTTGGCTAATTGGTAGAGGTTGTTGCCCTGGGGAGTGCGCCAGTTGATGGTGACTGACAGTTAACTGCCGAGCATTGTCTGAGATTTAAACCAGGCAGCTTGACCCGGACTGGTCAAGGGCATTGCCCTGAGGCATGAGTCAGTGAATGTCTCCTTTTTCCAGCAACACTAAGTTCTGTACCGCCAAACGATTGGACTCAGTCAATGAATTAAAATGCAAGTAAAAAGCCAGCCCCAGAAAGAGCGTCCGGGAAACTCCCATTTGTCAATGAAAGCCCATCTGGTTCACTGGTGTCCTTCAGGGAAAGAAATCTGCCATTCTTACCCACTCTGGCCCACGTGTGCCTCCAGAACCCACGGCAACGGGGGTGACTCTTAACTGCCCTCTGACCTGGCCCTGGCAGGCCACTTGGCTGGATTCTCCAGGGGCAACGAGACTTGCCATGGTCAGGCATGTTCCCATCCCATAAGGGAACTCGAAAACCTGCACTTATATAGTAACTTGCACATCCTCCTGACACCAGTTCAAACCGTGGGTCTCAATTAGTGTTGAAAGGCTGGCAAATTCCGGAGGACTAAAACCTTCAGGCAGGTGCTCGGAGTGCCCGATTGAGGATGGTGAATATAGGATACTCAGAGAATTCCAGTTTCTTGACCCAACAATTGAAGCCTCACACTCCTCTCTCCCGGTCCCAGTGCTGAGGGAGAGCCGCACTGTGGGAGGGTCAGTGCTGAGGGAGCGCCGCACTGTCGGAGGGTCAGTGCTGAGGGAGCGCCGCACTGTCGGAGGGTCAGTGCTGAGGGAGTGTCGCACTGTCGGAGGGTCAATGCTGAGGGAGAGCCGCACTGTCGGAGGGTCAGTGCTGAGGGAGCGCCGCACTGTGGGAGGGTCAGTGCTGAGGGAGCGCCGCACTGTCGGAGGGTCAGTGCTGAGGGAGTGTCGCACTGTCGGAGGGTCAATGCTGAGGGAGAGCCGCACTGTCGGAGGGTCAGTGCTGAGGGAGCGCCGCACTGTGGGAGGGTCAGCGCTGAGGGAGCACCGCACTGTCGGAGGGTCAGTGCTGAGGGAGAGCCGCACTGTCGGAGCGTCAGTGCTGAGGGAGCGCCGCGCTGTCGGAGGGTCAGTGCTGAGGGAGCGCCGCACTGTGGGAGGGTCAGGACTGAGGGAGTGCTGCACTGTCGGAGGGTCAGTGCTGAGGGAGTGCCGCACTGTCGGAGGGTCAGTGCTGAGGGAGCGCCGCACTGTCGGAGGGTCAGTGCTGAGGGAGCGCCGCACTGTCGGAGGGTCAGTGCTGAGGGAGAGCCGCACTGTCGGAGGGTCAGTGCTGAGGGAGCGCCGCGCTGTCGGAGGGTCAGTGCTGAGGGAGCGCCGCACTGTGGGAGGGTCAGGACTGAGGGAGTGCTGCACTGTCGGAGGGTCAGGACTGAGGGAGCGCCCTATCTGGTTATGTGGGACAATGGGGCTCGATGTTCCCCTTTATGTCAGGTAGGGTAACTACAGTTATACTGGAGGTAGCTTACCCCCTATGGTTCAGGTAGGGTAATTACAGTTGTACTGGAAGCAGACTACCCCTTCGGGGAGCGCTAGGGTAATTACAGTTAAACTGGAGGTAGATTACCCACTATGGTTCAGGTAGGGTAGTTACAGTTATACTGGAGGCAGACTACCCCCTCAGGGTGAGGTAGGATATTTACAGTTATTTCGGAGGTAGACTAACCCCTATGGTTCAGGTAGGGTAATTACAGTTACAGTGTATATTTTCTGCCCCTATGGGTCAGGTATGGTAGTTACAGTTACAATGGTGGTATACTGCCCCCTAAGGGTCAAGTAGGACTATTATAGTTACAATGAAGGTATACTGCCCCCTAGGGGTCACATACCAAGCCACTCACCATCCCGACTTGGAAAAATATCAGCCGTTCCTTCACTGTCACTGGGTCAAAATCCTGGAACTCCCTCCCTAACAGCACGGTGGGTGTACCTACACCACACGGCACAAAATCCTGGAACTCCCTCCCTAACAGCACGGTGGGTGTACCTACACCACACGGGACAAAATCCTGGAACTCCCTCCCTAACAGCACGGTGGGTGTACCTACACCACACGGGACAAAATCCTGGAACTCCCTCCCTAACAGCACGGTGGGTGTACCTACACCACACGGGACAAAATCCTGGAACTCCCTCCCTAACAGCACGGTGGGTGTACCTACACCACACGGGGACAAAATCCTGGAACTCCCTCCCTAACATCACGGTGGGTGTACCTACACCACACGGGGACTGCAGCGGCTCAAGAAGGCAGCTCACCCACCACCTTCTCAAGGGGGCAATTAGAAAAAGGGATCATCTGCCACTTGCCCATATTACAATTCTGAAAATATGCCCCCTTCTATCAACTCCTGCATTTAAGGTATCCTTTGAACTGAGTTTAATCGTTCAGGGATTGTAAAGAGGAGATACCATATCTGAAGACTATACCATGAGTACGTGTGTCTGTACGTTTGTGTGACAGCATGTGTGTCTGTGTGTGTTTGTGTGTGTGTGTGAATGTCTGCGTGTGTGTGTGACAGAGAGTGCGTGTGTGTGAGTGTCTGAGAGTGTCTGAGAGTGTGTGTGCGTGAGTGAGTGAGTGAGTGTGTGTGTGTGTGAGAGTGTATGTGTGTGTGTGTCTGTGTGAATGTGTGTGTGAGAGAGTGTGTGTGTGTGTGAGTGTGTGTGTGTCTGAGTGTGTGTGCGTGTGTCTATGAGTGTGTCTGTGTTTGTCTGTAAGTGTGAGTGTGTGTGTGTGTCTGCAAGTGTGTGTGTGTTTGTGAGTGTATCTGTGAGTGTGTGTGTGTGTGAGTGAGTGAGTGTGTGTGTGTGTGAATGTCTGTGTGTGTGTGTGTGAGTGAGTGTGTGTGTGTTTGTGTGTGTGTGTGAATATCTGCGTGTGTGTGAATGTCTGTGTGTGAGTGAGTGAGTGTGTGTGTTTGTGTGTGTGTGTGAATGTCTGCTTGTGTGTGTGTGTGAATATCTGTGTGTGTGTGAATGACTGTGTGTGAGTGAGTGAGTGTGTGCGTGTGTGTGAGAGTGAGTGAGTGTGTGTTTGTGTGTGTGTGTGAATGTCTGCTTGTGTGTGAATGTCTGTGTGTGTGTGAGTGAGTGAGTGTGAGTGTGTGAGAGTGTGAGTGTGTGTGTTTGTGTGTGTGTGTGAATGTCTGTGTGTGTGTGAGTGAGTGAGTGTGTGTGTGTGAATGTCTGTGTGTGTGTGAGTGAGTGTGTGTGTGTGAGAGTGAGTGAGTGTGTGTGTTTGTGTGTGTGTGTGAATGTCTGTGTGTGTGTGAGTGAGTGAGTGTGAGTGTGTGAGAGTGAGTGAGTGCGTGTGTTTGTGTGTGTGTGTGAATGTCTGTGTGTGTGTGAGTGAGTGAGTGTGAGTGTGTGAGAGTGAGTGAGTGTGTGTGTTTGTGTGTGTGTGTGAATGTCTGTGTGTGTGTGAGTGAGTGAGTGTGAGTGTGTGAGAGTGAGTGAGTGTGTGTGTTTGTGTGTGTGTGTGAATGTCTGTGTGTGTGTGAGTGTGAGTGTGAGTGTGTGAGAGTGAGTGAGTCTGTGTGTTTGTGTGTGTGTGTGAATGTCTGTGTGTGTGTGAGTGAGTGAGTGTGAGTGTGTGCGAGTGAGTGAGTGTGTGTGTTTGTGTGTGTGTGTGAATGTCTGTGTGTGTGTGAGTGAGTGAGTGTGAGTGTGTGAGAGTGAGTGAGTGTGTGTGTTTGTGTGTGTGAATGTCTGTGTGTGTGTGAGTGAGTGAGTGTGAGTGTGTGAGAGTGAGTGTGTGTGTTTGTGTGTGTGTGTGAATGTCTGAGTGTGTGTGAGTGAGTAAGTGTGAGTGTGTGAGAGTGAGTGAGTGTGTGTGTTTGTGTGTGTGTGTGAATGTCTGAGTGTGTGTGTGTGAGAGTGAGTGAGTGTGAGTGTCTGAGAGTGTGCTTTTTAATGGTACTCACCATCTCCTTGTGGTTAGGGTAGAACACTTGTTCAATGAGGGGGAACTCCTCTGGTCCCAGTTTCTTGAATATCTTTGCCAGTTGTCCAAACTGCAGATGGAGAAGTGGGGGGGAGGCAAACAGCGAGATTAATGGAAAGAAAATCTCAGAAGATCTACCACTGCCCACACAACCACCACCCCCAGCAGCAACCCCTGGCGATGAGACACCTCGGAGCTGGCTGCCCAGGGTCCACCTCGCTACCTGTCGCCCGGATCCCTCGCAGGCACCCGACCTGCTGATCGACCGCGTGGGGCATCGACCTCGCTGCCTGTCGCCCGGATCCCTCGCAGGCGCCCGGCCTGCTGATCGACTGCGTGGGGCATCGAGCAGAAAGCGTTCCTCCGTGAGCCGGGGTTGCAGGTCACCGGGTTGGCCAAGGGCGATGGGCGAATCCAGGTCCACCCGCTCCCACCCCACCCCACCCAACCTCCTCCCACCTCCCCTCCACCACCCAAAATCCAGTTGCACCACTCCCCCCAACCCAAACATCGGACTAGGGAGGGAGCAGGGGCGTTGGCGGAGAGGGAGAGGCTTTCCTGTTCGGCTAGGCCTCGAAGGCAGCCCAACCCCTGAGGAAGCCGCCTCCTGGAGCCTTTGCCACCCCCCTTACCCCCCCAAAAGCCCCACCCCCCAGCAAAACCAACCAACACCCTGCGCCCCCTACCCCCCCCCCCAACCCCGTACTTACCACCCAGGGCTTGTCACAGAAATTGTACACAGAGTGCATGGAGTTCACACTGGCCACGCCGGCGTACTGCAGGCCGATGACGATGTTCCGGAAGTCTCCGCCCTTCGCCATGCTGAACGCGTGCTGCCTCACCAGGACAAAATCCGGGGTGAAGGACCTGAGGCCGACAGAAACACACGCCGGACTCGTTAGCTCGGGAGGGGGGGGTGCGTTGGCTGGGGTGGTGGGGGAGGGGGTGCCAGTGGGGAAGGGAGCGCGACCTCTGCCCCTTGCCCCCTCCCCGCCACCACCCCACCCCCCATCTCTGTCAGGGTTCAGAGGTGACCCGCCTTCCCCCTCTTCTCCCCCACCCCCCAATACCGCTTCACTCTCGCAAAGTCCCAACCCCCTCCCCCCACCCCGAAAGAATACGGAGAGTTCTAAGGGGTCACTCAAGCCCGTTACACAGGAACAGGAGGAGGCCATTCAGCCCCTCTCGAGCCCGTTACACAGGAACAGCAGAGGAAGGGAGGGGAAAATGTTTACCTCCGAGAGCTGTAGGGATCTGGAACTCTTGATCTGCACCTTAAGAGGAGAGAGAGAGGGCCCCCAGGCAGCTGAAGGCACGGCCGCCAATGGTGGAGCGATGGGAATCGGGGGATGCTCGAGAGGCCAGAATTGGAGGAGATCAGAGATCGCGGAGGGTTGTAGGAGGGTTACAGAGATAGGGAGGGTTGTAGGGACTGGAGGAGGTTACAGAGATAGGGAGGGGTGTAGGGGCAGCAGGAGGTTACAGAGATAGGGAGGTGTGTAGGGGTTGGAGGAGGTTACAGAGATAGGGAGGGGTGTAGGGGCTGGAGGAGGTTACAGAGATAGGGAGGGGTGTAGGGGCTGGAGGAGGTTACAGAGATAGGGAGGGTTATAGGGGCTGGAGAAGGTTACAGAGATAGGGAAGGGTGTAGGGGCTGGAGGAGGTTACAAAAATAGGGAGGGTTGTAGGGGCTGGAGGAGGTTACAGAGATAGTGAGGGTTGTAGGGGCTGGAGGAGGTTACAGAGATAGGGAGGGGTGTAGGGGTTGGAGGAGGTTACAGAGATAGGAGGGTTGCAGGGACTGGAGGAGGTTACAGAGATAGGGAGGGTTGTAGGGGCTGGAGGAGGTTACAGAGATAGGGAGGGGTGTAGGGGCTGGAGGAAGTTACAGAGATAGGGAGGGGTGTAGGGACTGGAGGAGGTTACACAGATAGGGAGGGTTGTAGGGGCTGGAGGAGGTTACAGAGATAGTGAGGGGTGTAGGGGCTGGAGGAGGTCACAGAGATAGGGAGAGGTGTAGGGACTGGAGGAGGTTACAGAGATAAGGAGGGTTGTAGGGGCTGGAGGAGGTTACAGAGATAGGGAGGCGTGTAGGGGCTGGAGGAGGTTACAGAGATAGGGAGGGGTGTAGGGACTGGAGGAGGTTACAGAGATAGGGAGGGGTGTAGGGATTGGAGGAGGTTACAGAGATAGGGAGGGTTGTAGGGGCTGGAGGAAGCTACAGAGATAGGGAGGGGTGTTTGGGCTGGAGGAGGTTACAGTGATAGGGAGGGTTGTAAGGACTGGAGGAGGTTGCAGAGATAGGGAGTGATGTAGGGGCTGGAGGAGATTACAGAGATAGGGAGGGTAGTAGGGACTGGAGGAGGTTGCAGAGATAGGGAGGGGTGTAGCGAGTGGAGGAGGTTACAGAGATAGTGAGGGGTGTAGGGGCTGGAGGAGGTCACAGAGATAGGGAGAGGTGTAGGGACTGGAGGAGGTTACAGAGATAAGGAGGGCTGTAGGGGCTGGAGGAGGTTACAGAGATAGGGAGGCGTGTAGGGGCTGGAGGAGGTTACAGAGATAGGGAGGGGTGTAGGGACTGGAGGAGGTTACAGAGATAGGGAGGGTTGTAGGGACTGGAGGAGGTTACAGAGATAGGGAGGGTTGTAGGGACTGGAGGAGGTTACAGAGATAGGGAGGGTTGTAGGGACTGGAGGAGGTTACAGAGATAGGGAGGGGTGTGGGGACTGGAGGAGGTTACAGAGATAGGGAGGACAAGAGCAGGACAGGGTTGGATAAGGTGGATGAAGAAAAGCTGTTCCCATTGTCTGATCGAAATAGGTCGGGGTTGGGGGTGGGGATGGGGGTGGGGGTGGGGGTGGGTGATGTGGGTGTAATGTATGAGGGGGTGGAGGTGGGGTGAGAAGGAGCTATTGTTGAGGCAGCGAGGAGCTCCCTACCAGGGCGCTGGGAGCGGAGAAGGATGGAGGGTTTCCAAAAGGGAATTGTATGGAAAATCGAGGGAAATGGGCATTCAGGGTGACAGGGGGATAGCCGGGGTGGGGGGGGGTTTGGTGAAGGGGTTGGGCAGGAGGGGCAGCACCGGATCGATGGGCCGAATGGCCTGCGGCAATCGCCTGGGGCCCAGCGGCAGGGAGTCGGGAGAGAGGCTGGAAATTCCCACAGGATATCCCAGGCCTCGTCGAGCCTGAATTCCGGGAGTCTGCCCTTACAGATGGACCCCGTCCCAGTCACCTCCCCCCGGATCCCGCTCCCCACGCCAGCAAGGCCCTGCTTTCTGGGAAGTTGATTGCCGGCGCCCAGGTGTGAGGTGACAGCGAGCCGGCCACTTCCTGACACTGGCATCGCACATTGTCTTGCTTGTCTGGCCTGGGGCAGACAGACTGGATCACAGAGGTTGGGGCTGAGCTACGGGAAAAAACATTTCCCAACCAAACAGAATCAGTCATCGTCTCCGGAAGGAAGTGGATGTGAAACAGAATGCGAACAATCCATGGTCTGTTATTCTATATATAGCAGCATTTAAACAGCTCGATTAGATTCCAGTCTGTAACTCACTCCCGGGTATCTGTTATACTATATATAAACCCCCCGAACCCCTCGATTAGATTCCAGTCTGTAACTCACTCCCGGGCATCTGTTATTCTATATATAAACCACCCCGAACCCCTCGATTAGATTCCAGCCGTCTGTAACTCACTCCCGGGTATCTGTTATTCTATATATAAACCCCCCGAACCCCTCGATTAGATTCCAGTCTGTAACTCACTCCCGGGCATCTGTTATTCTATATATAAACCACCCCGAATTCCTCGATTAGATTCCAGCCGTCTGTAACTCACTCCCGGGTATCTGTTATTCTATATATAAACCCCCCCGAACCCCTCGATTGGATTCCAGTCTGTAACTCACTCCTGGGTATCTGTTATTCTATATATAAACCCCCGAACCCCTCGATTAGATTCCAGTCTGTACCTCAATCCCGGGTATCTGTTACTCTATATATAAACCCCCCCCGAACCCCTCGATTAGATTCCAGTCTGTAACTCAATCCCGGGTATCTGTTACTCTATATATAAACCCCCCCCGAACCCCTCGATTGGATTCCAGTCTGTAACTCACACCCGGGAATCTGTTATTCTATATATAAACCAACCCGGAACCCCTCGATTAGATTCCAGGCTGTAACTCACTCCCGGGTATCTGTTATTCTATATATAAACCCCCCGAACCCCTCGATGAGATTTCAGGTAAAATGATCTGATCACTCTCTCTGTGATCGTGTGAGATACAACATATTATAGTCTTACTGTTTCCTCTGTCTCACCTTGCCACCTTCACTCCATTCCGATACACATCCATGTCAACACTGAAACTACCCGTAGCATGAGAGATTACATTCAGCTCCGAGAACTCAGCCTTTGAGAGAGAGTGAGAGGGAGGAAATAGGGAGTGAGAGAGGGTGGTAGAGAGAGAGGGAGAGGGAGAGAGTGAGTGAGTGAGAGAGACGGTCAGACAGATATGGAAGGAGAGAGGGAATGGGAAAGAGAGAGGAAAAAACAGAAAGAGAGATGGAGACAGAGAGTGTGGGATAGAGAGCGGGGGGAATAGAGAGGGAGAGGAAAAGAGTTAGAGGGAGAGGGAATGAGCGAGAGAGTGAAAGAGTGGATAAGAGAGACGGGGGGAGAGAGAGGGAAAGAGACAGAAGGAGGGAGAGCGAGAGAGGGGGAGAGAGCGCGAGTGGGAGAAGGAAAGCGAGAGAGAGAGAGAGAGATGTTGAGAGATGGAAAGAGAGAGAGGGAGAGAGAGGGGGAGAGAGAGAGAGCGTGAGAGAGATGGTGAGAGAGAGGCAGGGGCAAGGGGGAGAGGACAGGAGTGGGAGGGACGGAGAGGGACAGATGGTGAGGGAGAGGGAGAGAGTGTAGGAGGGAGGAAGGAGTGGTGTGAGGGGAGGGTGGGGTGAGAGGAGGGTGGGTGTGAGGGGAGGGTGGGGTGTGAGGGGAGGGTGGTTGAGGGGAAGGTGAGTGTGAGGGGAGGGTGGGGTGAGGGGAGGGTGGTGCAAGGGGAGGGTGGTTGAGGGGAGGGTGGGGTGCGAGGGGAGGGTGGTTGAGGGGAGGGTGGGGTGAGGGGAGGGTGGGGTATGAGGGGAGGGTGGGGTGTGAGGGGAGGTTGGGGTGAGGGGAGGGTGGTGTGAGGGGAGGGTGGTTGAGGGGAGGGTGGTGTGAGGGGAGGGTGGTTGAGGGGAGGGTGGGGTGAGGGGAGGGTGGTTGAGGGGAGGGTGGGGTGTGAGGGTAGGGTGGGGTGGGAGGGGAGGGTGGGGTGTGAGGGTAGGGTGGGGTGGGAGGGGAGGGTGGGGTGTGAGGGGAGGGTGGTTGAGGGGAGGGTGGGGTGTGAGGGGAGGTTGGGGTGAGGGGAGGGTGGTTGAGGGGAGGGTGGTGTGAGGGGAGGTTGGGGTGAGGGGAGGGTGGTTGAGGGGAGGGTGGTTGAGGGGAGGGCGGGTGTGAGGGGAGGGTGGGTGTGAGGGGAGGGTGGGGTGAGGAGAGGGTGCGGTGTGAGGGGAGGGTGGAGTGTGAGGGGAGGGTGGTGTGAGGGGAGGTTGGGGTGAGGGGAGGGTGGTTGAGGGGAGGGTGGTTGAGGGGAGGGTGGGTGTGAGGGGAGGGTGGGTGTGAGGGGAGGTTGGTTGAGGGGAGGGTGGGGTGAGGGGAGGGTGGTTGAGGGGAGGGTGGGTGTGAGGTAAGGGGTGGGTGTGAGGGGAGGGTGGTTGAGGGAAGGGTGGGTGTGAGGGGAGGGTGGGGTTGAGGGGAGGGTGGGTGTGAGTGGAGGGTGGTTGAGGGGAGGGTGGGTGTGAGGGGAGGGTGGGGTTGAGGGGAGGGTGGGTGTGAGGGGAGGGTGGTTGAGGGGAGGGTGTGTGTGAGGGGAGGGTGGGGTGAGGGGAGGGTGGGGTGTGAGGGGAGGGTGGTTGAGGGGAGGGTGGGTGTGAGGGGAGGGTGGGGTGAGGGGAGGGTGGGGTGTGAGGGGTGGGTGGTTGAGGGGAGGGTGGTTGAGGGGAGGGTGGAGTGTGAGGGAAGGGTGGGGTGAGGGGAGGGTGGGGTGTGAGTGGTGGGTGGTTGAGGGGAGGGTGGTGTGAGGGGAGGGTGGGGTGAGGGGAGGGTGGGTGTGAGGGGAGGGTGGTTGAGGGGAGGGTGGTGTGAGGGGAGGGTGGGGTGAGGGGAGGGTGGGTGTGAGGAGAGGGTGGGTGTGAGGGGAGGGTGGGGTGAGGGGAGGTTGGTTGAGGGGAGGGTGGTGTGAGGGGAGGGTGGGTGTGAGGGGAGGGTGGTGTGAGGGGAGGGTGGGGTGAGGGGAGGGTGGGGTATGAGGGGAGGGTGGGGTGTGAGGGGAGGGTGGGGTGAGGGGAGGTTGGTTGAGGGGAGGGTGGGTGTGATGAGAGGGTGGGTGTGAGGGGAGGGTGGGTGTGAGGGGAGGGTGGTGTGAGGGGAGGGTGGGGTGAGGGGAGGGTGGGTGTGAGGGGAGGGTGGTTGAGGGGAGGGTGGTGTGAGGGGAGGGTGGGGTGAGGGGAGGGTGGGTGTGAGGAGAGGGTGGGTGTGAGGGGAGGGTGGGGTATGAGGGGAGGGTGGGGTGTGAGGGGAGGGTGGGGTGAGGGGAGGTTGGTTGAGGGGAGGGTGGTGTGAGGGGGAGTGAGGGAAGGCGATAGAAAGAGAGAGGTCGATGTGAAACGAGTTATTATGGGAAAGAGAGGGAGAGACAGAGGGAAAGAGAGAGATGGGAGGAGGAGAGGGTGAGAAACAGAAAAGGGGGAAACTGGTTAGAAAATTTGGTCACAATCGGAGCTGCTCAGATCAACAGTGTGGAAATACAGGATTGGTCAGTCACGGTGTCACGGGGTCACAGGGGTCACACAAGGTCACATGGGGTCACACAGGGATCACACAGGGGTCACACAGGGGGTGGCTGTAACCAACCAGCCCTCTGGTAAGCCAATCATCTGCTCATTTATCACACCTCGAAATTGGACTTTACACTCGGGTTAAAGTCAGGAAACTTTGCATCAAAGGATCACAATAGAGTCCAGCAGTCTCACAGTCAGAGTCACAGGGTCACTGTCACACCCTCCGGGAGTCACAGGGTCACTCTCACACCCTCCCGGGGTCACAGGGTCACTGTCACACTCTTCCGGGGTCACAGGGTCACTCTCACACCCTCCCGGGGTCACAGGGTCACTGTCACACCCTCCCGGGGTCACAGGGTCACTGTCACACTCTTCCGGGGTCACAGGGTCACTCTCACACCCTCCCGGGGTCACAGGGTCACTGTCACACCCTCCCGGGGTCACAGGGTCACTGTCACAACCTCCGGGAGTCACAGGGTCACTCTCACACCCTCCCGGGGTCACAGGGTCACTGTCACACTCTTCCGGGGTCACAGGGTCACTCTCACACCCTCCCGGGGTCACAGGGTCACTGTCACACCCTCCCGGGGTCACAGGGTCACTGTCACACCCTCCGGGAGTCACAGGGTCACTCTCACACCCTCCCGGGGTCACAGGGTCACTCTCACACCCTCCCGGGGTCACAGGGTCACTCTCACACCCTCCCGGGGTCACAGGGTCACTTTCACAGCCTCCCGGGGTCAAAGGGTCACGGCCACACCCACCCGGGGTCACAGGGTCACTGTCACATCCTCCCGGGGTCACAGGGTCATGGCCACACCCGCCCGGGGTCACAGGGTCACTGTCACAACCTCCTGGGGTCACAGGGTCACTGTCACACCCGCCCGGGGTCACAGGGTCACTGTCACACACTACTGGGGTCACAGGGTCACTGTCACACCCTCCTGGAGTCACAGGGTCACTGTCACACCCTCCCGGGGTCACAGGGTCACTGTCACAACCTCTTGGGGTCATCAGGTCACTGTCGCCCTCCCGGGATCCAAGGGTCACTGTCACACCCTGCCGGTGTCACGTGGTCACGGGGTCACTTTCGCACCCTTCTGGGGTCACAGCATCACTGTCACACCCTCCCGGGGTCACAGGGTCACTGTCACACCCTCCCGGGGTCACAGACCTCCGGCCTCACAGGGTAAAACAATCACTCCCAGGGTCACACATTTCCGGTAAATCAAACGCTCCCAGGACAGGTACAGCACGGGGTTAGATACAGAGTAAAGCTCCCTCTACACTGTCCCCATCAAACACTCCCAGGACGGGTACAGCACGGGGTTAGATACAGAGTAAAGCTCCCTCTACACCGTCCCCATCAAACACTCCCAGGACAGGTACAGCACGGGGTTAGTCAGAATGAAGTCAGTGAAAAGGAGGAGGCAGGATGAGGATATTAAATATGAATACCTGTTCCACTTTGAGGTCAAATTCTCCCCAAACTTTCTTTCCTTTGAAGACTTTTACCCTGTGAGAGAAAGAGAAAAATATTAATGGAATGTCCAGTCTTGGCCAAGATTTGACCCAGGAACAGGAGGAGGCCATTCAGCCCCTCTCGAGCCTGTTACACAGGAACAGGAGGAGGCCATTCAGCCCCTCTCGAGCCTGTTACACAGGAACAGGAGGAGGCCCATTCAACCCCACAAACCTGTACTGCCGGTCAATTAGATCACACTTTGGCTTCAAATCCCCTAGGCAGCCGTTCTTTTTGCCGCAAGAACCGACGATTTGCAGGTTTAAAACGATGAGTTGAGCCAGCTTCACCTGCTCTCCGTCAGAGAGACCTCCCATCATTCTAACCAGCCATTCTGTGAAGAGGTGCAGCCTAAACTCTCTCCTCAACAACCTGGCTCTGATTCTAAGGTTCGGTCACCTCGTCTGAGGCTGGCCCACTCTCCCCTCGACCGGCAGGAAACCCCCTCTCTCTCTCTCTCTCGCTCTCTCTCTCTCCATCCGGCCCCATCGATGTGTTTCAAACCCCGGAGGAGGATTTACCAGGAACGTTCCCCAGGGGGATGAGGGGGACTTCAGTTCACGTTGGAGGGACCGGAGGAGCCTGGGATCGTTCCCCTCGGAGCGGAGAAGGTTGAGGGGGGAGGAGATTGAATCGAGGAGGGATTCAAAATCATGAGGGGGGGGGGGGGCAGGTCTCGATCGAGTGAATGAGGAGAAACTGTTTCCAGTGGCGTGAGGGTCGGTAACCAGAGGCGGGAGGGGGAGGGGGGGAAGGGGAGATGAGGAGAATTTTATTTATTTTGGACACGGTGAGTTGTTGGGATCTGGAAGGCGCTGCCCGAAAGGGCGGGGGGGGGAAGCAGATTCACCCTCGGCAAGGTGGGGTGGGGTGTGGAAATGGATAAATACTGGAAAGGGAAAAATGTGCAGGGATGCCAGGGGAGGAGGGCTAATCCAATCGCTCATTTCAAAGAGCCAGCACAAGCACAATGGGCTGAATGGCCTCCCCCCAGTGAATGTCACCGGGACACTGTCACACCCTCCCGGGGTCACAGGGACACTGTCGCACTCTCCTAGGGTCACAGGGTCACTGTCACACCCTCCCGGGGTCACGGGGTCACTGTCACACTCTCCTGGGGTCACAGGGACACTGTCGCACTCTCCTAGGGTCACAGGGTCACTGTCACACCCTCCCGGGGTCACGGGGTCACTGTCACACTCTCCCGGGGTCACAGGGACACTGTCGCACTCTCCTAGGATCACAGGGTCACTGTCACACCCTCCCAGGGTCACGGGGTCACTGTCACACTCTCCCGGGGTCACAGGGTCACTGTCACACCCTCCCGGGGTCACAGGGTCACTGTCACACCCTCCTGGGGTCACAGGGTCACTGTCACACCGCCCGGGGTCACAGGGTCACTGTCACACCCTCCCGGGGTCACAGGGTCACTGTCACAACCTCCCAGGGTCATCAGGTCACTGTCACACCCTCCTGGGGTCACAGGGTCACTGTCACACCCTCCCGGGGTCACAGGGTCACTGTCAAACCCTCCCGGGGTCACAGGGTCACTGTCACACACTCCTGGGGTCACAGGGTCACTGTCACACTCTCCCAGGGTCACAGGGTCACTGTCACACCGTCCCGGGGTAACTGTCACACCCTCCTGTGGTCACAGGGTCACTGTCACACCATCCTGGGGTCACAGGGTCACTGTCACACCCGCCCGAGGTCACAGGGTCACTGTCACACCCTCCCGGGGTCACAGGGTCACTGTCACAACCTCCCAGGGTCATCAGGTCACTGTCACACCCTCCCGGGGTCACAGGGTCACTGTCACACCCTTCTGGGGTCACTGTCAAACCCTCCCGGGGTCACAGGGTCACTGTCACACCCTCCCGGGGTCACAGGGACACTGTCACACTCTCCTGGGGTCACAGGGTCACTGTCACACTCTCCTGGGGTCACAGGGTCACTGTCACACCCTCCTGGGGTCACAGGGTCACAGTCACACCCTCCCGGGGTCACAGGGTCACTGTCACACCCTCCTGGGGTCACAGGGTCACTGTCACACCCTCCCGGGGTCACAGGGTCACTGTCACACCCTCCTGGGGTCACAGGGTCACTGTCACACCCTCCTGGGGTCACAGGGTCACAGTCACACCCTCCCGGGGTCACGGGGTCACTGTCACACCCTCCCGGGGTCACGGGGTCACTGTCACACCCTCCTGGGGTCACAGGGTCACAGTCACACCCTCCCGGGGTCACAGGGTCACTGTCACACTTCACTTGTTAATTTGTTAAAAAAAACGCTCCACTGAAGCACGCCTGCCTGTCGGAAATCCCACCTCCTGTCCCGCGCTCCCGGTTCCTGTCACCCTCGGCTATTGATGGAGACCCGTCCCGCCCGCCATCTGACCGGTGACGTCGCCACCACCATTCCCCATTCAACTTTCCTATGTCAACGATCACAGTGCAGTTGCAGGTTCCAGCCACTAGGTGCTGCGCCTGGAGCCGCTTCCTGAAGCCTCGCTCTGGCACCTGTTGCCAGCTCATGTATGCTTGATGGCTTAAAAGATTGGGGAGGAGGGAGGGGGTGCAGTGCTGGGGGGTCAACTGGAAATTCCAGACCCAAGATTGATAGATTTTTGTTGCTTAAGTGGGGGGGTTGAGGATTATGAAACCGGGGCGGGGAGATGCAGTTAAGGTGCAGATCAGCCACGGTCTGACTGAATGGTGGGACAGGTACAAGGGGCTGAACGGCCTCCTCCCATTCTTGTATAACAAGTTCAAGAGGGGCTGTATTGCCTCCTCCTGTTCCTGTGTAACAGGCTCGAGAGGGGCTGAATGGGTCTCCTCCTGTTCCTGTGTAACAGGCTCGAGAGGGGCTGAATGGGCCTCCTCCTGTTCCTGTGTAACAGGCTCGAGGAGGGGGCTGAATGGGCCTCCTCCTGTTCCTGTTCTTTTATGACTGACACTGACTTGCCAAATGTTCAAGTGCGGGGTGTAAACTGCAGGGTTTAATTATCTCCAGAAATATTTTATCTGCATCATTCCATTCAATTAGTATAATGAATCACACTCTCATACACTTTAATTCTTCCAAAACAGCCATTTAATTCTCCTGTGATAATTATTTACTCTCTCAGAGATGGATTTAGTATATATCAAGATTCGATAGATAACATTTAGCAAGCTGTGCACAGTCCGGTCTCCGTATCCCGCTTGGAATACCGTGCATGGTTCCGGTCTACGTATCCCGCTCGGAATACCGTGCACGGTTCCGGTCTCCGTATCCCGCTTGGAATACCGTGCACGGTTCCGGTCTCCATATCCCGCTCGGAATACCGTGCACAGTTCCGGTCTTCGTATCCCACTCGGAATACCATGCACGGTTCCGGTCTCTGTATCCCGCTCGGAATACCGTGCACGGTTCCGGTCTCCATATCCCGCTCGGAATACCGTGCACAGTTCCGGTCTCCGTATCCCACTCGGAATACCATGCACGGTTCCGGTCTCCGTATCCCGCTCGGAATACCGTGCACGGTTCCGGTCACCATGTCCCACTTGGAATACTGTGCACAGTTCCAGTGTTATCCCACTTGGAATATTGTGCAGAGTTCCGGTCTCCGTATTATAAAAAGGATATGGAGACACTGGAGAAGGTGTGAAACAGATTGACGAGGAAGATCCCAGATCGGAGAGGTTATAACTATCGGGAGAGGTTGAACCGGCCGGGGCTCTTTACTCTGGGAAAGAGGAGGCTGAGGGGGTGACCTGATCGAGTTCTTTAAAATGATGGAGGGGGTTTCGATAGGGTCGGCGTAGAGAAGATGTTTCCACTTGTGGGGGATGGGGGGAGAGACCAGAACTAGGGTGGGGGGTGGGGCCATCAATATAAGACAGTCCCTAATAAACCCGATCGAGGTTGGGGTAGGGAATTCAGGAGAAAGGACTTTACCCAGAGAGCGGGGAGAAGGTGGAACTCGCTCCCACAGGGAGGGGGGTGGAGGTGAATCGTGTCGATGTGTTTAAGGAGCTGGATAAACACACGAGGGGAGAGAGGGATAGAAGGATACGGGGGATGGGGGGGGGAGATGGAGCAGGGGGGGTGGGAGGAGGCTGGGTGTGGGGGGCAGGAAACACCGGCATGGAGCAGAGGGGCCGAATGGCCTGGTTCAGGTGCCAGGAGAAGTGATGGGGTTTCAACAATAGCCAAGGGAGCAGCTCCAAATGGGAGTAAATTCAAATGCTCAATAATCCTTGAGGCAGCAATATCCACAGTTACAGGTTGAATCCAGTAATATAATGGGCATTGGGAGAGAATGGGAAGGGATTTGGGTCCATTGGGATTGTGCAGAGTGGGAGTGAAGGGGAAGGGGTTTGTGTCCATTGGGATTGTGGACAGAGGGAATAAATGGGAAAGGGTTTGGGTCCTTTGGGATTGTGTAAAGTGGGAGTGAACGGGAAGCGGTATGGCTCCGTTGAGATTATAGACAGTGGGAGTGAAAGGGAAGGGGATTGGGGCCATTGGAATTGTGTACAGTGGGAACAAATGGGAAGGGGTTTGGGTCCATTGGGATTCTGGACAGTGGGAGTGAATGGGAAGGGATTTGGGTCCATTGGGATTGTGACAGTGGGAGTGAACGGGAAGGGGTTTGGGCCATCTGGGATTGTGTACAGAGGGAGTGAATGGGAATGGGTTTGGTTGCATTGACATTGTGTACAGTGGGAGTGAACAGGAAGGGGTTTGTTTCCATTGGGATTGTGAACAGTGGGAGTGAAGGGGAAGGGGGTTGTGTCCATTGGGATTGTGTACAGTGGGAGTGAATGGGAAGGGGTTTGGGTCCATTGGGATTGTGTACAGTGGGAGTAAACGGGAAGGGGTTTGGCTCCAATGAGATTACAGACAGTGGGAGTGAACGTGAAGGGGTTTGGGTCCATTGGGATTGCGGACAGTGGGAGTGAAGGTGAAGGGGATGTGTCCATTGGGATTGTGGACAGTGGGAGTGAACGGGAAGGGGTTTGTGTCCATTGGGATTGCGTGCAGTGGGAGTGAACGGGAAGGGGTTTGGGTCCATTGGGAATGTGGAAAGGGGGAGTGAACGGGGAGGGGTTTGGGTTAATGGGGATTGTGTACAGTGGGAGTGAATGGGAAGGGGTTAGGTTCCATTGGGATTGGGCACAGTGGGAGTGAAAGGGAAGGGGTTTGGGTCCATTGGGATTGTGGACACTGGGAGTGAAGGGGAAGGGGTTTGGGTCCATTGGGATTGTAGACATTGGGAGTGAACGGGCAGGGGTTTGGGTGCATTGGGATTGTGGACAGTGGAAGTGAACGGGAAGGGTTTTGGGGCCTTTGGGAATGTGTACAGTGGGAGTGAATGGGAAGGGGTTTGGGTCCTTTGAGATTGTGTACAGTGGGAGTGAACGGGAAAGGGTTTGGGTCCATTGGGATTGTGCACAGTAGGAGTGAGCGGGAAAAGGTTTGGGTCAGTTGGGATTGTAGACAGCGGGAGTGAACGGGAGGGGTTTGGGTCCATTGAGATTGTCTACAGTGGGAGTGAACGGGAAGGGGTTTGTGTCCTTTGGGATTGTGCACAGTGGGAGTGAACGGAAAGGGGTTTGGGCCGTCTGGGATTGTGTACAGAGGGAGTGAATGGGAAGGGGTTTGGGTCCAAAAGGATTGTGTACAGTGGGAGTGAACGGGAAGGGGTTTGGGTCCATTGGGATTGTGGACAGTGGGAGTGAAAGGGAAGGGGTTTGTGTCCATTGGAATTGCGGACAGTGGGAGTGAACGGGAAGGGGTTTGGGTCCATTGGGATTGTGTACAGTGGGAACAAATGGGAAGGGGTTTGGGTCCATTGGGATTCTGGACAGTGGGAGTGAATGGGAAGGGGAATGGGTCCATTGGGATTGTGGACAGTGGGAGTGAACGGAAAGGGGTTTGGGCCATCTGGGATTGTGTACAGAGGGAGTGAATGGGAAGGGGTTTGGTTGCATTGAGATTGTGTACAGTGGGAGTGAACAGGAAGGGGTTTGTTTCCATTGGGATTGTGAACAGTGGGAGTGAAGGGGAAGGGGGTTGTGTCCATTGGGATTGTGTACAGTGGGAGTGAACGGGAAGGGGTTTGGGTCCATTGGGATTGTGTACAGTGGGAGTAAACGGGAAGGGGTTTGGCTCCAATGAGATTACAGACAGTGGGAGTGAACGTGAAGGGGTTTGGGTCCATTGGGATTGTGGACAGTGGGAGTGAACGGGAAGGGGTTTGTGTCCATTGGGATTGCGTGCAGTGGGAGTGAACGGGAAGGGGTTTGGGTCCATTGGGAATGTGGACAGGGGGAGTGAACGGGGAGGGGTTTGGGTTAATGGGGATTGTGTACAGTGGGAGTGAATGGGAAGGGGTTAGGTTCCATTGGGATTGGGCACAGTGGGAGTGAAAGGGAAGGGGTTTGTGTCCATTGGGATTGTGGACACTGGGAGTGAAGGGGAAGGGGTTTGGGTCCATTGGGATTGTAGACATTGGGAGTGAACGGGCAGGGGTTTGGGTGCATTGGGATTGTGGACAGTGGGAGTGAACGGGAAGGGTTTTGGGGCCTTTGGGAATGTGTACAGTGGGAGTGAATGGGAAGGGGTTTGGGTCCTTTGAGATTGTGTACAGTGGGAGTGAACGGGAAAGGGTTTGGGTCCATTGGGATTGTGCACAGTAGGAGTGAGCGGGAAAAGGTTTGGGTCAGTTGGGATTGTAGACAGCGGGAGTGAACGGGAGGGGTTTGGGTCCATTGAGATTGTCTACAGTGGGAGTGAACGGGAAGGGGTTTGTGTCCTTTGGATTGTGTACAGTTGGAGTGAACGGAAAGGGGTTTGGGCCGTCTGGGATTGTGTACAGAGGGAGTGAATGGGAAGGGGTTTGGGTCCAAAAGGATTGTGTACAGTGGGAGTGAACAGGAAGGGGTTTGGGTCCATTGGGATTGTGGACAGTGGGAGTGAACGGAAAGGGGTTTGGGCCGTCTGGGATTGTGTACAGAGGGAGTGAATGGGAAGGGGTTTGGGTCCAAAAGGACTGTGTACAGTGGGAGTGAACGGGAAGGGGTTTGGGTCCATTGGAATTTTGGACAGTGGGAGTGAAAGGGAAGGGGTTTGTGTCCATTGGGATTGTGGACAGTGGGAGTGAACGGGAAGGGGTTTGGGTCCATTGGGATTGTGTACAGTGGGAACAAATGGGAAGGGTTTTGGGTCCATTGGGATACCGGACAGTGGGAGTGAATGGGAAAGGGAATGGGTCCATTGGGATTGTGGACAGTGGGAGTGAACGGAAAGGGGTTTGGGCCGTCTGGGATTGTGTACAGAGGGAGTGAATGGGAAGGGGTTTGGGTCCAAAAGGATTGTGTACAGTGGGAGTGAACGGGAAGGGGTTTGGGTCCATTGGGATTGTGGACAGTGGGAGTGAAAGGGAAGGGGTTTGTGTCCATTGGGATTGTGGACAGTGGGAGTGAACGGGAAGGGGTTTGCGTCCATTGGGATTGCGTGCATTGGGAGTGAACGGGAAGGGGTTTGGTTCCATTGGGATTGTGGACGGGGGGGTGAATGGGAAGGGGTTTGGGGCCATTGGGATTGTGGACAGTGTCCTGAACGGGAAGGGTTTTGGGTCCATTGGGATTGTGTACAGTGGGAGTGAACGGGAAGGGGTTTGTGTCCATTGGGATTCTGGACAGTGGGAGTGAACAGGAAGGGGTTTCGGTCCATTGGGATTCTGTACAGTGGGAGTGAACGGGAAGGGGTTTGGGTCCATTGGGATTGAGTACAGTGGGAACAAATGGGAAGGGCTTTGGGTCCATTGGGATTCTGGACAGTGGGAGTGAATGGGAAGGGGAATGGGTCCATTGGGATTGTGGACAGTGGGAGTGAACGGAAAGGGTTTTGGGTCCATTGGGATTGCGTGCAGTGGGAGTGAACGGGAAGGGGTTTGGGTCCATTGTGAATGTGGAAAGGGGGAGTGAATGGGAAGGGGTTTGGGTTAATTGGGATTGTGTAAAGTGGGAGTGAACGGGAAGCGGTATGGCTCCGTTGAGATTATAGACAGTGGGAGTGAAAGGGAAGGGGATTGGGGCCATTGAGATGTGGACAGTGGGCGTGAACGGGAAGGGGTTTTGGTCCATTGGGATTTTGTACAGTGGGAACAAATGGGAAGGGTTTTGGGTCCATTGGTATTCTGGACAGTGGGAGTGAATGGGAAAGGGAATGGGTCCATTGGGATTGTGGACAGTGGGAGTGAATGGAAAGGGGTTTGGGCCGTCTGGGATTGTGTACAGAGGGAGTGAATGGGAAGGGGTTTGGTTGCATTGAAATTGTGTACAGTGGGAGTGAACAGGAAGGGGTTTGTTTCCAATGGGATTGTGAACAGTGGGAGTGAAGGGGAAGGGGGTTGTGTCCATTGGGATTGTGTACAGTGGGAGTGAACGGGAAGGGGTTTGGGTCCATTGGGATTGCGTGCAGTGGGAGTGAACGGGAAGGGGTTTGGGTCCATTGTGAATGTGGAAAGGGGGAGTGAATGGGAAGGGGTTTGGGTTAATTGGGATTGTGTAAAGTGGGAGTGAACGGGAAGCGGTATTGCTCCGTTGAGATTATAGACAGTGGGAGTGAAAGGGAAGGGGATTGGGGCCATTGAGATGTGGACAGTGGGCGTGAACGGGAAGGGGTTTGCGTCCATTGGGATTGTGTACAGTGGGCACAAATGGGAAGGGTTTGGGTCCATTAGGATTCTGGACAGTGGGAGTGAATGGGAAAGGGAATGGGTCCATTGGGATTGTGGACAGTGGGAGTGAACGGAAAGGGGTTTGGGCTGTCTGGGATTGTGTACAGAGGGAGTGAGTGGGAAGGGGTTTGGTTGCATTGAAATTGTGTACAGTGGGAGTGAACAGGAAGTGGTTTGTTTCCAATGGGATTGTGAACAGTGGGAGTGAAGGGGAAGGGGGTTGTGTCCATTGGGATTGTGTACAGTGGGAGTGAACGGGAAGGGGTTTGGGTCCATTGGGATTGTGTACAGTGGGAGTAAACAGGAAGGGGTTTGGCTCCAATGAGATTACAGACAGTGGGAGTGAACGGGAAGGGGTTTGGGTCCATTGGGATTGCGGACAGTGGGAGTGAAGGTGAAGTGGATTGTGTCCATTGGGATTATGGACAGTGGGAGTGAACAGGAAGGGGTTTCGGTCCATTGGGATTCTGTACAGTGGGAGTGAACGGGAAGGGGTTTGGGTCCATTGGGATTGAGTACAGTGGGAACAAATGGGAAGGGGTTTGGGTCCATTGGGATTCTAGACAGTGGGAGTGAATGGGAAGGGGAATGGGTCCATTGGGATTGTGGACAGTGGGAGTGAACGGAAAGGGTTTTGGGTCCATTGGGATTGCGTGCAGTGGGATTGAACGGGAAGGGGTTTGGGTCCATTGTGAATGTGGAAAGGGGGAGTGAATGGGAAGGGGTTTGGGTTAATTGGGATTGTGTAAAGTGGGAGTGAACGTGAAGCGGTATGGCTCCGTTGAGATTATAGACAGTGGGAGTGAAAGGGAAGGGGATTGGGGCCATTGAGATGGTGGACAGTCGGAGTGAACAGGAAGGTTTTTGTTTCCATTGGGATTGTGAACAGTGGGAGTGAATGGGAAGGGGGTTGTGTCCATTGGTATTGTGTACAGTGGGAGTGAATGGGAAGGGGTTTGGGTCCATTGGGATTGTGTACAGTGGGAGTAAACGGGAAGGGGTTTGGCTCCAATGAGATTACAGACAGTTCGAGTGAACGGGAAGGGGCTTGGGTCCATTGGGATTGCGGACAGTGGGAGTGAAGGTGAAGGGGTTTGTGTCCATTGGGATTGTCGACAGTGGGAGTGAACGGGAAGGGAAATGGGTCCATTGGGATTGCGTGCAGTGGGAGTGAACGGGAAGTGGTTTGGGTCCATTGGGAATGTGGAAAGGGGGAGTGAACGGGAAGGGGTTTGGGTTAATTGGGATTGTGTACAGTGGGAGTGAACGGGAAGGGGTTAGGTTCCTTTGGGATTGGGCACAGTGGGAGTGAAAGGGAAGGGGTTTGGGTCCATTGGGATTGTGGACACTGGGAGTGAAGGGGAAGGGGTTTGGGTCCATTGGGATTGTAGACATTGGGAGTGAACGGGCAGGGGTTTGGGTGCATTGGGATTGTGTATAGTGGGAGTGAACGTAAAGGGATTTGGGGCCTTTGGGAATGTGTACAGTGGTAGTGAATGGGAAGGGGTTTGGGACCAATGAGATTGTTTACAGTGGGAGTGAACGGGAAAGGGTTTGGGTCCATTGGGATTGTGCACAGTGGGAGTGAGAGGGAAAGGGTTTGGGTCATTTGGGATTGTAGACAGCGGGAGTGAACGGGAGGGGTTTGGGTCCATTGAGATTGTCTACAGTGGGAGTGAACGGGAAGGGGTTTGTGTCCTTTGGGATTGTGTACAGTGGGAGTGAATGGGAAGGGGTTTGGGTCCATTGGGATTATAGACAGTGGGAGTGAATGGGAAGGGTTTTGGGTCCAAAAGGATTGTGTACAGTGGGAGTGAACGGGAAGGGGTTTGGGTCCATTGGGATTGTGGACAGTGGGAGTGAAAGGGAAGGGGTTTGTGTCCATTGGGATTGTGGACAGTGGGAGTGAACGGGAAGGGGTTTGCGTCCATTGGGATTGCGTGCATTGGGAGTGAACGGGAAGGGGTTTGGTTCCATTGGGATTGTGGATGGGGGGGGTGAATGGGAAGCGGTTTGGGGCCATTGGGATTGTGGACAGTGTCCTGAACGGGAAGGGTTTTGGGTCCATTGGGATTGTGTACAGTGGGAGTGAACGGGAAGGGGTTTTGTCCATTGGGATTCTGGACAGTGGGAGTGAACAGGAAGGGGTTTCGGTCCATTGGGATTCCGTACAGTGGGAGTGAACGGGAAGGGGTTTGGGTCCATTGGGATTGAGTACAGTGGGAACAAATGGGAAGGGGAATGGGTCCATTGGGATTGTGGACAGTGGGAGTGAACGGAAAGGGTTTTGGGTCCATTGGGAATGCGTGCAGTGGGAGTGAACGGGAAGGGGTTTGGGTCCATTGTGAATGTGGAAAGGGGGTGTGAATGGGAAGGGGTTTGGGTTAATTGGGATTTTGTACAGTGGGAGTGAACGGGACGGGCTATGGCTCCATTGAGATTATAGATAGTGGGATTGAACGGGAAGGGGTTAGGTTCCATTGGGATTGGGCACAGTGGGAGTGAAAGGGAAGGGGTTTGGGTCCATTGGGATTGTAGACAGTGGGAATGAATGGGAAGGGGTTTGGGTCCAAAAGGTTTGTGTACAGTGGGAGTGAACGGAAAGGGGTTTGGGTCCATTGGGATTCTGGACAGAGGGAGTGAACGGGAAGGGGTTTGCATCCTTTGGGATTGCGTGCATTGGGAGTGAACGGGAAGGGGTTTGGTTCCACTGGGATTGTGGACAGGAGGGGTGAATGGGAAGGGGTTTGGGGCCATTGGGATTGTGGACAGTGTCCTGAACGGGAAGGGTTTTGGGTCTATTGGGATTGTGTACAGTGGGAGTGAACGGGAAGGGGTTTGGGTCCACTGGGATTCTGGACAGTGGGAGTGAACAGGAAGGGGTTTCGGTCCATTGGCATTCTGTACAGTGGGACTGAATGGGAAGTGTTTTGGGTCCATTGGGATTGTGTACAGTGGGAGTGAATGGGAAGGGGTTTGGGTCCTTTGGGATTCTGGACAGTGGGAGTAAACAGGAAGGGGTTTCGGTCCATTGGGATTCTGTACAGTGGGAGTGAACGGGAAGGGGTTTGGGTCCATTGGGATTGAGTACAGTGGGAACAAATGGGAAGGGCTTTGGGTCCATTGGGATTCTGGACAGTGGGAGTGAATGGGAAGGGGAATGGGTCCATTGGGATTGTGGACAGTGGGAGTGAACGGAAAGGGTTTTGGGTCCATTGGGATTGCGTGCAGTGGGATTGAACGGGAAGGGTTTTGGGTCCATTGTGAATGTGGAAAGGGGGAGTGAATGGGAAGGGGTTTGGTTTAATTGGGATTGTGTAAAGTGGGAGTGAACGGGAAGCGGTATGGCTCCGTTGAGATTATAGACAGTGGGAGTGAAAGGGAAGGGGATTGGGGCCATTGCGATGGTGGACAGTGGGAGAGAACAGGAAGGTTTTTGTTTCCATTGGGATTGTGAACAGTGGGAGTGAAGGGGAAGGGGGTTGTGTCCATTGGGATTGTGTACAGTGGGAGTGAATGGGAAGGGGTTTGGGTCCATTGGGATTGTGTACAGTGGGAGTAAACGGGAAGGGGTTTGGCTCCAATGAGATTACAGACAGTGGGAGTGAACGGGAAGGGGTTTGGGTCCATTGGGATTGCGGACAGTGGGAGTGAAGGTGAAGGGGTTTGTGTCCATTGGGATTGTGGACAGTGGGAGTGAAGGGGAAGGGATTTGGGTCCATTGGGATTGCGTGCAGTGGGAGTGAACTTGAAGGGGTTTGGGTCCATTGGGAATGTGGAAAGGGGGAGTGAACGGGAAGGGGTTTGGGTTAATTGGGATTGTGTACAGTGGGAGTGAACGGGAAGGGGTTAGGTTCCTTTGGGATTGGGCACAGTGGGAGTGAAAGGGAAGGGGTTTGGGTCCATTGGGATTGTGGACACTGGGAGTGAAGGGGAAGGGGTTTGGGTCCATTGGGATTGTAGACATTGGGAGTGAACGGGCAGGGGTTTGGGTGCATTGGGATTGTGTACAGTGGGAGTGAACGGGAAGGGATTTGGGGCCTTTGGGAATGAGTACAGTGGGAGTGAATGGGAAGGGGTTTGGGTCCATTGAGATTGTGTACAGTGGGAGTGAACGGGAAAGGGTTTGGGTCCATTGGGATTGTGCACAGTGGGAGTGAGAGGGAAAGGGTTTGGGTCATTTGGGATTGTAGACAGCGGGAGTGAACGGGAGGGGTTTGGGTCCATTGGGATTGTGTACAGTGGGAACAAATGGGAAGGGGTTTGGGTCCATTGGGATTCTGGACAGTGGGAGTGAATGGGAAGGGGAATGGGTCCATTGGGATTGTGGACATTGAGAGTGAACGGAAAGGGGTTTGGGCCATCTGGGATTGTGTACAGAGGGAGTGAATGGGAAGGGGTTTGGTTGCATTGAGATTGTGTACAGTGGGAGTGAACAGGAAGGGGTTTGTTTCCATTGGGATTGTGAACAGTAGGAGTGAAGGGGAAGGGGGTTGTGTCCATTGGGATTGTGTACTTTGGGAGTGAATGGGAAGGGGTTTGGGTCCATTGGGATTGTGTACAGTGGGAGTAAACGGGAAGGGGTTTGGCTCCAATGAGATAACAGACAGTGGGAGTGAACGGGAAGGGGTTTGGGTCCACTGGGATTGCGGACAGTGGGAGTGAAGGTGAAGGGGTTTGTGTCCATTGGGATTGTGGACAGTGGGAGTGAACGGGAAGGGGTTTGGGTCCATTGGGATTGCGTGCAGTGGGAGTGAACGGGAAGGGGTTTGGGTCCATTGGGAATGTGGAAAGGGGGAGTGAACGGGAAGTGGTTTGGGTTAATTGGGATTGTGTACAGTGGGAGTGAACGGGAAGGGGTTAGGTTCCATTGGGATTGTGCACAGTGGGAGTGAGAGGGAAGGGGTTTGGGTCCATTGGGATTGTTGCCACTGGGAGTGAAGGGGAAGGGGTTTGGGTCCATTGGGATTGTGGACATTGGGAGTGAACGGGCAGGTGTTTGGGTGCATTGGGATTGTTGACAGTGGGAATGAACGGGAAGGGTTTTGGGGCCTTTGGGAATGTGTACAGTGGGAGTGAATGGGAAGGGGTTTGGGTCCTTTGAGATTGTGTACAGTGGGAGTGAATGGGAAAGGGTTTGGGTCCATTGGGATTGTGCACAGTGGGAATGAGCGGGAAAGGGTTTGTGTCAGTTGGGATTGCAGACAGCGGGAGTGAACGGGAGGGGTTTGGGTCCATTGAGATTGTCTACAGTGGGAGTGAACGGGAAGTCGTTTGTGTCCTTTGGGATTGTAGACAGTGGGAGTGAATGGGAAGGGGTTTGGGTCCAAAAGGATTGTGTACAGTGGGAGTGAACGGGAAGGGGTTTGGGTCCATTGGGATTGTGGACAGTGGGAGTGAAAGGGAAGGGGTTTATGTCAATTGGGATTGTGGACAGTGGGAGTGAACGGGAAGGGGTTTGCTTCCATTGGGATTGCGTGCATTGGGAGTGAACGGGAAGGGGTTTGGTTCCATTGGGATTGTGGACAGGGGGGGTGAATGGGAAGGGGTTTGGGGCCATTGGTATAGTGGACATTGTCCTGAACGGGATGGGTTTTGGGTCCATTGGGATTGTGTACAGTGGGAGTGAACGGGAAGGGGTTTGGGTCCATTGGGATTGTGTACATTGGGAGTGAACAGGAAGGGGTTTCGGTCCATTGGGATTCTGTACAGTGGGAGTGAACGGGAAGGAGTTTGGGTCCATTGGGTTTGTGTACAGTGGGAACAAATGGGAAGGGGTTTGGGTCCATTGGGATTCTAGACAGTGGGAGTGAATGGGAAGGGGAATGGGTCCATTGGGTTTGTGGACAGTGGGAGTGAACGGAAAGGGTTTTGGGTCCATTGGGATTGCGTGCAGTGGGAGTGAACGGGCAGGGGTTTGGGTCCATTGTGAATGTGGAAAGGGGGAGTGAATGGGAAGGGGTTTGGTTTAATTGGGATTGTGTACAGTGGGAGTGAACGGGACGGGCTATGGCTCAATTGAGATTATAGATAGTGGGAGTGAACGGGAAGCGGTTATGTTCCATTGGGATTGGGCACAGTGGGAGTGAAAGGGAAGGGGTTTGGGTCCATTGGGTTTGTGGACACTGGGAGTGAAGGGGAAGGGGTTTGGGTCCATTGGGATTGCGTGCATTGGGAGTGAACGGGGAGGGGTTTGGTTCCACTGGGATTGTGGACAGTGGGAGTGAACAGGAAGGGGTTTCGGTCCATTGGGATTCTGTACAGTGGGACTGAATGGGAAGGGTTTTGTGTCCATTGGGATTGTGTACAGTGGGAGTGAACGGGAAGGGGTTTGGGTCCATTGGGATTCTGGACAGTGGGAGTGAACAGGAAGGGTTTTCGGTCCATTGGGATTCTGTACAGTGGGAGTGAACGGGAAGGGGTTTGGGTCCATTGGGATTGAGTACAGTGGGAACAAATGGGAAGGGCTTTGGGTCCATTGGGATTCTGGACAGCGGGAGTGAATGGGAAGGGGAATGGGTCCATTGGGATTGTGGACAGTGGGAGTGAACGGAAAGGGTTTTGGGTCCATTGGGATTGCGTGCAGTGGGATTGAACGGGAAGGGGTTTGGGTCCATTGTGAATGTGGAAAGGGGGAGTGAATGGGAAGGGGTTTGGGTTAATTGGGATTGTGTAAAGTGGGAGTGAACGGGAAGCGGTATGGCTCCGTTGAGATTATAGACAGCGGGAGTGAAAGGGAAGGGGATTGGGGACATTGAGATGGTGGACAGTGGGAGTGAACAGGAAGGTTTTTGTTTCCATTGGGATTGTGAACAGTGGGAGTGAAGGGGAAGGGGGTTGTGTCCATTGGGATTGTGTACAGTGGGAGTGAATGGGAAGGGGTTTGGGTCCATTGGGATTGTGTACAGTGGGAGTAAACGGGAAGGGGTTTGGCTCCAATGAGATTGCAGACAGTGTGAGTGAACGGGAAGGGGTTTGGTTCCACTGGGATTGCGGACAGTGGGAGTGAAGGTGAAGGGGTTTGTGTCCATTGGGATTGTGGACAGTGGGAGTGAATGGGAAGGGGTTTGGGTCCATTGGGATTGCGTGCAGTGGGAGTGAACGGGAAGGGGTTTGGGTCCATTGGGAATGTGGAAAGGGGGAGTGAACGGGAAGTGGTTTGGGTTAATTGGGATTGTGTACAGTGGGAGTGAACGGGAAGGGGTTAGGTTCCATTGGGATTGTGCACAGTGGGAGTGAGAGGGAAGGGGTTTGGGTCCATTGGGATTGTTGCCACTGGGAGTGAAGGGGAAGGGGTTTGGGTCCAGTGGGATTGTAGACATTGGGAGTGAACGGGCAGGGGTTTGGGTGCATTGGGATTGTGGACAGTGGGCGTGAACGGGAAGGGTTTTGGGGCCTTTGCGAATGTGTACAGTGGGAGTGAATGGGAAGGGGTTTGGGTCCTTTGAGATTGTGTACAGTGGGAGTGAACGGGAAAGGGTTTGGGTCCATTGGCATTGTGCACAGTGGGAATGAGCGGGAAAGGGTTTGTGTCAGTTGGGATTGTAGACAGCGGGAGTGAACAGGATGGGTTTGGGTCCATTGAGATTGTCTACAGTGGGAGTGAACGGGAAGGGGTTTGTGTCCTTTGGGATTGTGTACAGTGGGAGTGAATGGGAAGGGGTTTGGGTCCATTGGGATTGTAGACAGTGGGAGTGAATGGGAAGGGGTTTGGGTCCAAAAGGATTGTGTACAGTGGGAGTGAACGGGAAGGGGTTTGGGTCCATTGGGATTGTGGACAGTGGGAGTGAAAGGGAAGGGGTTTATGTCCATTGGGATTGTGGACATTGGGAGTTAACGGGAAGGGGTTTGCTTCCATTGGGATTGCGTGCATTGGGAGTGAACGGGAAGGGGTTTGGTTCCATTGGGATTGTGGACAGGGGGGGTGAATGGGAAGGGGTTTGGGGCCATTGGTATAGTGGACATTGTCCTGAACGGGATGGGTCTTGGGTCCATTGGGATTGTGTACAGTGGGAGTGAACGGGAAGGGGTTTGGGTCCATTGGGATTCTGTACAGTGGGAGTGAACGGGAAGGAGTTTGGGTCCATTGGGTTTGTGTACAGTGGGAACAAATGGGAAGGGGTTTGGGTCCATTGGGATTGTGGACAGTGGGAGTGAATGGGAAGGGGAATGGGTCCATTGGGATTGTGGACAGTGGGAGTGAACGGGAAGGAGTTTGGGTCCATTGGGTTTGTGTACAGTGGGAACAAATGGGAAGGGGTTTGGGTCCATTGGGATTCTGGACAGTGGGAGTGAATGGGAAGGGGAATGGGTCCATTGGGATTGTGGACAGTGGGAGTGAACGGAAAGGGTTTTGGGTCCATTGTGATTGCGTGCAGTGGGAGTGAACGTGCAGGGGTTTGGGTCCATTGTGAATGTGGAAAGGGGGAGTGAATGGGAATGGGTTTGGTTTAATTGGGATTGTGTACAGTGGGAGTGAACGGGACGGGCTATGGCTCCATTGAGATTATAGATAGTGGGAGTGAACGGGAAGCGGTTAGGTTCCATTGGGATTGGGCACAGTGGGAGTGAAAGGGAAGGGGTTTGGGTCCATTATAATTGTGGGCACTGGGAGTGAAGGGGAAGGGGTTTTGGTCCATTGGGATTGTAGACATTGGGAGTGAACGGGCAGTTGTTTGGGTGCATTGGGATTGTGTACAGTGGGAGTGAACGGGAACGGTTTTGGGGCCTTTGGGAATGTGTACAGTGGGAGTGAATGGGAAGGGGTTTGGGTCCATTGAGATGGTGTACAGTGCGAGTGAACGGGAAAGTGTTTGGCTCCATTGGGATTGTGCACAGTGGGAGTGAACGGGAAAGGGTTTGTGTCAGTTGGGATTGTAGACAGCGGGAGTGAACGGGAAGGGTTTGGGTTCATTGAGATTGTCTACAGTGGGAGTTAACGGGAAGGGGTTTGTGTCCTTTGGGATTGTGTACAGTGGGAGTGAATGGGAAGGGGTTTGGGTCCAAAAGGATTGTGTACAGTGGGAGTGAACGGGAAGGGGTTTGGGTCCATTGGGATTATGGACAGTGGGAGTGAAGGGGAAGGGGTTTGTGTCCTTTGGGATTGCGTGCATTGGGAGTGAACGGGAAGGTTTTTGGTTCCACTGGGATTGTGGACAGGAGGGGTGAATGGGAAGGGGTTTGGGGCCATTGGGATTGTGGACAGTGTCCTGAACGGGAAGGGTTTTGGGTCTATTGGGACTGTGTACAGTGGGAGTGAACGGGAAGGGGTTTGGGTCCACTGGGATTCTGGACAGTGGGAGTGAACAGGAAGGGGTTTCGGTCCATTGGGATTCTGTACAGTGGGACTGAATGGGAAGGGTTTTGGGTCCATTGGGATTGTGTACAGTGGGAGTGAACGGGAAGGAGTTTGGGTCCATTGGGATTCTGGACAGTGGGAGTGAACTGGAAGGGGTTTCGTTCCATTGGGATTCTGTACCGTGGGAGTGAACGGGAAGGGGTTTGGGTCCATTGGGATTGTGTACAGTGGGAACAAATGGGAAGGGGTTTGGGACCATTGGGATTCTGGACAGCGGGAGTGAATGGGATGGGGAATGGGTCCATTGAGATTGTGGACAGTGGGAGTGAACGGAAAGGGTTTTGGGTCCATTGGGATTGCGTGCAGTGGGAGTGAACGGGAAGGGCTTTGGGTCCATTGTGAATGTGGAAAGGGGGAGTGAATGGGAAGGGGTTTGGGTTAATTGGGATTGTGTAAAGTGGGAGTGAACGGGAAGCGGTATGGCTCCGTTGAGATTATAGACAGTGGGAGTGAAAGGGAAGGGGATTGGGGCCATTGAGATGGTGGACAGTGGGAGTGAACGGGAAGGGGTTTGGGTTCATTGGGATTGTGTACAGTGGGAACAAATGGGAAGGGGTTACGGTCCATTGGGATTCTGGACAGTGGGAGTGAATGGGAAGGGGAATGGGTCCATTGGGATTGTGGACAGTGGGAGTGAACGGAAAGGGGTTTGGGCAGTCTGGGATTGTGTACAGCGGGAGTGAATGGGAAGGGGTTTGGTTGCATTGAGATTGTGTACAGTGGGAGTGAACAGGAAGGGGTTTGTTTCCATTGGGATTGTGAACAGTGGGAGTGAAGGGGAAGGGGGTTGTGTCCATTGGGATTGTGTACAGTGGGAGTGAACGGGAAGGGGTTTGGGTCCATTGGGATTGTGTACAGTGGGAGTAAACGGGAAGGGGTTTGGCTCCAATGAGATAACAGACAGTGGGAGTGAACGGGAATGGGTTTGGGTCCTGTGGGATTGCGGACAGTGGGAGTGAAGGTGAAGGGGTTTGTGTCCATTGGGATTGTGGAAAGTGGGAGTGAACGGGAAGGGGTTTGGGACCATTGGGATTGCGTGCAGTGGGAGTGAACGGGAAGGGATTTGGGTCCATTGGGAATGTGGAAAGGGGGAGTGAACATGAAGGGGTTTGGGTTAATTGGGATTGTGTACAGTGGGAGTGAACGGGAAGGGGTTAGGTTCCATTGGGATTGGGCACAGTGGGAATGAAAGGTAAGGGGTTTGGGTGCATTGGGATTGTGGACACTGGGATTGAAGGGGAAGGGGTTTGGGTCTATTGGGATTGTACACATTGGGAGTGAACCGGCAGGGTTTTGGGTGCATTGGGATTGTGGACAGTGGGAGTGAACGGGAAGGGTTTTGGGGCCTTTGCGAATGTGTACAGTGGGAGTGAATGGGAAGGGGTTTGAGTCCATTGAGATTGTGTACAGTGGGAGTGAACGGGAAAGGGTTTGGGTCCATTGGGATTGTGCACAGTGGGAGTGAGAGGGAAAGGGTTTGGGTCAGTTGGGATTGTAGACAGCGGGAGTGAACGGGTGGGGTTTGGGTCCATTGAGATTGTCTACAGTGGGAGTGAACGGGAAGGGGTTTGTGTCCTTTGGGATTGTGTACAGTGGGAGTGAATGGGAAGGGGTTTGGGTCCATTGGGAGTGTAGACAGTGGGAGTGAATGGGAAGGGGTTTGGGTCCAAAAGAATTGTGTACAGTGGGAGTGAACGGGGAGGGGTTTGGGTCCATTGGGATTGTGGACAGTGGGAGTGAAAGGGAAGGGGTTTGTGTCCATTGGGATTGTGGACAGTGGGAGTGAACGGGAAGGGGTTTGCCTCCATTGGGATTGCGTGCATTGGGAGTGAACTGGAAGGGGTTTGGTTCCATTGAGATGGTGTACAGTGCGAGTGAACGGGAAAGTGTTTGGCTCCATTGGGATTGTGCACAGTGGGAGTGAACGGGAAAGGGTTTGTGTCAGTTGGGATTGTAGACAGCGGGAGTGAACGGGAAGGGTTTGGGTCCATTGAGATTGTCTACAGTGGGAGTTAACGGGAAGGGGTTTGTGTCCTTTGGGATTGTGTACAGTGGGAGTCAATGGGAAGGGGTTTGGGTCCATTGGGATTGTAGACAGTGGGAGTGAATGGGAAGGGGTTTGGGTCCAAAAGGATTGTGTACAGTGGGAGTGAACGGGAAGGGGTTTGGGTCCATTGGGATCATGGACAGTGGGAGTGAAGGGGAAGGGGTTTGTGTCCTTTGGGATTGCGTGCATTGGGAGTGAACGGGAAGGTTTTTGGTTCCACTGGGATTGTGGACAGGAGGGGTGAATGGGAAGGGGTTTGGGGCCATTGGGATTGTGGACAGTGTCCTGAACGGGAAGGGTTTTGGGTCTATTGGGACTGTGTACAGTGGGAGTGAATGGGAAGGGGTTTGGGTCCACTGGGATTCTGGACAGTGGGAGTGAACAGGAAGGGGTTTCGGTCCATTGGGATTCTGTACAGTGGGACTGAATGGGAAGGGTTTTGGGTCCATTGGGATTGTGTACAGTGGGAGTGAACGGGAAGGAGTTTGGGTCCATTGGGATTCTGGACAGTGGGAGTGAACTGGAAGGGGTTTCGTTCCATTGGGATTCTGTACAGTGGGAGTGAACGGGAAGGGGTTTGGGTCCATTGGGATTGAGTACAGTGGGAACAAATGGGAAGGGGTTTGGGACCATTGGGATTCTGGACAGCGGGAGTGAATGGGATGGGGAATGGGTCCATTGGGATTGTGGACAGTGGGAGTGAACGGAAAGGGTTTTGGGTCCATTGGGATTGCGTGCAGTGGGAGTGAACGGGAAGGGCTTTGGGTCCATTGTGAATGTGGAAAGGGGGAGTGAATGGGAAGGGGTTTGGGTTAATTGGGATTGTGTAAAGTGGGAGTGAACGGGAAGCGGTATGGCTCCGTTGAGATTATAGACAGTGGGAGTGAAAGGGAAGGGGATTGGGGCCATTGAGATGGTGGACAGTGGGAGTGAACGGGAAGGGGTTTGGGTTCATTGGGATTGTGTACAGTGGGAACAAATGGGAAGGGGTTTCGGTCCATTGGGATTCTGGACAGTGGGAGTGAATGGGAAGGGGAATGGGTCCATTGGGATTGTGGACAGTGGGAGTGAACGGAAAGGGGTTTGGGCAGTCTGGGATTGTGTACAGCGGGAGTGAATGGGAAGGGGTTTGGTTGCATTGAGATTGTGTACAGTGGGAGTGAACAGGAAGGGGTTTGTTTCCATTGGGATTGTGAACAGTGGGAGTGAAGGGGAAGGGGGTTGTGTCCATTGGGATTCTGTACAGTGGGAGTGAACGGGAAGGGGTTTGGGTCCATTGGGATTGTGTACAGTGGGAGTAAACGGGAAGGGGTTTGGCTCCAATGAGATAACAGACAGTGGGAGTGAACGGGAAGGGGTTTGGGTCCTCTGGGATTGCGGACAGTGGGAGTGAAGGTGAAGGGGTTTGTGTCCGTTGGGATTGTGGACAGTGGGAGTGAACGGGAAGGGGTTTGGGACCATTGGGATTGCGTGCAGTGGGAGTGAACGGGAAGGGGTTTGGGTCCATTGGGAATGTGGAAAGGGGGAGTGAACATGAAGGGGTTTGGGTTAATTGGGATTGTGTACAGTGGGAGTGAACGGGAAGGGGTTAGGTTCCATTGGGATTGGGCACAGTGGGAATGAAAGGTAAGGGGTTTGGGTGCATTGGGATTGTGGACACTGGGATTGAAGGGGAAGGGGTTTGGGTCTATTGGGATTGTACACATTGGGAGTGAACCGGCAGGGGTTTGGGTGCATTGGGATTGTGGACAGTGGGAGTGAACGGGAAGGGTTTTGGGGCCTTTGCGAATGTGTACAGTGGGAGTGAATGGGAAGGGGTTTGAGTCCATTGAGATTGTGTACAGTGGGAGTGAACGGGAAAGGGTTTGGGTCCATTGGCATTGTGCACAGTGGGAGTGAGAGGGAAAGGGTTTGGGTCAGTTGGGATTGTAGACAGCGGGAGTGAACGGGTGGGGTTTGGGTCCATTGAGATTGTCTACAGTGGGAGTGAACGGGAAGGGGTTTGTGTCCTTTGGGATTGTGTACAGTGGGAGTGAATGGGAAGGGGTTTGGGTCCATTGGGAGTGTAGACAGTGGGAGTGAATGGGAAGGGGTTTGGGTCCAAAAGAATTGTGTACAGTGGGAGTGAACGGGGAGGGGTTTGGGTCCATTGGGATTGTGGACAGTGGGAGTGAAAGGGAAGGGGTTTGTGTCCATTGGGATTGTGGACAGTGGGAGTGAACGGGAAGGGGTTTGCCTCCATTGGGATTGCGTGCATTGGGAGTGAACTGGAAGGGGTTTGGTTCCATTGGGATTGTGGACAGGGGGGGTGAATGGGAAGGGGTTTGGGGCCATTGGGATAGTGGACAGTGTCCTGAACGGGAAGGGTTTTGGGTCCATTGTGATTGTGTACAGTGGGAGTGAACAGGAAGGGGTTTCGGTCCATTGGGATTCTGTACAGTGGGAGTGAACGGGAAGGGGTTTGGGTCCATTGGGATTGTGTACAGTGGGAACAAATGGGAAGGGGTTTGGGTCCATTGGGAGTCTGGATAGTGCGAGTGAATGGGAAGGGGAATGGGTCCATTGGGATTGTGGACAGTGGGAGTGAACGGAAAGGGTTTTAGGTCCATTGGGATTGCGTGCAGTTGGAGTGAACGGGAAGGGGTTTGGGTCCATTGTGAATGTGCAAAGGGGGAGTGAATGGGAAGGGGTTTGGTTTAATTGGGATTGTGTACAGTGGGAGTGAACGGGACGGGCTATGGCTCCATTGAGATTATAGATAGTGGGAGTGAACGGGAAGCGGTTAGGTTCCATTGGGATTGGGCACAGTGGGAGTGAAAGGGAAGGGGTTTGGGTCCATTGGGATTGTGGACACTGGGAGTGAAGGGGAAGGGGTTTTGGTCCATTGGGATTGTAGACATTGGGAGTGAACGGGCAGGGGTTTGGGTGCATTGGGATTGTGTACAGTGGGAGTGAACGGGAACGGTTTTGGGGCCTTTGGGAAAGTGTACAGTGGGAGTGAATGGGAAGGGGTTTGGGTCCATTGAGATGGTGTACAGTGCGAGTGAACTGGAAAGTGTTTGGCTCCATTGGGATTGTGCACAGTGGGAGTGAACGGGAAAGGGTTTGTGTCAGTTGGGATTGTAGACAGCGGGAGTGAACGGGAAGGGTTTGGGTCCATTATTGTGTACAGTGCGTGTGAACGGGAAGGGGTTTGTGTCCTTTGGGATCATGTACAGTGGGAGTCAAAGGGCAGGGGTTTGGTTCCTTTCGGATTGTGTACAGTGGGAGTGAATTGGAAGGGGTTTGGGTCCAAAAGGATTGTGTACAGTGGGAGTGAACGGGAAGGGGTTTGGGTCCATTGGGATTATGGACAGTGGGAGTGAAGGGGAAGGGGTTTGTGTCCTTTGGGATTGCGTGCATTGGGAGTGAACGGGAAGGCTTTTGGTTCCACTGGGATTGTGGACAGGAGGGGTGAATGGGAAGGGGTTTGGGGCCATTGGGATTGTGGACAGTGTCCTGAACGGGAAGGGTTTTGGGTCTATTGGGATTGTGTACAGTGGGAGTGGACGGGAAGGGGTTTGGGTCCACTGGGATTCTGGACAGTGGGAGTGAACAGGAAGGGGTTTCGGTCCATTGGGATTCTGTACAGTGGGACTGAATGGGAAGGGTTTTGGGTCCATTGGGCTTCTGGACAGTGGGAGTGAACTGGAAGGGGTTTCGTTCCATTGGGATTCTGTACAGTGGGAGTGAACGGGAAGGGGTTTGGGTCCATTGGGATTGAGTACAGTGGGAACAAATGGGAAGGGGTTTGGGTCCATTGGGATTCCGGACAGTGGGAGTGAATGGGATGGGGAATGGGTCCATTGGGATTGTGGACAGTGGGAGTGAACGGAAAGGGTTTTGGGTCCATTGGGATTGCGTGCAGTGGGAGTGAACGGGAAGTGCTTTGGGTCCATTGTGAATGTGGAAAGGGGGAGTGAATGGGAAGGGGTTTGGGTTAATTGGGATTGTGTATAGTGGGAGTGAACGGGAAGCGGTATGGCTCCGTTGAGATTATAGACAGTGGGAGGGAAAGGGAAGGGGATTGGGGCCATTGAGATGGTGGACAGTGGGAGTGAACGGGAAGGGGTTTGGGTTCATTGGGATTGTGTACAGTGGGAACAAATGGGAAGGGGTTTCGGTCCATTGGGATTCTGGACAGTGGGAGTGAATGGGAAGGGGAATGGGTCCATTGGGATTGTGGACAGTGGGAGTGAACTGAAAGGGGTTTGGGCAGTCTGGGATTGTTTACAGAGCGAGTGAATGGGAAGGGGTTTGGTTGCATTGAGATTGTGTACATTGGGAGTGAACAGGAAGGGGTTTGTTTCCATTGGGATTGTGAACAGTGGGAGTGAAGGGGAAGGGGGTTGTGTCCATTGGGATTGTGTACAGTGGGAGTGAACGGGAAGGGGTTTGGGTCCATTGGGAATGTGGAAAGGGGGAGTGAAGGGGAAGGGGTTTGGGTTAATTGGGATTGTGTACAGTGGGAGTGAACGGGAAGGGGTTAGGTTCCATTGGGATTGGGCACAGTGGGAGTGAAAGGTAAGGGGTTTGGGGGCATTGGGATTGTGGACACTGGGATTGAAGGGGAAGGGGTTTGGGTCTATTGGGATTGTAGACATTGGGAGTGAACGGGCAGGGGTTTGGGTGCATTGGGATTGTGGACAGTGGGAGTGAACGGGAAGGGTTTTGGGGCCTTTGCGAATGTGTACATTGGGAGTGAATGGGAAGGGGTTTGAGTCCATTGAGATTGTGTACAGTGGGAGTGAACGGGAAAGGGTTTGGGTCCATTGGGATTGTGCACAGTGGGAGTGAGAGGGAAAGGGTTTGGGTCAGTTGTGATTGTAGACAGCTGGAGTGAACGGGTGGGGTTTGGGTCCTTTGAGATTGTCTACAGTGGGAGTGAACGGTAAGGGGTTTGTGTCCTTTGGGATTGTGTACAGTGGAAGTGAATGGGAAGGGGTTTGGGTCCATTGGGAGTGTAGACAGTGGGAGTGAATGGGAAGGGGTTTGGGTCCAAAAGAATTGTGTACAGTGGGAGTGAACGGGGAGGGGTTTGGGTCCATTGGGATTGTGGACAGTGGGAGTGAAAGGGAAGGGGTTTGTGTCCATTAGGATTGTGGACAGTGGGAGTGAACGGGAAGGGGTGTGCCTCCATTGGGATTGCGTGCATTGGGAGTGAACGGGAAGGGGTTTGGTTCCATTGGGATTGTGGACAGGGGGGGGGTGAATGGGCAGGGGTTTGGGGCCATTGGGATTGTGGACAGTGTCCTGAACGGGAAGGGTTTTGGGTCTATTGGGATTGTGTACAGTGGGAGTGAACGGGAAGGGGTTTGGGTCCACTGGGATTCTGGACAGTGGGAGTGAACAGGAAGGAGTTTCGTTCCATTGGGATTCTGTACAGTGGGACTGAATGGGAAGGGTTTTGCGTCCATTGGGATTGTGTACAGTGGGAGTGAACGGGAAGGAGTTTGGGTCCATTGGGATTCTGGACAGTGGGAGTGAACTGGAAGGGGTTTCGTTCCATTGGGATTCTGTACAGTCGGAGTGAACGGGAAGGGGTTTGGGTCCATTAGGATTGAGTACAGTGGGAACAAATGGGAAGGGGTTTGGGTCCATTGGGATTCTGGACAGTGGGAGTGAATGGATGGGGAATGGGTCCATTGGGATTGTGGACAGTGGGAGTGAACGGAAAGGGTTTTGGGTCCATTGGGATTGCGTGCAGTGGGAGTGAACGGGAAGGGCTTTGGGTCCATTGTGAATGTGGAAAGGGGGAGTGAATTGGAAGGGTTTTGGGTTAATTGGGATTGTGTAAAGTGGGAGTGAACGGGAAGCGGTATGGCTCCGTTGAGATTATAGACAGTGGGAGTGAAAGGGAAGGGGATAGGGGCCATTGAGATGGTGGACAGTGGGAGTGAACGGGAAGGGGTTTGGGTTCATTGGGATTGTGTACAGTGGGAACAAATGGGAAGGGGTTTCGGTCCATTGGGATTCTGGACAGTGGGAGTGAATGGGAAGGGGAATGGGTCCATTGGGATTGTGGACAGTGGGAGTGAACGGAAAGGGGTTTGGGCAGTCTGGGATTGTGTACAGAGGGAGTGAATGGGAAGGGGTTTGGTTGCATTGAGATTGTGTACAGTGGGAGTGAACAGGAAGGGGTTTGTTTCCATTGGGATTGTGAACAGTGGGTGTGAAGGGGAAGGGGGTTGTGTCCATTGGGATTGTGTACAGTGGGAGTGAACGGGAAGGGGTTTGGGTCCATTGGGATTGTGTACAGTGGGAGTAAACGGGAAGGGGTTTGGCTCCAATGAGATAACAGACAGTGGGAGTGAACGGGAAGGGGTTTGGGTCCACTGGGATTGCGGACAGTGGGAGTGAAGGTGAAGGGGTTTGTGTCCATTGGGATTGTGGACAGTGGGAGTGAACGGGAAGGGGTTTGGGTCCATTGGGATTGCGTGCAGTGGGAGTGAACGGGAAGGGGTTTGGGTCCATTGGGAATGTGGAAAGGGGGAGTGAACGGGAAGGGGTTTGGGTTAATTGGGATTGTGTACATTGGGAGTGAACGGGAAGGGGTTAGGTTCCATTGGGATTGGGCACAGTGGGAGTGAAAGGGAAGGGGTTTGGTGGCATTGGGATTGTGGACACTGGGATTGAAGGGGAAGGGGTTTGGGTCTATTGGGATTGTAGACATTGGGACTGAACGGGCCGTGGTTTGGGTGCATTGGGATTGTGGACAGTGGGAGTGAACGGGAAGGGTTTTGGGGCCTTTGCGAATGTGTACAGTGGGAGTGAATGGGAAGGGGTTTGAGTCCATTGAGATTGTGTACAGTGGGAGTGAACGGGAAAGGGTTTGGGTCCATTGGGATTGTGCACAGTGGGAGTGAGAGGGAAAGGGTTTGGGTCAGTTGGGATTGTAGACAGCGGGAGTGAACGGGTGGGGTTTGGGTCCATTGAGATTGTCTACAGTGGGAGTGAACGGTAAGGGGTTTGTGTCCTTTGGGATTGTGTACAGTGGGAGTGAATGGGAAGGGGTTTGGGTCCATTGGGAGTGTAGACAGTGGGAGTGAATGGGAAGGGGTTTGGGTCCAAAAGAATTGTGTACAGTGGGAGTGAACGGGGAGGGGTTTGGGTCCATTGGGATTGTGGACAGTGGGAGTGAAAGGGAAGGGGTTTGTGTCCATTGGGATTGTGGACAGTGGGAGTGAACGGGAAGGGGTGTGCCTCCATTGGGATTGCGTGCATTGGGAGTGAACGGGAAGGGGTTTGGTTCCATTGGGATTGTGGACAGGGGGGGTGAATGGGAAGGGGTTTGGGGCCATTAGGATAGTGGACAGTGTCCTGAACGGGAAGGGTTTTGGGTCCATTGGGATTGTGTACAGTGGGAGTGAACGGGAAGGGGTTTGGGTCCATTGGGATTCTGGACAGTGGGAGTGAACAGGAAGGGGTTTCGGTCCATTGGGATTCTGTACAGTGGGAACAAATGGGAAGGGGTTTGGGTCCACTGGGATTCTGGATAGTGGGAGTGAATGGGAAGGGGAATGGGTCCATTGGGATTGTGGACAGTGGGAGTGAACGGAAAGGGTTTTGGGTCCATTGGGATTGCGTGCAGTGGGAGTGAACGGGAAGGGGTTTGGGTCCATTGTGAATGTGGAAAGGGGGAGTGAATGGTAAGGGGTTTGGGTTAATTGGGATTGTGTACAGTGGGAGTGAACGGGACGGGCTATGGCTCCATTGAGATTATAGATAGTGGGAGTGAACGGGAAGGGGTTAGGTTCCATTGGGATTGGGCACAGTGGGAGTGAAAGGGAAGGGGTTTGGGTCCATTGGGATTGTGGACACTGGGAATGAAGGGGAAGGACTTTTGGTCCATTGGGATTGTAGACATTGGGAGTGAACGGGTAGGGGTTTGGGTGCATTCTGATTGTGTACAGTGGGAGTGAACGGGAACGGTTTTGGTGCCTTTGGGAATGTGTACAGTGGGAGTGAATGGGAAAGGGTTTGGGTCCATTGAGATGGTGTACAGTGCGAGTGAAAGGGAAAGGGTTTGGCTCCTTTGGGATTGTGCACAGTGGGAGTGAACGGGAAAGGGTTTGTGTCAGTTGGGATTGTAGACAGCGGGAGTGAACGGGAAGGGTTTGGGTCCATTGAGATTGTCTACAGTGGGAGTGAACGGGAAGGGGTTTGTGTCCTTTGGGATTGTGTACAGTGGGAGTGAATGGGAAGGGGTTTGGGTCCATTGTGAATGTGGAAAGGGGGAGTGAATGGGAAGGGGTTTGGGTTAATTGGGATTGTGTAAAGTGGGAGTGAACGGGAAGCGGTATGGCTCCGTTGAGATTATAGACAGTGGGAGTCAAAGGGAAGGGGATTGGGGCCATTGAGATGGTGGACAGTGGGAGTGAACGGGAAGGGGTTTGGGTTCATTGGGATTGTGTACACTGGGAACAAATGGGAAGGGGTTTCGGTCCATTGGGATTCTGGACAGTGGGAGTGAATGGGAAGGGGTTTGTTTCCATTGGGATTGTGAACAGTGGGAGTGAAGGGGAAGGGGGTTGTGTCCATTGGGATTGTGTACAGTGGGAGTGAACGGGAAGGGGTTTGGGTCCATTGGGATTGTGTACAGTGGTAGTGAACGGGAAGGGGTTTGGGTCCATTGGGAATGTGGAAAGGGGGAGTGAACGGGAAGGGGTTTGGGTTAATTGGGATTGTGCACAGTGGGAGTGAACGGGAAGGGGTTAGGTTCCATTGGGATTGGGCACAGTGGGAGTGAATGGGAAGGGGTTTGGTTGCATTGAGATTGTGTACAGTGGGAGTGAACAGGAAGGGGTTTGTTTCCATTGGGATTATGAACAGTGGGAGTGAAGGGGAAGGGGGTTGTGTCCATTGGGATTGTGTACAGTGGGAGTGAACGGGAAGGGGTTTGGGTCCATTGGGATTGTGTACAGTGGTAGTGAACGGGAAGGGGTTTGGGTCCATTGGGAATGTGGAAAGGGGGAGTGAACGGGAAGGGGTTTGGGTTAATTGGGATTGTGCACAGTGGGAGTGAACGGGAAGGGGTTAGGTTCCATTGGGATTGGGCACAGTGGGAGTGAAAGGGAAAGGGTTTGGGTCCATTGGGATTGTGGACACTGGGAGTGAAGGGGAAGGGGTTTGGGTCCATTGGGATTGTAGACATTGGGAGTGAATGGGCAGGGGTTTGGGTGCATTGGGATTGTGGACAGTGGGAGTGAACGGGAAGGGTTTTGGGGCCATTGGGAATGTGCACAGTGGGAGTGAATGGGAAGGGGTTTGAGTCCATTGAGATTGTGTACAGTGGGAGTGAACGGGAAAGGGTTTGGGTCCATTGGGATTGTGCACAGTGGGAGTGAGAGGGAAAGGGTTTGGGTCAGTTGGGATTGTAGACTGCGGGAGTGAACGGGAGGGGTTTGGGTCCATTGAGATTGTCTACAGTGGGAGTGAACGGGAAGGGGTTTGTGTCCTTTGGGATTGTGTACAGTGGGAGTGAATGGGAAGTGGTTTGGGTCCATTGGGATTGTAGACAGTGGGAGTGAATGGGAAGGGGTTTGGGTCCAAAATGATTGTGTACAGTGGGAGTGAACGGGAAGGGGTTTGGGTCCATTGGGATTGTGGACAGTGGGAGTGAAAGGGAAGGGGTTTGTGTCCATTGGGATTGTGGACAGTGGGAGTGAACGGGAAGGGGTTTGCGTACATTGGGATTGCGTGCATTGGGAGTGAACGGGAAGGGGTTTGGTTCCATTGTGATTGTGGACGGGGGGGTGAATGGGAAGGGGTTTGGGGCCATTGGGATTGTGGACAGTGTTCTGAACGGGAAGGGTTTTGGGTCCATTGGGATTGTGTACAGTGGGAGTGAACGGGAAGAGGTTTGTGTCCATTGGGAATCTGGACAGTGGGAGTGAACAGGAAGGGGTTTCGGTCCATTGGGATTCTGTACAGTGGGAGTCAACGGGAAGGGGTTTTGGTCCATTGGGACTGAGTACAGTGGGAACAAATGGGAAGGGGTTTGGGTCCATTGGGATTCTGGACAGTGGGAGTGAATGGGAAGGGGAATGGGTCCATTGGGATTGTGGACAGTGGGAGTGAACGGAAAGGGTTTTGGGTCCATTGGGATTGCGTGCAGTCGGAGTGAACGGGAAGGGGTTTGGGTCCATTGTGAATGTGGAAAGGGGGAGTGAATGGGAAGGGGTTTGGGTTAATTGGGATTGTGTACAGTGGGAGTGAACGGGACGGGCTATGGCTCCATTGAGATTATAGATAGTGGAAGTGAACGGGAAGGGGTTAGGTTCCATTGGGATTGGGCACAGTGGGAGTGAAAGGGAAGGGGTTTGGGTCCATTGGGATTGTGGACACTGGGAATGAAGGGGAAGGGGTTTTGGTGCATTGGGATTGTGGACACTGGGAGTGAAGGGGAAGGGGTTGGGTCCATTTAGATTCTAGACATTGGGAGTGAACGGGCAGGGGTTTGGGTGCATTGGGATTGTGTACAGTGGGAGTGAACGGGAACGGTTTTGGGGCCTTTGGGAATGTGTACAGTGGGAGTGAATGGGAAGGGGTTTGGGTCCTTTGAGATGGTGTACAGTGGGAGTGAACGGGAAAGGGTTTGGGTCCATTGGGATTGTGCACAGGGGGAGTGAACGGGAAAGGGTTTGTGTCAGTTGGGATTGTAAGCAGCGGGAGTGAACGGGAAGGGTTTGGGTCCATTGAGATTGTCTCCAGTGGGAGTGAACGGGAAGGGATTTGTGTCCTTTGGGATTGTGTACAGTGGGAGTGAATGGGAAGGGGTTTGGGTCCATTGGGATTGTAGACAGTGGGAGTGAATGAGAAGGGGTTTGGGTCCAAAAGGATTGTGTACAGTGGGAGTGAACGGGAAGGGGTTTGGGTCCATTGGGATTGTGGACAGTGGGAGTGAACGGGAAGCGGTATGGCTCCGTTGAGATTATAGACAGTGGGAGTGAAAGGGAAGGGGATTGGGGCCATTGAGATGGTGGACAGTGGGAGTGAACGGGAAGGGGTTTGGGTTCATTGGGATTGTGTACACTGGGAACAAATGGGAAGGGGTTTCGGTCCATTGGGATTCTGGACAGTGGGAGTGAATGGGAAGGGGTTTGTTTCCATTGGGATTGTGAACAGTGGGAGTGAAGGGGAAGGGGGTTGTGTCCATTGGGATTGTGTACAGTGGGAGTGAACGGGAAGGGGTTTGTGTCCATTGGGATTGTGTACAGTGGTAGTGAACGGGAAGGGGTTTGGGTCCATTGGGAATGTGGAAAGGGGGAGTGAACGGGAAGGGGTTTGGGTTAATTGGGATTGTGCACAGTGGGAGTGAACGGGAAGGGGTTAGGTTCCATTGGGATTGGGCACAGTGGGAGTGAATGGGAAGGGGTTTGGTTGCATTGAGATTGTGTACAGTGGGAGTGAACAGGAAGGGGTTTGTTTCCATTGGGATTATGAACAGTGGGAGTGAAGGGGAAGGGGGTTGTGTCCATTGGGATTGTGTACAGTGGGAGTGAACGGGAAGGGGTTTGGGTCCATTGGGATTGTGTACAGTGGTAGTGAACGGGAAGGGGTTTGGGTCCATTGGGAATGTGGAAAGGGGGAGTGAACGGGAAGGGGTTTGGGTTAATTGGGATTGTGCACAGTGGGAGTGAACGGGAAGGGGTTAGGTTCCATTGGGATTGGGCACAGTGGGAGTGAAAGGGAAAGGGTTTGGGTCCATTGGGATTGTGGACACTGGGAGTGAAGGGGAAGGGGTTTGGGTCCATTGGGATTGTAGACATTGGGAGTGAATGGGCAGGGGTTTGGGTGCATTGGGATTGTGGACAGTGGGAGTGAACGGGAAGGGTTTTGGGGCCATTGGGAATGTGCACAGTGGGAGTGAATGGGAAGGGGTTTGAGTCCATTGAGATTGTGTACAGTGGGAGTGAACGGGAAAGGGTTTGGGTCCATTGGGATTGTGCACAGTGGGAGTGAGAGGGAAAGGGTTTGGGTCACTTGGGATTGTAGACTGCGGGAGTGAACGGGAGGGGTTTGGGTCCATTGAGATTGTCTACAGTGGGAGTGAACGGGAAGGGGTTTGTGTCCTTTGGGATTGTGTACAGTGGGAGTGAATGGGAAGTGGTTTGGGTCCATTGGGATTGTAGACAGTGGGAGTGAATGGGAAGGGGTTTGGGTCCAAAATGATTGTGTACAGTGGGAGTGAACGGGAAGGGGTTTGGGTCCATTGGGATTGTGGACAGTGGGAGTGAAAGGGAAGGGGTTTGTGTCCATTGGGATTGTGGACAGTGGGAGTGAACGGGAAGGGGTTTGCGTACATTGGGATTGCGTGCATTGGGAGTGAACGGGAAGGGGTTTGGTTCCATTGTGATTGTGGACGGGGGGGTGAATGGGAAGGGGTTTGGGGCCATTGGGATTGTGGACAGTGTTCTGAACGGGAAGGGTTTTGGGTCCATTGGGATTGTGTACAGTGGGAGTGAACGGGAAGGGGTTTGTGTCCATTGGGATTCTGGACAGTGGGAGTGAACAGGAAGGGGTTTCGGTCCATTGGGATTCTGTACAGTGGGAGTCAACGGGAAGGGGTTTTGGTCCATTGGGACTGAGTACAGTGGGAACAAATGGGAAGGGGTTTGGGTCCATTGGGATTCTGGACAGTGGGAGTGAATGGGAAGGGGAATGGGTCCATTGGGATTGTGGACAGTGGGAGTGAACGGAAAGGGTTTTGGGTCCATTGGGATTGCGTGCAGTGGGAGTGAACGGGAAGGGGTTTGGGTCCATTGTGAATGTGGAAAGGGGGAGTGAATGGGAAGGGGTTTGGGTTAATTGGGATTGTGTACAGTGGGAGTGAACGGGACGGGCTATGGCTCCATTGAGATTATAGATAGTGGAAGTGAACGGGAAGGGGTTAGGTTCCATTGGGATTGGGCACAGTGGGAGTGAAAGGGAAGGGGTTTGGGTCCATTGGGATTGTGGACACTGGGAATGAAGGGGAAGGGGTTTTGGTGCATTGGGATTGTGGACACTGGGAGTGAAGGGGAAGGGGTTGGGTCCATTTAGATTCTAGACATTGGGAGTGAACGAGCAGGGGTTTGGGTGCATTGGGATTGTGTACAGTGGGAGTGAACGGGAACGGTTTTGGGGCCTTTGGGAATGTGTACAGTGGGAGTGAATGGGAAGGGGTTTGGGTCCTTTGAGATGGTGTACAGTGGGAGTGAACGGGAAAGGGTTTGGGTCCATTGGGATTGTGCACAGGGGGAGTGAACGGGAAAGGGTTTGTGTCAGTTGGGATTGTAAGCAGCGGGAGTGAACGGGAAGGGTTTGGAACCATTGAGATTGTCTCCAGTGGGAGTGAACGGGAAGGGATTTGTGTCCTTTGGGATTGTGTACAGTGGGAGTGAATGGGAAGGGGTTTGGGTCCATTGGGATTGTAGACAGTGGGAGTGAATGGGAAGGGGTTTGGGTCCAAAAGGATTGTGTACAGTGGGAGTGAACGGGAAGGGGTTTGGGTCCATTGGGATTGTGGACAGTGGGAGTGAAGGGGAAGGGGTTTGTGTCCTTTGGGATTTTGGACAGTGGGAGTGAATGGGAAGGGGTTTGGGTCCATTGGGATTGTAGACAGTGGGAGTGAATGGGAAGTGGTTTGGGTCCAAAAGGATTGTGTACAGTGGGAGTGAACGGGAAGGGGTTTGGGTCCATTGGGATTGTGGACAGTGGGAGTGAAGGGGAAGGGGTTTTTGTCCTTTGGGATTGTGTGCAGTGGGAGTGAACGGGAAGGGGTTTGCGTCCTTTGGGATTGCGTGCATTGGGAGTGAACGGGAAGGGGTTTGGTTCCACTGGGATTGTGGACAGGAGGGGTGAATGGGAAGGGGTTTGGGGCCATTGGGATTGTGGACAGTGTCCTGAACGGGAACGGTTTTGGGTCTATTGGGATTGTGTACAGTGGGAGTGAACGGGAAGGGGTTTGTGTCCACTGGGATTCTGGACAGTGGGAGTGAACAGGAAGGGGTTTCGGTCCATTGGGATTCTGTACAGTGGGACTGAATGGGAAGGGCTTTGGGTCCATTGCGATTGTGTACAGTGGGAGTGAATGCGAATGAGTTTGGGTCCATTGGGATTGTGGACAGTGGGAGTGAACAGGAAGGGGTTTCGGTCCATTGGGATTCTGTACAGTGGGAACAAATGGGAAGGGGTTTGGGTCCATTGGGATTCTGGACAGTGGGAGTGAATGGGAAGGGGAATGGGTCCATTGGGATTGTGGACAGCTGGAGTGAACGGAAAGGGTTTTGGGTCCATTGGGATTGCGTGCAGTGGGAGTGAACGGGAAGGGGTTTGGGTCCATTGTGAATGTGGAAAGGGGGAGTGAATGGGAAGGGGTTTGGGTTAATTGGGATTGTGTAAAGTGGGAGTGAACGGGAAGCGGTATGGCTCCGTTGAGATTATAGACAGTGGGAGTGAAAGGGAAGGGGATTGGGGCCATTGAGATGGTGGACAGTGGGAGTGAACGGGAAGGGGTTTGGGTTCATTGGGATTGTGTACACTGGGAACAAATGGGAAGGGGTTTCGGTCCATTGGGACTCTGGACAGTGGGAGTGAATGGGAAGGGGAATGGGTCCATTGGGATTGTGGACAGTGGGAGTGAACGGGAAGGGGTTTGTTTCCATTGGGATTGTGAACAGTGGGAGTGAAGGGGAAGGGGGTTGAGTCCATTGGGATTGTGGACAGTGGGAGTGAAGGGGAAGGGGTTTGGGTCCATTGGGATTGTGGACAGTGGGAGTGAAGGGGAAGGGGTTTGTTTCCTTTGGGATTGTGGACAGTGGGAGTGAATGGGAAGGGGTTTGGGTCCATTGGGATTGTGTACAGTGGGAGTGAACGGGAAGGGGTTTGGGTCCATTGGGATTGTGGACAGTGGGAGTGAAAGGGAAGGGGTTTGTGTCCATTGGGATTGTGGACAGTGGGAGTGAACGGGAAGGGGTTTGCGTACATTGGGATTGCGTGCATTGGGAGTGAACGGGAAGGGGTTTGGTTCCATTGTGATTGTGGACGGGGGGGTGAATGGGAAGGGGTTTGGGGCCATTGGGATTGTGGACAGTGTTCTGAACGGGAAGGGTTTTGGGTCCATTGGGATTGTGTACAGTGGGAGTGAACGGGAAGGGGTTTGTGTCCATTGGGATTCTGGACAGTGGGAGTGAACAGGAAGGGGTTTCGGTCCATTGGGATTCTGTACAGTGGGAGTCAACGGGAAGGGGTTTTGGTCCATTGGGACTGAGTACAGTGGGAACAAATGGGAAGGGGTTTGGGTCCATTGGGATTCTGGACAGTGGGAGTGAATGGGAAGGGGAATGGGTCCATTGGGATTGTGGACAGTGGGAGTGAACGGAAAGGGTTTTGGGTCCATTGGGATTGCGTGCAGTGGGAGTGAACGGGAAGGGGTTTGGGTCCATTGTGAATGTGGAAAGGGGGAGTGAATGGGAAGGGGTTTGGGTTAATTGGGATTGTGTACAGTGGGAGTGAACGGGACGGGCTATGGCTCCATTGAGATTATAGATAGTGGAAGTGAACGGGAAGGGGTTAGGTTCCATTGGGATTGGGCACAGTGGGAGTGAAAGGGAAGGGGTTTGGGTCCATTGGGATTGTGGACACTGGGAATGAAGGGGAAGGGGTTTTGGTGCATTGGGATTGTGGACACTGGGAGTGAAGGGGAAGGGGTTGGGTCCATTTAGATTCTAGACATTGGGAGTGAACGGGCAGGGGTTTGGGTGCATTGGGATTGTGTACAGTGGGAGAAAACGGGAACGGTTTTGGGGCCTTTGGGAACGTGTACAGTGGGAGTGAATGGGAAGGGGTTTGGGTCCATTGGGATTGTGCACAGGGGGAGTGAACGGGAAAGGGTTTGTGTCAGTTGGGATTGTAAGCAGCGGGAGTGAACGGGAAGGGTTTGGGTCCATTGAGATTGTCTCCAGTGGGAGTGAACGGGAAGGGATTTGTGTCCTTTGGGATTGTGTACAGTGGGAGTGAATGGGAAGGGGTTTGGGTCCATTGGGATTGTAGACAGTGGGAGTGAATGGGAAGGGGTTTGGGTCCAAAAGGATTGTGTACAGTGGGAGTGAACGGGAAGGGGTTTGGGTCCATTGGGATTGTGGACAGTGGGAGTGAAGGGGAAGGGGTTTGTGTCCTTTGGGATTTTGGACAGTGGGAGTGAATGGGAAGGGGTTTGGGTCCATTGGGATTGTAGACAGTGGGAGTGAATGGGAAGTGGTTTGGGTCCAAAAGGATTGTGTACAGTGGGAGTGAACGGGAAGGGGTTTGGGTCCATTGGGATTGTGGACAGTGGGAGTGAAGGGGAAGGGGTTTTTGTCCTTTGGGATTGTGGACAGTGGGAGTGAACGGGAAGGGGTTTGCGTCCTTTGGGATTGCGTGCATTGGGAGTGAACGGGAAGGGGTTTGGTTCCACTGGGATTGTGGACAGGAGGGGTGAATGGGAAGGGGTTTGGGGCCATTGGGATTGTGGACAGTGTCCTGAACGGGAAGGGTTTTGGGTCTATTGGGATTGTGTACAGTGGGAGTGAACGGGAAGGGGTTTGTGTCCACTGGGATTCTGGACAGTGGGAGTGAACAGGAAGGGGTTTCGGTCCATTGGGATTCTGTACAGTGGGACTGAATGGGAAGGGCTTTGGGTCCATTGCGATTGTGTACAGTGGGAGTGAATGCGAATGAGTTTGGGTCCATTGGGATTGTGGACAGTGGGAGTGAACAGGAAGGGGTTTCGGTCCATTGGGATTCTGTACAGTGGGAACAAATGGGAAGGGGTTTGGGTCCATTGGGATTCTGGACAGTGGGAGTGAATGGGAAGGGGAATGGGTCCATTGGGATTGTGGACAGCTGGAGTGAACGGAAAGGGTTTTGGGTCCATTGGGATTGCGTGCAGTGGGAGTGAACGGGAAGGGGTTTGGATCCATTGTGAATGTGGAAAGGGGGAGTGAATGGGAAGGGGTTTGGGTTAATTGGGATTGTGTAAAGTGGGAGTGAACGGGAAGCGCTATGGCTCCGTTGAGATTATAGACAGTGGGAGTGAAAGGGAAGGGGATTGGGGCCATTGAGATGGTGGACAGTGGGAGTGAACGGGAAGGGGTTTGGGTTCATTGGGATTGTGTACACTGGGAACAAATGGGAAGGGGTTTCGGTCCATTGGGACTCTGGACAGTGGGAGTGAATGGGAAGGGGAATGGGTCCATTGGGATTGTGGACAGTGGGAGTGAACGGGAAGGGGTTTGTTTCCATTGGGATTGTGAACAGTGGGAGTGAAGGGGAAGGGGGTTGAGTCCATTGGGATTGTGGACAGTGGGAGTGAAGGGGAAGGGGTTTGGGTCCATTGGGATTGTGGACAGTGGGAGTGAAGGGGAAGGGGTTTGTTTCCTTTGGGATTGTGGACAGTGGGAGTGAATGGGAAGGGGTTTGGGTCCATTGGGATTGTAGACAGTGGGAGTGAATGGGAAGTGGTTTGGGTCCAAAAGGATTGTGGACAGTGGGAGTGAATGGGAAGGGGTTTGGGTCCATTGGGATTGTGGACAGTGGGAGTGAATGGGAAGGTGTTTGGTTCCATTGGGATTGTGTACAGTGGGAGTGAACGGGAAGGGGTTTGGGTCCATTGGGCTTGTGGACAGTGGGAGTGAAGGGGAAGGGGTTTGTGTCCTTTGGGATTTTGGACAGTGGGAGTGAATGGGAAGGGGTTTGGGTCCATTGGGATTGTAGACAGTGGGAGTGAATGGGAAGTGGTTTGGGTCCAAAAGGATTGTGTACAGTGGGAGTGAACGGGAAGGGGTTTGGGTCCATTTGGATTGTGGACAGTGGGAGTGAAGGGGAAGGGGTTTTTGTCCTTTGGGATTGTGTACAGTGGGAGTGAACGGGAAGGGGTTTGCGTCCTTTGGGATTGCGTGCATTGGGAGTGAACGGGAAGGGGTTTGGTTCCACTGGGATTGTGGACAGGAGGGGTGAATGGGAAGGGGTTTGGGGCCATTGGGATTGTGGACAGTGTCCTGAACGGGAAGGGTTTTGGGTCTATTGGGATTGTGTACAGTGGGAGTGAACGGGAAGGGGTTTGTGTCCACTGGGATTCTGGACAGTGGGAGTGAACAGGAAGGGGTTTCGGTCCATTGGGATTCTGTACAGTGGGACTGAATGGGAAGGGCTTTGGGTCCATTGCGATTGTGTACAGTGGGAGTGAATGCGAATGAGTTTGGGTCCATTGGGATTGTGGACAGTGGGAGTGAACAGGAAGGGGTTTCGGTCCATTGGGATTCTGTACAGTGGGAACAAATGGGAAGGGGTTTGGGTCCATTGGGATTCTGGACAGTGGGAGTGAATGGGAAGGGGAATGGGTCCATTGGGATTGTGGACAGTTGGAGTGAACGGAAAGGGTTTTGGGTCCATTGGGATTGCGTGCAGTGGGAGTGAACGGGAAGGGGTTTGGGTCCATTGTGAATGTGGAAAGGGGGAGTGAATGGGAAGGGGTTTGGGTTAATTGGGATTGTGTAAAGTGGGAGTGAACGGGAAGCGCTATGGCTCCGTTGAGATTATAGACAGTGGGAGTGAAAGGGAAGGGGATTGGGGCCATTGAGATGGTGGACAGTGGGAGTGAACGGGAAGGGGTTTGGGTTCATTGGGATTGTGTACACTGGGAACAAATGGGAAGGGGTTTCGGTCCATTGGGATTCTGGACAGTGGGAGTGAATGGGAAGGGATTTGAGTCCATTGAGATTGTGTACAGTGGGAGTGAACGGGAAAGGGTTTGGGTCCATTGGGATTGTGCACAGTGGGAGTGAGAGGGAAAGGGTTTGGGTCAGTTGGGATTGTAGACAGCGGGAGTGAACGGGTGGGGTTTGGGTCCATTGAGATTGTCTACAGTGGGAGTGAACGGGAAGGGGTTTGTGTCCTTTGGGATTGTGTACAGTGGGAGTGAATGGGAAGGGGTTTGGGTCCATTGGGAGTGTAGACAGTGGGAGTGAATGGGAAGGGGTTTGGGTCCAAAAGAATTGTGTACAGTGGGAGTGAACGGGGAGGGGTTTGGGTCCATTGGGATTGTGGACAGTGGGAGTGAAAGGGAAGGGGTTTGTGTCCATTGGGATTGTGGACAGTGGGAGTGAACGGGAAGGGGTTTGCCTCCATTGGGATTGCGTGCATTGGGAGTGAACTGGAAGGGGTTTGGTTCCATTGAGATGGTGTACAGTGCGAGTGAACGGGTAAGTGTTTGGCTCCATTGGGATTGTGCACAGTGGGAGTGAACGGGAAAGGGTTTGTGTCAGTTGGGATTGTAGACAGCGGGAGTGAACGGGAAGGGTTTGGGTCCATTGAGATTGTCTACAGTGGGAGTTAACGGGAAGGGGTTTGTGTCCTTTGGGATTGTGTACAGTGGGAGTCAATGGGAAGGGGTTTGGGTCCATTGGGATTGTAGACAGTGGGAGTGAATGGGAAGGGGTTTGGGTCCAAAAGGATTGTGTACAGTGGGAGTGAACGGGAAGGGGTTTGGGTCCATTGGGATCATGGACAGTGGGAGTGAAGGGGAAGGGGTTTGTGTCCTTTGGGATTGCGTGCATTGGGAGTGAACGGGAAGGTTTTTGGTTCCACTGGGATTGTGGACAGGAGGGGTGAATGGGAAGGGGTTTGGGGACATTGGGATTGTGGACAGTGTCCTGAACGGGAAGGGTTTTGGGTCTATTGGGACTGTGTACAGTGGGAGTGAACGGGAAGGGGTTTGGGTCCACTGGGATTCTGGACAGTGGGAGTGAACAGGAAGGGGTTTCGGTCCATTGGGATTCTGTACAGTGGGACTGAATGGGAAGGGTTTTGGGTCCATTGGGATTGTGTACAGTGGGAGTGAACGGGAAGGAGTTTGGGCCCATTGGGATTCTGGACAGTGGGAGTGAACTGGAAGGGGTTTCGTTCCATTGGGATTCTGTACAGTGGGAGTGAACGGGAAGGGGTTTGGGTCCATTGGGATTGAGTACAGTGGGAACAAATGGGAAGGGGTTTGGGACCATTGGGATTCTGGACAGCGGGAGTGAATGGGATGGGGAATGGGTCCATTGGGATTGTGGACAGTGGGAGTGAACGGAAAGGGTTTTGGGTCCATTGGGATTGCGTGCAGTGGGAGTGAACGGGAAGTGCTTTGGGTCCATTGTGAATGTGGAAAGGGGGAGTGAATGGGAAGGGGTTTGGGTTAATTGGGATTGTGTAAAGTGGGAGTGAACGGGAAGCGCTATGGCTCCGTTGAGATTATAGACAGTGGGAGTGAAAGGGAAGGGGATTGGGGCCATTGAGATGGTGGACAGTGGGAGTGAACGGGAAGGGGTTTGGGTTCATTGGGATTGTGTACAGTGGGAACAAATGGGAAGGGGTTTCGGTCCATTGGGATTCTGGACAGTGGGAGTGAATGGAAAGGGGTTTGGGCAGTCTGGGATTGTGTACAGCGGGAGTGAATGGGAAGGGGTTTGGTTGCATTGAGATTGTGTACAGTGGGAGTGAACAGGAAGGGGTTTGTTTCCATTGGGATTGTGAACAGTGGGAGTGAAGGGGAAGGGGGTTGTGTCCATTGGGATTGTGTACAGTGGGAGTGAACGGGAAGGGGTTTGGGTCCATTGGGATTGTGTACAGTGGGAGTAAACGAGAAGGGGTTTGGCTCCAATGAGATAACAGACAGTGGGAGTGAACGGGAAGGGGTTTTGGTCCTCTGGGATTGCGGACAGTGGGAGTGAACGTGAAGGGGTTTGTGTCCATTGGGATTGTGGACAGTGGGAGTGAACGGGAAGGGGTTTGGGACCATTGGGATTGCGTGCAGTGGGAGTGAACGGGAAGGGGTTTGGGTCCATTGGGAATGTGGAAAGGGGGAGTGAACATGAAGGGGTTTGGGTTAATTGGGATTGTGTACAGTGGGAGTGAACGGGAAGGGGTTAGGTTCCATTGGGATTGGGCACAGTGGGAATGAAAGGTAAGGGGTTTGGGTGCATTGTGATTGTGGACCCTGGGATTGAAGGGGAAGGGGTTTGGGTCTATTGGGATTGTACACATTGGGAGTGAACCGGCAGGGGTTTGGGTGCATTGGGATTGTGGACAGTGGGAGTGAACGGGAAGGGTTTTGGGGCCTTTGCGAATGTGTACAGTGGGAGTGAATGGGAAGGGGTTTGAGTCCAATGAGATTGTGTACAGTGGGAGTGAACGGGAAAGGGTTTGGGTCCATTGGGATTGTGCACAGTGGGAGTGAGAGGGAAAGGGTTTGGGTCAGTTGGGATTGTAGACAGCGGGAGTGAACGGGTGGGGTTTGGGTCCATTGAGATTGTCTACAGTGGGAGTGAACGGGAAGGGGTTTGTGTCCTTTGGGATTGTAGACAGTGGGAGTGAATGGGAAGGGGTTTGGGTCCATTGGGAGTGTAGACAGTGGGAGTGAATGGGAAGGGGTTTGGGTCCAAAAGAATTGTGTACAGTGGGAGTGAACGGGGAGGGGTTTGGGTCCATTGGCATTGTGGACAGTGGGAGTGAAAGGGAAGGGGTTTGTGTCCATTGGGATTGTGGACAGTGGGAGTGAACGGGAAGGGGTTTGCCTCCATTGGGATTGCGTGCATTGGGAGTGCACTGGAAGGGGTTTGGTTCCATTGGGATTGTGGACAGGGGGGGTGAATGGGAAGGGGTTTGGGGCCATTGGGATAGTGGACAGTGTCCTGAACGGGAAGGGTTTTGGGTCCATTGTGATTGTGTACGGTGGGAGTGAACGGGAAGGGGTTTGGGTCCATTGGGATTGTGTACAGTGGGAACAAATGGGAAGGGGTTTGGGTCCATTGGGAGTCTGGATAGTGGGAGTGAATGGAAAGGGGAATGGGTCCATTGGGATTGTGGACAGTGGGAGTGAACGGAAAGGGTTTTGGGTCCATTGGGATTGCGTGCAGTTGGAGTGAACGGGAAGGGGTTTGGGTCCATTGTGAATGTGCAAAGGGGGAGTGAATGGGAAGGGGTTTGGTTTAATTGGGATTGTGTACAGTGGGAGTGAACGGGACGGGCTATGGCTCCATTGAGATTATAGATAGTGGGAGTGAACGGGAAGCGGTTAGGTTCCATTGGGATTGGGCACAGTGGGAGTGAAAGGGAAGGGGTTTGGGTCCATTGGGATTGTGGACACTGGGAGTGAAGGGGAAGGGGTTTTGGTCCATTGGGATTGTAGACATTGGGAGTGAACGGGCAGGGGTTTGGGTGCATTGGGATTGTGTACAGTGGGAGTGAACGGGAACGGTTTTGGGGCCTTTGGGAATGTGTACAGTGGGAGTGAATGGGAAAAGGTTTGGGTCCATTGAGATGGTGTACAGTGCGAGTGAACTGGAAAGTGTTTGGCTCCATTGGGATTGTGCACAGTGGGAGTGAACGGGAAAGGGTTTGTGTCAGTTGGGATTGTAGACAGCGGGAGTGAACGGGAAGGGTTTGGGTCCATTGAGATTGTCTACAGTGGGAGTGAACGGGAAGGGGTTTGTGTCCTTTGGGATTGTGTACAGTGGGAGTCAATGGGAAGGGGTTTGGGTCCATTGGGATTGTAGACAGTGGGAGTGAATTGGAAGGGGTTTGGGTCCAAAAGGATTGTGTACACTGGGAGTGAACGGGAAGGGGTTTGGGTCCATTGGGATTATGGACAGTGGGAGTGAAGGGGAAGGGGTTTGTGTCCTTTGGGATTGCGTGCATTGGGAGTGAACGGGAAGGTTTTTGGTTCCACTGGGATTGTGGACAGGAGGGGTGAATGGGAAGGGGTTTGGGGCCATTGGGATTGTGGACAGTGTCCTGAACGGGAAGGGTTTTGGGTCTATTGGGATTGTGTACAGTGGGAGTGGACGGGAAGGGGTTTGGGTCCACTGGGATTCTGGACAGTGGGAGTGAACAGGAAGGGGTTTCGGTCCATTGGGATTCTGTACAGTGGGACTGAATGGGAAGGGTTTTGGGTCCATTGGGATTCTGGACAGTGGGAGTGAACTGGAAGGGGTTTCGTTCCATTGAGATTCTGTACAGTGGGAGTGAACGGGAAGGGGTTTGGGTCCATTGGGATTGAGTACAGTGGGAACAAATGGGAAGGGGTTTGGGTCCATTGGGATTCCGGACAGTGGGAGTGAATGGGATGGGGAATGGGTCCATTGGGATTGTGGACAGTGGGAGTGAACGGAAAGGGTTTTGGGTCCATTGGGATTGCGTGCAGTGGGAGTGAACGGGAAGTGCTTTGGGTCCATTGTGAATGTGGAAAGGGGGAGTGAATGGGAAGGGGTTTGGGTTAATTGGGATTGTGTAAAGTGGGAGTGAACGGGAAGCGGTATGGCTCCGTTGAGATTATAGACAGTGGGAGGGAAAGGGAAGGGGATTGGGGCCATTGAGATGGTGGACAGTGGGAGTGAACGGGAAGGGGTTTGGGTTCATTGGGATTGTGTACAGTGGGAACAAATGGGAAGGGGTTTCGGTCCATTGGGATTCTGGACAGTGGGAGTGAATGGGAAGGGGAATGGGTCCATTGGGATTGTGGACAGTGGGAGTGAACTGAAAGGGGTTTGGGCAGTCTGGGATTGTTTACAGAGCGAGTGAATGGGAAGGGGTTTGGTTGCATTGAGATTGTGTACATTGGGAGTGAACAGGAAGGGGTTTGTTTCCATTGGGATTGTGAACAGTGGGAGTGAAGGGGAAGGGGGTTGTGTCCATTGGGATTGTGTACAGTGGGAGTGAACGGGAAGGGGTTTGGGTCCATTGGGATTGTATACAGTGGGAGTAAACGGGAAGGGGTTTGGCTCCAATGAGATAACAGACAGTGGGAGTGAACGGGAAGGGGTTTGTGTCCATTGGGATTGCGTGCAGTGGGAGTGAACGGGAAGGGGTTTGGGTCCATTGGGAATGTGGAAAGGGGGAGTGAAGGGGAAGGGGTTTGGGTTAATTGGGATTGTGTACAGTGGGAGTGAACGGGAAGGGGTTAGGTTCCATTGGGATTGGGCACAGTGGGAGTGAAAGGTAAGGGGTTTGGGGGCATTGGGATTGTGGACACTGGGATTGAAGGGGAAGGGGTTTGGGTCTATTGGGATTGTAGACATTGGGAGTGAACGGGCAGGGGTTTGGGTGCATTGGGATTGTGGACAGTGGGAGTGAACGGGAAGGGTTTTGGGGCCTTTGCGAATGTGTACATTGGGAGTGAATGGGAAGGGGTTTGAGTCCATTGAGATTGTGTACAGTGGGAGTGAACGGGAAAGGGTTTGGGTCCATTGGGATTGTGCACAGTGGGAGTGAGAGGGAAAGGGTTTGGGTCAGTTGTGATTGTAGACAGCTGGAGTAAACGGGTGGGGTTTGGGTCCATTGAGATTGTCTACAGTGGGAGTGAACGGTAAGGGGTTTGTGTCCTTTGGGATTGTGTACAGTGGAAGTGAATGGGAAGGGGTTTGGGTCCATTGGGAGTGTAGACAGTGGGAGTGAATGGGAAGGGATTTGGTTCCAAAAGAATTGTGTACAGTGGGAGTGAACGGGGAGGGGTTTGGGTCCATTGGGATTGTGGACAGTGGGAGTGAAAGGGAAGGGGTTTGTGTCCATTAGGATTGTGGACAGTGGGAGTGAACGGGAAGGGGTGTGCCTCCATTGGGATTGCGTGCATTGGGAGTGAACGGGAAGGGGTTTGGTTCCATTGGGATTGTGGACAGGGGGGGGTGAATGGGAAGGGGTTTGGGGCCATTGGGATTGTGGACAGTGTCCTGAACGGGAAGGGTTTTGAGTCTATTGGGATTGTGTACAGTGGGAGTGAACGGGAAGGGGTTTGGGTCCACTGGGATTCTGGACAGTGGGAGTGAACAGGAAGGGGTTTCGTTCCATTGGGATTCTGTACAGTGGGACTGAATGGGAAGGGTTTTGCGTCCTTTGGGATTGTGTACAGTGGGAGTGAACGGGAAGGAGTTTGGGTCCATAGGGATTCTGGACAGTGGGAGTGAACTGGAAGGGGTTTCGTTCCATTGGGATTCTGTACAGTCGGAGTGAACGGGAAGGGGTTTGGGTCCATTGGGATTGAGTACAGTGGGAACAAATGGGAAGGGGTTTGGGTCCATTGGGATTCTGGACAGTGGGAGTGAATGGGATGGGGAATGGGTCCATTGGGATTGTGGACAGTGGGAGTGAACGGAAAGGGTTTTGGGTCCATTGGGATTGCGTGCAGTGGGAGTGAACGGGAAGGGCTTTGGGTCCATTGTGAATGTGGAAAGGGGGAGTGAATTGGAAGGGTTTTGGGTTAATTGGGATTGTGTAAAGTGGGAGTGAACGGGAAGCGGTATGGCTCCGTTTAGATTAAAGACAGTGGGAGTGAAAGGGAAGGGGATAGGGGCCATTGAGATGGTGGACAGTGGGAGTGAACGGGAAGGGGTTTGGGTTCATTGGGATTGTGTACAGTGGGAACAAATGGGAAGGGGTTTCGGTCCATTGGGATTCTGGACAGTGGGAGTGAATGGGAAGGGGAATGGGTCCATTGGGATTGTGGACAGTGGGAGTGAACGGAAAGGGGTTTGGGCAGTCTGGGATTGTGTACAGAGGGAGTGAATGGGAAGGGGTTTGGTTGCATTGAGATTGTGTACAGTGGGAGTGAACAGGAAGGGGTTTGTTTCCATTGGGATTGTGAACAGTGGGTGTGAAGGGGAAGGGGGTTGTGTCCATTGGGATTGTGTACAGTGGGAGTGAACGGGAAGGTGTTTGGGTCCATTGGGATTGTGTACAGTGGGAGTAAACGGGAAGGGGTTTGGCTCCAATGAGATAACAGACAGTGGGAGTGAACGGGAAGGGGTTTGGGTCCACTGGGATTGCGGACAGTGGGAGTGAAGGTGAAGGGGTTTGTGTCCATTGGGATTGTGGACAGTGGGAGTGAACGGGAAGGGGTTTGGGTCCATTGGGATTGCGTGCAGTGGGAGTGAACGGGAAGGGGTTTGGGTCCATTGGGAATGTGGAAAGGGGGAGTGAACGGGAAGGGGTTTGGGTTAATTGGGATTGTGTACATTGGGAGTGAACGGGAAGGGGTTAGGTTCCATTGGGTTTGGGCACAGTGGGAGTGAAAGGGAAGGGGTTTGGTGGCATTGGGATTGTGGACACTGGGATTGAAGGGGAAGGGGTTTGGGTCTATTGGGATTGTAGACATTGGGACTGAACGGGCAGGGGTTTGGGTGCATTGGGATTGTGGACAGTGGGAGTGAACGGGAAGGGTTTTGGGGCCTTTGCGAATGTGTACAGTGGGAGTGAATGGGAAGGGGTTTGAGTCCATTGAGATTGTGTACAGTGGGAGTGAACGGGAAAGGGTTTGGGTCCATTGGGATTGTGCACAGTGGGAGTGAGAGGGAAAGGGTTTGGGTCAGTTGGGATTGTAGACAGCGGGAGTGAACGGGTGGGGTTTGGGTCCATTAAGATTGTCTACAGTGGGAGTGAACGGTAAGGGGTTTGTGTCCTTTGGGATTGTGTACAGTGGGAGTGAATGGGAAGGGGTTTGGGTCCATTGGGAGTGTAGACAGTGGGAGTGAATGGGAAGGGGTTTGGGTCCAAAAGAATTGTGTACAGTGGGAGTGAACGGGGAGGGGTTTGGGTCCATTGGGATTGTGGACAGTGGGAGTGAAAGGGAAGGGGTTTGTGTCCATTGGGATTGTGGACAGTGGGAGTGAACGGGAAGGGGTGTGCCTCCATTGGGATTGCGTGCATTGGGAGTGAACGGGAAGGGGTTTGGTTCCATTGGGATTGTGGACAGGGGGGGTGAATGGGAAGGGGTTTGGGACCATTGGGATAGTGGACAGTGTCCTGAACGGGAAGGGTTTTGGGTCCATTGGGATTGTGTACAGGGGGAGTGAACGGGAAGGGGTTTGCGTCCATTGGGATTCTGGACAGTGGGAGTGAACAGGAAGGGGTTTCGGTCCATTGGGATTCTGTACAGTGGGAACAAATGGGAAGGGGTTTGGGTCCATTGGGATTCTGGATAGTGGGAGTGAATGGGAAGGGGAATGGGTCCATTGGGATTGTGGACAGTGGGAGTGAACGGAAAGGGTTTTGGGTCCATTGGGATTGCGTGCAGTGGGAGTGAACGGGAAGGGGTTTGGGTCCATTGTGAATGTGGAAAGGGGGAGTGAATGGGAAGGGGTTTGGGTTAATTGGGATTGTGTACAGTGGGAGTGAACGGGACGGGCTATGGCTCCATTGAGATTATAGATAGTGGGAGTGAACGGGAAGGGGTTAGGTTCCATTGGGATTGGGCACAGTGGGAGTGAAAGGGAAGGGGTTTGGGTCCATTGGGATTGTGGACACTGGGAATGAAGGGGAAGGACTTTTGGTCCATTGGGATTGTAGACATTGGGAGTGAACGGGTAGGGGTTTGGGTGCATTGGGATTGTGTACAGTGGGAGTGAACGGGAACGGTTTTGGTGCCTTTGGGAATGTGTACAGTGGGAGTGAATGGGAAGGGGTTTGGGTCCATTGAGATGGTGTACAGTGCGAGTGAAAGGGAAAGGGTTTGGCTCCATTGGGATTGTGCACAGTGGGAGTGAACGGGAAAGGGTTTGTGTCAGTTGGGATTGTAGACAGCGGGAGTGAACGGGAAGGGTTTGGGTCCATTGAGATTGTCTACAGTGGGAGTGAACGGGAAGGGGTTTGTGTCCTTTGGGATTGTGTACAGTGGGAGTGAATGGGAAGGGGTTTGGGTCCATTGTGAATGTGGAAAGGGGGAGTGAATGGGAAGGGGTTTGGGTTAATTGGGATTGTGTAAAGTGGGAGTGAACGGGAAGCGGTATGGCTCCGTTGAGATTATAGACAGTGGGAGGGAAAGGGAAGGGGATTGGGGCCATTGAGATGGTGGACAGTGGGAGTGAACGGGAAGGGGTTTGGGTTCATTGGGATTGTGTACACTGGGAACAAATGGGAAGGGGTTTCGGTCCATTGGGATTCTGGACAGTGGGAGTGAATGGGAAGGGGTTTGTTTCCATTGGGATTGTGAACAGTGGGAGTGAAGGGGAAGGGGGTTGTGTCCATTGGGATTGTGTACAGTGGGAGTGAACGGGAAAGGGTTTGGGTCCATTGGGATTGTGTACAGTGGTAGTGAACGGGAAGGGGTTTAGGTCCATTGGGAATGTGGAAAGGGGGAGTGAACGGGAAGGGGTTTGGGTTAATTGGGATTGTGCACAGTGGGAGTGAACGGGAAGGGGTTAGGTTCCATTGGGATTGGGCACAGTGGGAGAGAATGGGAAGGGGTTTGGTTGTATTGAGATTGTGTACAGTGGGAGTGAACAGGAAGGGGTTTGTTTCCATTGGGATTATGAACAGTGGGAGTGAAGGGGAAGGGGGTTGTGTCCATTGGGATTGTGTACAGTGGGAGTGAACGGGAAGGGGTTTGGGTCCATTGGGATTGTGTACAGTGGTAGTGAACGGGAAGGGGTTTGGGTCCATTGGGAATGTGGAAAGGGGGAGTGAACGGGAAGGGATTTGGGTTAATTGGGATTGTGCACAGTGGGAGTGAACGGGAAGGGGTTAGGTTCCATTGGGATTGGGCACAGTGGGAGTGAAAGGGAAAGGGTTTGGGTCCATTGGGATTGTGGACACTGGGAGTGAAGGGGAAGGGGTTTGGGTCCATTGGGATTGTAGACATTGGGAGTGAATGGGCAGGGGTTTGGGTGCATTGGGATTGTGGACAGTGGGAGTGAACGGGAAGGGTTTTGGGGCCATTGGGAATGTGCACAGTGGGAGTGAATGGGAAGGGGTTTGAGTCCATTGAGATTGTGTACAGTGGGAGTGAACGGGAAAGGGTTTGGGTCCATTGGGATTGTGCACAGTGGGAGTGAGAGGGAAAGGCTTTGGGTCAGTTGGGATTGTAGACTGCGGGAGTGAACGGGAGGGGTTTGGGTCCATTGAGATTGTCTACAGTGGGAGTGAACGGGAAGGGGTTTGTGTCCTTTGGGATTGTGTACAGTGGGAGTGAATGGGAAGTGGTTTGGGTCCATTGGGATTGTAGACAGTGGGAGTGAATGGGAAGGGGTTTGGGTCCAAAAGGATTGTGTACAGTGGGAGTGAACGGGAAGGGGTTTGGGTCCATTGGGATTGTGGACAGTGGGAGTGAAAGGGAAGGGGTTTGTGTCCATTGGGATTGTGGACAGTGGGAGTGAACGGGAAGGGGTTTGCGTACATTGGGATTGCGTGCATTGGGAGTGAACGGGAAGGGGTTTGGTTCCATTGTGATTGTGGACGGGGGGGTGAATGGGAAGGGGTTTGGGGCCATTGGGATTGTGGACAGTGTTCTGAACGGGAAGGGTTTTGGGTCCATTGGGATTGTGTACAGTGGGAGTGAACGGGAAGGGGTTTGTGTCCATTGGGATTCTGGACAGTGGGAGTGAACAGGAAGGGGTTTCGGTCCATTGGGATTCTGTACAGTGGGAGTCAACGGGAAGGGGTTTTGGTCCATTGGGACTGAGTACAGTGGGAACAAATGGGAAGGTGTTTGGGTCCATTGGGATTCTGGACAGTGGGAGTGAATGGGAAGGGGAATGGGTCCATTGGGATTGTGGACAGTGGGAGTGAACGGAAAGGGTTTTGGGTCCATTGGGATTGCGTGCAGTGGGAGTGAACGGGAAGGGGTTTGGGTCCATTGTGAATGTGGAAAGGGGGAGTGAATGGGAAGGGGTTTGGGTTAATTGGGATTGTGTACAGTGGGAGTGAACGGGACGGGCTATGGCTCCATTGAGATTATAGATAGTGGAAGTGAACGGGAAGGGGTTAGGTTCCATTGGGATTGGGCACAGTGGGAGTGTAAGGGAAGGGGTTTGGGTCCATTGGGATTGTGGACACTGGGAATGAAGGGGAAGGGGTTTTGGTCCATTGGGATTGTGGACACTGGGAGTGAAGGGGAAGGGGTTTGGGTCCATTTAGATTCTAGACATTGGGAGTGAACGGGCAGGGGTTTGGGTGCATTGGGATTGTGTACAGTGGGAGTGAACGGGAACGGTTTTGGGGCCTTTGGGAATGTGTACAGTGGGAGTGAATGGGAAGGGGTTTGGGTCCTTTGAGATGGTGTACAGTGGGAGTGAACGGGAAAGGGTTTGGGTCCATTGGGATTGTGCACAGGGGGAGTGAACGGGAAAGGGTTTGTGTCAGTTGGGATTGTAAGCAGCGGGAGTGAACGGGAAGGGTTTGGGTCCATTGAGATTGTCTCCAGTGGGAGTGAACGGGAAGGGGTTTGTGTCCTTTGGGATTGTGTACAGTGGGAGTGAATGGGAAGGGGTTTGGGTCCATTGGGATTGTAGACAGTGGGAGTGAATGGGAAGTGGTTTGGGTCCAAAAGGATTGTGTACAGTGGGAGTGAACGGGAAGGGGTTTGGGTCCATTGGGATTGTGGACAGTGGGAGTGAAGGGGAAGGGGTTTGTGTCCTTTGGGATTGTGTACAGTGGGAGTGAACGGGAAGGGGTTTGCGTCCTTTGGGATTGCGTGCATTGGGAGTGAACGGGAAGGGGTTTGGTTCCACTGGGATTGTGGACAGGAGGGGTGAATGGGAAGGGGTTTGGGGCCATTGGGATTGTGGACAGTGTCCTGAACGGGAAGGGTTTTGGGTCTATTGGGATTGTGTACAGTGGGAGTGAACGGGAAGGGGTTTGTGTCCACTGGGATTCTGGACAGTGGGAGTGAACAGGAAGGGGTTTCGGTCCATTGGGATTCTGTACAGTGGGACTGAATGGGAAGGGCTTTGGGTCCATTGCGATTGTGTACAGTGGGAGTGAATGCGAATGAGTTTGGGTCCATTGGGATTGTGGACAGTGGGAGTGAACAGGAAGGGGTTTCGGTCCATTGGGATTCTGTACAGTGGGAACAAATGGGAAGGGGTTTGGGTGCATTGGGATTCTGGACAGTGGGAGTGAATGGGAAGGGTTTTGGGTCCATTGGGATTGCGTGCAGTGGGAGTGAACGGGAAGCGCTATGGCTCCATTGAGATTATAGACAGTGGGAGTGAAAGGGAAGGGGATTGGGGCCATTGAGATGGTGGACAGTGGGAGTGAACGGGAAGGGGTTTGGGTTCATTGGGATTGTGTACACTGGGAACAAATGGGAAGGGGTTTCGGTCCATTGGGACTCTGGACAGTGGGAGTGAATGGGAAGGGGAATGGGTCCATTGGGATTGTGGACAGTGGGAGTGAACGGGAAGGGGTTTGTTTCCATTGGGATTGTGAACAGTGGGAGTGAAGGGGAAGGGGGTTGAGTCCATTGGGATTGTGGACAGTGGGAGTGAAGGGGAAGGGGTTTGGGTCCATTGGGATTGTGGACAGTGGGAGTGAAGGGGAAGGGGTTTGTTTCCTTTGGGATTGTGGACAGTGGGAGTGAATGGGAAGGGGTTTGGGTCCATTGGGATTGTGGACAGTGGGAGTGAATGGGAAGTGGTTTGGGTCCAATAGGATTGTGGACAGTGGGAGTGAATGGGAAGGGGTTTGGGTCCATTGGGATTGTGCACAGGGGGAGTGAACGGGAAAGGGTTTGTGTCAGTTGGGATTGTAAGCAGCGGGAGTGAACGGGAAGGGTTTGGGTCCATTGAGATTGTCTCCAGTGGGAGTGAACGGGAAGGGGTTTGTGTCCTTTGGGATTGTGTACAGTGGGAGTGAATGGGAAGGGGTTTGGGTCCATTGGGATTGTAGACAGTGGGAGTGAATGGGAAGGTGTTTGGGTCCAAAAGGATTGTGTACAGTGGGAGTGAACGGGAAGGGGTTTGGGTCCATTGGGATTGTGGACAGTGGGAGTGAAGGGGAAGGGGTTTGTGTCCTTTGGGATTTTGGACAGTGGGAGTGAATGGGAAGGGGTTTGGGTCCATTGGGATTGTAGACAGTGGGAGTGAATGGGAAGTGGTTTGGGTCCAAAAGGATTGTGTACAGTGGGAGTGAACGGGAAGGGGTTTGGGTCCATTGGGATTGTGGACAGTGGGAGTGAAGGGGAAGGGGTTTTTGTCCTTTGGGATTGTGTGCAGTGGGAGTGAACGGGAAGGGGTTTGCGTCCTTTGGGATTGCGTGCATTGGGAGTGAACGGGAAGGGGTTTGGTTCCACTGGGATTGTGGACAGGAGGGGTGAATGGGAAGGGGTTTGGGGCCATTGGGATTGTGGACAGTGTCCTGAACGGGAAGGGTTTTGGGTCTATTGGGATTGTGTACAGTGGGAGTGAACGGGAAGGGGTTTGTGTCCACTGGGATTCTGGACAGTGGGAGTGAACAGGAAGGGGTTTCGGTCCATTGGGATTCTGTACAGTGGGACTGAATGGGAAGGGCTTTGGGTCCATTGCGATTGTGTACAGTGGGAGTGAATGCGAATGAGTTTGGGTCCATTGGGATTGTGGACAGTGGGAGTGAACAGGAAGGGGTTTCGGTCCATTGGGATTCTGTACAGTGGGAACAAATGGGAAGGGGTTTGGGTCCATTGGGATTCTGGACAGTGGGAGTGAATGGGAAGAGGAATGGGTCCATTGGGATTGTGGACACCTGGAGTGAACGGAAAGGGTTTTGGGTCCATTGGGATTGCGTGCAGTGGGAGTGAACGGGAAGGGGTTTGGGTCCATTGTGAATGTGGAAAGGGGGAGTGAATGGGAAGGGGTTTGGGTTAATTGGGATTGTGTAAAGTGGGAGTGAACGGGAAGCGGTATGGCTCCGTTGAGATTATAGACAGTGGGAGTGAAAGGGAAGGGGATTGGGGCCATTGAGATGGTGGACAGTGGGAGTGAACGGGAAGGGGTTTGGGTTCATTGGGATTGTGTACACTGGGAACAAATGGGAAGGGGTTTCGGTCCATTGGGACTCTGGACAGTGGGAGTGAATGGGAAGGGGAATGGGTCCATTGGGATTGTGGACAGTGGGAGTGAACGGGAAGGGGTTTGTTTCCATTGGGATTGTGAACAGTGGGAGTGAAGGGGAAGGGGGTTGAGTCCATTGGGATTGTGGACAGTGGGAGTGAAGGGGAAGGGGTTTGGGTCCATTGGGATTGTGGACAGTGGGAGTGAAGGGGAAGGGGTTTGTTTCCTTTGGGATTGTGGACAGTGGGAGTGAATGGGAAGGGGTTTGGGTCCATTGGGATTGTAGACAGTGGGAGTGAATGGGAAGTGGTTTGGGTCCAAAAGGATTGTGGACAGTGGGAGTGAATGGGAAGGGGTTTGGGTCCATTGGGATTGTGGACAGTGGGAGTGAATGGGAAGGTGTTTGCTTCCATTGGGATTGTGTACAGTGGGAGTGAACGGGAAGGGGTTTGGGTCCATTGGGCTTGTGGACAGTGGGAGTGAAGGGGAAGGGGTTTGTGTCCTTTGGGATTTTGGACAGTGGGAGTGAATGGGAAGGGGTTTGTGTCCATTGGGATTGTAGACAGTGGGAGTGAATGGGAAGTGGTTTGGGTCCAAAAGGATTGTGTACAGTGGGAGTGAACGGGAAGGGGTTTGGGTCCATTGGGATTGTGGACAGTGGGAGTGAAGGGGAAGGGGTTTTTGTCCTTTGGGATTGTGTACAGTGGGAGTGAACAGGAAGGGGTTTGCGTCCTTTGGGATTGCGTGCATTGGGAGTGAACGGGAAGGGGTTTGGTTCCACTGGGATTGTGGACAGGTGGGGTGAATGGGAAGGGGTTTGGGGCCATTGGGATTGTGGACAGTGTCCTGAACGGGAAGGGTTTTGGGTCTATTGGGATTGTGTACAGTGGGAGTGAACGGGAAGGGGTTTGTGTCCACTGGGATTCTGGACAGTGGGAGTGAACAGGAAGGGGTTTCGGTCCATTGGGATTCTGTACAGTGGGACTGAATGGGAAGGGCTTTGGGTCCATTGCGATTGTGTACAGTGGGAGTGAATGCGAATGAGTTTGGGTCCATTGGGATTGTGGACAGTGGGAGTGAACAGGAAGGGGTTTCGGTCCATTGGGATTCTGTACAGTGGGAACAAATGGGAAGGGGTTTGGGTCCATTGGGATTCTGGACAGTGGGAGTGAATGGGAAGGGGAATGGGTCCATTGGGATTGTGGACAGTTGGAGTGAACGGAAAGGGTTTTGGGTCCATTGGGATTGCGTGCAGTGGGAGTGAAAAGGAAGGGGTTTGGGTCCATTGTGAATGTGGAAAGGGGGAGTGAATGGGAAGGGGTTTGGGTTAATTGGGATTGTGTAAAGTGGGAGTGAACGGGAAGCGCTATGGCTCCGTTGAGATTATAGACAGTGGGAGTGAAAGGGAAGGGGATTGGGGCCATTGAGATGGTGGACAGTGGGAGTGAACGGGAAGGGGTTTGGGTTCATTGGGATTGTGTACACTGGGAACAAATGGGAAGGGGTTTCGGTCCATTGGGACTCTGGACAGTGGGAGTGAATGGGAAGGGGAATGGGTCCATTGGGATTGTGGACAGTGGGAGTGAACGGGAAGGGGTTTGTTTCCATTGGGATTGTGAACAGTGGGAGTGAAGGGGAAGGGGGTTGAGTCCATTGGGATTGTGGACAGTGGGAGTGAAGGGGAAGGGGTTTGGGTCCATTGGGATTGTGGACAGTGGGAGTGAAGGGGAAGGGGTTTGTTTCCTTTGGGATTGTGGACAGTGGGAGTGAATGGGAAGGGGTTTGGGTCCATTGGGATTGTAGACAGTGGGAGTGAATGGGAAGTGGTTTGGGTCCAAAAGGATTGTGGACAGTGGGAGTGAATGGGAAGGGGTTTGGGTCCATTGGGATTGTGGACAGTGGGAGTGAATGGGAAGGTGTTTGGTTCCATTGGGATTGTGTACAGTGGGAGTGAACGGGAAGGGGTTTGGGTCCATTGGGATTGTGGACAGTGGGAGTGAAGGGGAAGGGGTTTGTGTCCTTTGGGATTGTGGACAGTGGGAGTGAACGGGAAGGGGTTTGCGTCCATTGGGATTGCGTGCATTGGGAGTGAACGGGAAGGGGTTTGGTTCCACTGGGATTGTGGACAGGAGGGGTGAATGGGAAGGTGTTTGGGGCCATTGGGATTGTGGACAGTGTCCTGAACGGGAAGGGTTTTGGGTCCATTGGGATTGTGTACAGTGGGAGTGAACGGGAAGGGGTTGGGTCCACTGGGATTCTGGACAGTGGGAGTGAACAGGAAGGGGTTTCGGTCCATTGGGATTCTGTACAGTGGGACTGAATGGGACGGGTTTTGGGTCCATTGCGATTGTGTACAGTGGGAGTGAAAGCGAATGAGTTTGGGTCCATTGGGATTGTGGACAGTGGGAGTGAACAGGAAGGGGTTTCGGTCCATTGGGATTCTGTACAGTGGGAACAAATGGGAAGGGGTTTGGGTCCATTGGGATTCTGGACAGTGGGAGTGAATGGGAAGGGGAATGGGTCCATTGGGATTGTGGACAGTGGGAGTGAACGGAAAGGGTTTTGGGTCCATTGGGATTGCGTGCAGTGGGAGTGAACGGGAAGGGGTTTGGGTCCATTGAGATTGTCTACAGTGGGAGTGAACGGGAAGGGGTTTGTGTCCTTTGGGATTGTGTACAGTGGGAGTGAATGGGAAGGGGTTTGGGTCCATTGTGAATGTGGAAAGGGGGAGTGAATGGGAAGGGGTTTTGGGTTAATTGGGATTGTGTAAAGTGGGAGTGAACGGGAAGCGGTATGGCTCCGTTGAGATTATAGACAGTGGGAGTGAAAGGGAAGGGGATTGGGGCCATTGAGATGGTGGACAGTGGGAGTGAACGGGAAGGGGTTTGGGTTCATTGGGATTGTGTACACTGGGAACAAATGGGAAGGGGTTTCGGTCCATTGGGATTCTGGACAGTGGGAGTGAATGGGAAGGGGTTTGTTTCCATTGGGATTGTGAACAGTGGGAGTGAAGGGGAAGGGGGTTGTGTCCATTGGGATTGTGTACAGTGGGAGTGAACGGGAAGGGGTTTGGGTCCATTGGGATTGTGTACAGTGGTAGTGAACGGGAAGGGGTTTGGGTCCATTGGGAATGTGGAAAGGGGGAGTGAACGGGAAGGGGTTTGGGTTAATTGGGATTGTGCACAGAGGGAGTGAACGGGAAGGGGTTAGGTTCCATTGGGATTGGGCACAGTGGGAGTGAATGGGAAGGGGTTTGGTTGCATTGAGATTGTGTACAGTGGGAGTGAACAGGAAGGGGTTTGTTTCCATTGGGATTATGAACAGTGGGAGTGAAGGGGAATGGGGTTGTGTCCACTGGGATTCTGGACAGTGGGAGTGAACAGGAAGGGGTTTCGGTCCATTGGGATTCTGTACAGTGGGACTGAATGGGAAGGGCTTTGGGTCCATTGCGATTGTGTACAGTGGGAGTGAATGCGAATGAGTTTGGGTCCATTGGGATTGTGGACAGTGGGAGTGAACAGGAAGGGGTTTCGGTCCATTGGGATTCTGTACAGTGGGAACAAATGGGAAGGGGTTTGGGTGCATTGGGATTCTGGACAGTGGGAGTGAATGGGAAGGGTTTTGGGTCCATTGGGATTGCGTGCAGTGGGAGTGAACGGGAAGCGCTATGGCTCCGTTGAGATTATAGACAGTGGGAGTGAAAGGGAAGGGGATTGGGGCCATTGAGATGGTGGACAGTGGGCGTGAACGGGAAGGGGTTTGGGTTCATTGGGATTGTGTACACTGGGAACAAATGGGAAGGGGTTTCGGTCCATTGGGACTCTGGACAGTGGGAGTGAATGGGAAGGGGAATGGGTCCATTGGGATTGTGGACAGTGGGAGTGAACGGGAAGGGGTTTGTTTCCATTGGGATTGTGAACAGTGGGAGTGAAGGGGAAGGGGGTTGAGTCCATTGGGATTGTGGACAGTGGGAGTGAAGGGGAAGGGGTTTGGGTCCATTGGGATTGTGGACAGTGGGAGTGAAGGGGAAGGGGTTTGTTTCCTTTGGGATTGTGGACAGTGGGAGTGAATGGGAAGGGGTTTGGGTCCATTGGGATTGTGGACAGTGGGAGTGAATGGGAAGTGGTTTGGGTCCAAAAGGATTGTGGACAGTGGGAGTGAATGGGAAGGGGTTTGGGTCCATTGGGATTGTGCACAGGGGGAGTGAACGGGAAAGGGTTTGTGTCAGTTGGGATTGTAAGCAGCGGGAGTGAACGGGAAGGGTTTGGGTCCATTGAGATTGTCTCCAGTGGGAGTGAATGGGAAGGGGTTTGGGTCCATTGGGATTGTAGACAGTGGGAGTGAATGGGAAGTGGTTTGGGTCCAAAAGGATTGTGTACAGTGGGAGTGAACGGGAAGGGGTTTGGGTCCATTGGGATTGTGGACAGTGGGAGTGAAGGGGAAGGGGTTTTTGTCCTTTGGGATTGTGTGCAGTGGGAGTGAACGGGAAGGGGTTTGCGTCCTTTGGGATTGCGTGCATTGGGAGTGAACGGGAAGGGGTTTGGTTCCACTGGGATTGTGGACAGGAGGGGTGAATGGGAAGGGGTTTGGGGCCATTGGGATTGTGGACAGTGTCCTGAACGGGAAGGGTTTTGGGTCTATTGGGATTGTGTACAGTGGGAGTGAACGGGAAGGGGTTTGTGTCCACTGGGATTCTGGACAGTGGGAGTGAACAGGAAGGGGTTTCGGTCCATTGGGATTCTGTACAGTGGGACTGAATGGGAAGGGCTTTGGGTCCATTGCGATTGTGTACAGTGGGAGTGAATGCGAATGAGTTTGGGTCCATTGGGATTGTGGACAGTGGGAGTGAACAGGAAGGGGTTTCGGTCCATTGGGATTCTGTACAGTGGGAACAAATGGGAAGGGGTTTGGGTCCATTGGGATTCTGGACAGTGGGAGTGAATGGGAAGAGGAATGGGTCCATTGGGATTGTGGACACCTGGAGTGAACGGAAAGGGTTTTGGGTCCATTGGGATTGCGTGCAGTGGGAGTGAACGGGAAGGGGTTTGGGTCCATTGTGAATGTGGAAAGGGGGAGTGAATGGGAAGGGGTTTGGGTTAATTGGGATTGTGTAAAGTGGGAGTGAACGGGAAGCGGTATGGCTCCGTTGAGATTATAGACAGTGGGAGTGAAAGGGAAGGGGATTGGGGCCATTGAGATGGTGGACAGTGGGAGTGAACGGGAAGGGGTTTGGGTTCATTGGGATTGTGTACACTGGGAACAAATGGGAAGGGGTTTCGGTCCATTGGGACTCTGGACAGTGGGAGTGAATGGGAAGGGGAATGGGTCCATTGGGATTGTGGACAGTGGGAGTGAACGGGAAGGGGTTTGTTTCCATTGGGATTGTGAACAGTGGGAGTGAAGGGGAAGGGGGTTGAGTCCATTGGGATTGTGGACAGTGGGAGTGAAGGGGAAGGGGTTTGGGTCCATTGGGATTGTGGACAGTGGGAGTGAAGGGGAAGGGGTTTGTTTCCTTTGGGATTGTGGACAGTGGGAGTGAATGGGAAGGGGTTTGGGTCCATTGGGATTGTAGACAGTGGGAGTGAATGGGAAGTGGTTTGGGTCCAAAAGGATTGTGGACAGTGGGAGTGAATGGGAAGGGGTTTGGGTCCATTGGGATTGTGGACAGTGGGAGTGAATGGGAAGGTGTTTGGTTCCATTGGGATTGTGTACAGTGGGAGTGAACGGGAAGGGGTTTGGGTCCATTGGGCTTGTGGACAGTGGGAGTGAAGGGGAAGGGGTTTGTGTCCTTTGGGATTTTGGACAGTGGGAGTGAATGGGAAGGGGTTTGTGTCCATTGGGATTGTAGACAGTGGGAGTGAATGGGAAGTGGTTTGGGTCCAAAAGGATTGTGTACAGTGGGAGTGAACGGGAAGGGGTTTGGGTCCATTGGGATTGTGGACAGTGGGAGTGAAGGGGAAGGGGTTTTTGTCCTTTGGGATTGTGTACAGTGGGAGTGAACAGGAAGGGGTTTGCGTCCTTTGGGATTGCGTGCATTGGGAGTGAACGGGAAGGGGTTTGGTTCCACTGGGATTGTGGACAGGAGGGGTGAATGGGAAGGGGTTTGGGGCCATTGGGATTGTGGACAGTGTCCTGAACGGGAAGGGTTTTGGGTCTATTGGGATTGTGTACAGTGGGAGTGAACGGGAAGGGGTTTGTGTCCACTGGGATTCTGGACAGTGGGAGTGAACAGGAAGGGGTTTCGGTCCATTGGGATTCTGTACAGTGGGACTGAATGGGAAGGGCTTTGGGTCCATTGCGATTGTGTACAGTGGGAGTGAATGCGAATGAGTTTGGGTCCATTGGGATTGTGGACAGTGGGAGTGAACAGGAAGGGGTTTCGGTCCATTGGGATTCTGTACAGTGGGAACAAATGGGAAGGGGTTTGGGTCCATTGGGATTCTGGACAGTGGGAGTGAATGGGAAGGGGAATGGGTCCATTGGGATTGTGGACAGTTGGAGTGAACGGAAAGGGTTTTGGGTCCATTGGGATTGCGTGCAGTGGGAGTGAACGGGAAGGGGTTTGGGTCCATTGTGAATGTGGAAAGGGGGAGTGAATGGGAAGGGGTTTGGGTTAATTGGGATTGTGTAAAGTGGGAGTGAACGGGAAGCGCTATGGCTCCGTTGAGATTATAGACAGTGGGAGTGAAAGGGAAGGGGATTGGGGCCATTGAGATGGTGGACAGTGGGAGTGAACGGGAAGGGGTTTGGGTTCATTGGGATTGTGTACACTGGGAACAAATGGGAAGGGGTTTCGGTCCATTGGGACTCTGGACAGTGGGAGTGAATGGGAAGGGGAATGGGTCCATTGGGATTGTGGACAGTGGGAGTGAACGGGAAGGGGTTTGTTTCCATTGGGATTGTGAACAGTGGGAGTGAAGGGGAAGGGGGTTGAGTCCATTGGGATTGTGGACAGTGGGAGTGAAGGGGAAGGGGTTTGGGTCCATTGGGATTGTGGACAGTGGGAGTGAAGGGGAAGGGGTTTGTTTCCTTTGGGATTGTGGACAGTGGGAGTGAATGGGAAGGGGTTTGGGTCCATTTGGTTTGTGTACAGTGGGAGTGAACAGGAAGTGGTTTGGGAGAATTGGGATTGTGTACAGTGGGAGTGAATGGGAAGGGGTTTGGGTGAATTGGGATGGGGAAAATGGTATTTAACGGGAAGTTGTTTGGTTCCATTGGGATTGTGTACAGTGGGAGTGAACGGGAAGGTGTTTGGGTCCATTGGGATTGTGTACCTTGGAAGTGAAGGGGAAGGGGTTTGGGTCCTTTGGGATTGTGTACAGTGGGAGTGAACGGGAAGGGGTTTGCGTCCATTGGGATTGCGTGCATTGGGAGTGAACGGGAAGGGGTTTGGTTCCACTGGGATTGTGGACAGGAGGGGTGAATGGGAAGGTGTTTGGGGCCATTGGGATTGTGGACAGTGTCCTGAACGGGAAGGGTTTTGGGTCCATTGGGATTGTGTACAGTGGGAGTGAACGGGAAGGGGTTGGGTCCACTGGGATTCTGGACAGTGGGAGTGAACAGGAAGGGGTTTCGGTCCATTGGGATTCTGTACAGTGGGACTGAATGGGACGGGTTTTGGGTCCATTGCGATTGTGTACAGTGGGAGTGAAAGCGAATGAGTTTGGGTCCATTGGGATTGTGGACAGTGGGAGTGAACAGGAAGGGGTTTCGGTCCATTGGGATTCTGTACAGTGGGAACAAATGGGAAGGGGTTTGGGTCCATTGGGATTCTGGACAGTGGGAGTGAATGGGAAGGGGAATGGGTCCATTGGGATTGTGGACAGTGGGAGTGAACGGAAAGGGTTTTGGGTCCATTGGGATTGCGTGCAGTGGGAGTGAACGGGAAGGGGTTTGGGTCCATTGAGATTGTCTACAGTGGGAGTGAACGGGAAGGGGTTTGTGTCCTTTGGGATTGTGTACAGTGGGAGTGAATGGGAAGGGGTTTGGGTCCATTGTGAATGTGGAAAGGGGGAGTGAATGGGAAGGGGTTTTGGGTTAATTGGGATTGTGTAAAGTGGGAGTGAACGGGAAGCGGTATGGCTCCGTTGAGATTATAGACAGTGGGAGTGAAAGGGAAGGGGATTGGGGCCATTGAGATGGTGGACAGTGGGAGTGAACGGGAAGGGGTTTGGGTTCATTGGGATTGTGTACACTGGGAACAAATGGGAAGGGGTTTCGGTCCATTGGGATTCTGGACAGTGGGAGTGAATGGGAAGGGGTTTGTTTCCATTGGGATTGTGAACAGTGGGAGTGAAGGGGAAGGGGGTTGTGTCCATTGGGATTGTGTACAGTGGGAGTGAACGGGAAGGGGTTTGGGTCCATTGGGATTGTGTACAGTGGTAGTGAACGGGAAGGGGTTTGGGTCCATTGGGAATGTGGAAAGGGGGAGTGAACGGGAAGGGGTTTGGGTTAATTGGGATTGTGCACAGTGGGAGTGAACGGGAAGGGGTTAGGTTCCATTGGGATTGGGCACAGTGGGAGTGAATGGGAAGGGGTTTGGTTGCATTGAGATTGTGTACAGTGGGAGTGAACAGGAAGGGGTTTGTTTCCATTGGGATTATGAACAGTGGGAGTGAAGGGGAATGGGGTTGTGTCCATTGGGATTGTGTACAGTGGGAGTGAACGGGAAGGGGTTTGGGTCCATTGGGATTGTGTACAGTGGTAGTGAACGGGAAAGGGTTTGGGTCCATTGGGAATGTGGAAAGGGGGAGTGAACGGGAAGGGGTTTGGGTTAATTGGGATTGTGCACAGTGGGAGTGAACGGGAAGGGGTTAGGTTCCATTGGGATTGGGCACAGTGGGAGTGAAAGGGAAAGGGTTTGGGTCCATTGGGATTGTGGACACTGGGAGTGAAGGGGAAGGGGCTTGGGTCCATTGGGATTGTAGACTTGGGAGTGAATGGGCAGGGGTTTGGGTGCATTGGGATTGTGGACAGTGGGAGTGAACGGGAAGGGTTTTGGGGCCATTGGGAATGTGCACAGTGGGAGTGAATGGGAAGGGGTTTGAGTCCATTGAGATTGTGTACAGTGGGAGTGAACGGGAAAGGGTTTGGGTCCATTGGGATTGTGCACAGTGGGAGTGAGAGGGAAAGGGTTTGGGTCAGTTGGGATTGTAGACTGCGGGAGTGAACGGGAGTGGTTTGGGTCCATTGAGATTGTCTACAGTGGGAGTGAACGGGAAGGGGTTTGTGTCCTTTGGGATTGTGTACAGTGGGAGTGAATGGGAAGTGGTTTGGGTCCATTGGGATTGTAGACAGTGGGAGTGAATGGGAAGGGGTTTGGGTCCAAAAGGATTGTGTACAGTGGGAGTGAACGGGAAGGGGTTTGGGTCCATTGGGATTGTGGACAGTGGGAGTAAAAGGGAAGGGGTTTGTGTCCATTGGGATTGTGGACAGTGGGAGTGAACGGGAAGGGGTTTGCGTACATTGGGATTGCGTGCATTGGGAGTGAACGGGAAGGGGTTTGGTTCCATTGTGATTGTGGACGGGGGGGTGAATGGGAAGGGGTTTGGGGCCTTTGGGATTGTGGACAGTGTTCTGAACGGGAAGGGTTTTGGGTCCATTGGGATTGTGTACAGTGGGAGTGAACGGGAAGGGGTTTGTGTCCATTGGGATTCTGGACAGTGGGAGTGAACAGGAAGGGGTTTCGGTCCATTGGGATTCTGTACAGTGGGAGTCAACGGGAAGGGGTTTTGGTCCATTGGGACTGAGTACAGTGGGAACAAATGGGAAGGGGTTTGGGTCCATTGGGATTCTGGACAGTGGGAGTGAATGGGAAGGGGAATGGGTCCATTGGGATTGTGGACAGTGGGAGTGAACGGAAAGGGTTTTGGGTCCATTGGGATTGCGTGCAGTGGGAGTGAACGGGAAGGGGTTTGGGTCCATTGTGAATGTGGAAAGGGGGAGTGAATGGGAAGGGGTTTGGGTTAATTGGGTTGTGTACAGTGGGAGTGAACGGGACGGGCTATGGCTCCATTGAGATTATAGATAGTGGAAGTGAATGGGAAGGGGTTAGGTTCCATTGGGATTCTGGACAGTGGGAGTGAACAGGAAGGGGTTTCGGTCCATTGGGATTCTGTACAGTGGGACTGAATGGGACGGGTTTTGGGTCCATTGCGATTGTGTACAGTGTGAGTGAAAGCGAATGAGTTTGGGTCCATTGGGATTGTGGACAGTGGGAGTGAACAGGAAGGGGTTTCGGTCCATTGGGATTCTGTACAGTGGGAACAAATGGGAAGGGGTTTGGGTCCATTGGGATTCTGGACAGTGGGAGTGAATGGGAAGGGGAATGGGTCCATTGGGATTGTGGACAGTGGGAGTGAACGGAAAGGGTTTTGGGTCCATTGGGATTGCGTGCAGTGGGAGTGAACGGGAAGGGGTTTGGGTCCATTGAGATTGTCTACAGTGGGAGTGAACGGGAAGGGGTTTGTGTCCTTTGGGATTGTGTACAGTGGGAGTGAATGGGAAGGGGTTTGGGTCCATTGTGAATGTGGAAAGGGGGAGTGAATGGGAAGGGGTTTTGGGTTAATTGGGATTGTGTAAAGTGGGAGTGAACGGGAAGCGGTATGGCTCCGTTGAGATTATAGACAGTGGGAGTGAAAGGGAAGGGGATTGGGGCCATTGAGATGGTGGACAGTGGGAGTGAACGGGAAGGGGTTTGGGTTCATTGGGATTGTGTACACTGGGAACAAATGGGAAGGGGTTTCGGTCCATTGGGATTCTGGACAGTGGGAGTGAATGGGAAGGGGTTTGTTTCCATTGGGATTGTGAACAGTGGGAGTGAAGGGGAAGGGGGTTGTGTCCATTGGGATTGTGTACAGTGGGAGTGAACGGGAAGGGGTTTGGGTCCATTGGGATTGTGTACAGTGGTAGTGAACGGGAAGGGGTTTGGGTCCATTGGGAATGTGGAAAGGGGGAGTCAACGGGAAGGGGTTTGGGTTAATTGGGATTGTGCACAGTGGGAGTGAACGGGAAGGGGTTAGGTTCCATTGGGATTGGGCACAGTGGGAGTGAATGGGAAGGGGTTTGGTTGCATTGAGATTGTGTACAGTGGGAGTGAACAGGAAGGGGTTTGTTTCCATTGGGATTATGAACAGTGGGAGTGAAGGGGAAGGGGGTTGTGTCCATTGGGATTGTGTACAGTGGGAGTGAACGGGAAGGGGTTTGGGTCCATTGGGATTGTGTACAGTGGTAGTGAACGGGAAAGGGTTTGGGTCCATTGGGAATGTGGAAAGGGGGAGTGAACGGGAAGGGGTTTGGGTTAATTGGGATTGTGCACAGTGGGAGTGAACGGGAAGGGGTTAGGTTCCATTGGGATTGGGCACAGTGGGAGTGAAAGGGAAAGGGTTTGGGTCCATTGGGATTGTGGACACTGGGAGTGAAGGGGAAGGGGCTTGGGTCCATTGGGATTGTAGACTTGGGAGTGAATGGGCAGGGGTTTGGGTGCATTGGGATTGTGGACAGTGGGAGTGAACGGGAAGGGTTTTGGGGCCATTGGGAATGTGCACAGTGGGAGTGAATGGGAAGGGGTTTGAGTCCATTGAGATTGTGTACAGTGGGAGTGAACGGGAAAGGGTTTGGGTCCATTGGGATTGTGCACAGTGGGAGTGAGAGGGAAAGGGTTTGGGTCAGTTGGGATTGTAGACTGCGGGAGTGAACGGGAGGGGTTTGGGTCCATTGAGATTGTCTACAGTGGGAGTGAACGGGAAGGGGTTTGTGTCCTTTGGGATTGTGTACAGTGGGAGTGAATGGGAAGTGGTTTGGGTCCATTGGGATTGTAGACAGTGGGAGTGAATGGGAAGGGGTTTGGGTCCAAAAGGATTGTGTACAGTGGGAGTGAACGGGAAGGGGTTTGGGTCCATTGGGATTGTGGACAGTGGGAGTGAAAGGGAAGGGGTTTGTGTCCATTGGGATTGTGGACAGTGGGAGTGAACGGGAAGGGGTTTGGTTCCATTGTGATTGTGGACGGGGGAGTGAATGGGAAGGGGTTTGGGGCCATTGGGATTGTGGACAGTGTTCTGAACGGGAAGGGTTTTGGGTCCATTGGGATTGTGTACAGTGGGAGTGAACGGGAAGGGGTTTGTGTCCATTGGGATTCTGGACAGTGGGAGTGAACAGGAAGGGGTTTCGGTCCATTGGGATTCTGTACAGTGGGAGTCAACGGGAAGGGGTTTTGGTCCATTGGGACTGAGTACAGTGGGAACAAATGGGAAGGGGTTTGGGTCCATTGGGATTCTGGACAGTGGGAGTGAATGGGAAGGGTTTTGGGTCCATTGGGATTGCGTGCATTGGGAGTGAACGGGAAGGGGTTTGGGTCCATTGTGAATGTGGAAAGGGGGAGTGAATGGGAAGGGGTTTGGGTTAATTGGGATTGTGTACAGTGGGAGTGAACGGGACGGGCTATGGCTCCATTGAGATTATAGATAGTGGAAGTGAACGGGAAGGGGTTAGGTTCCATTGGGATTGGGCACAGTGGGAGTGTAAGGGAAGGGGTTTGGGTCCATTGGGATTGTGGACACTGGGAATGAAGGGGAAGGGGTTTTGGTCCATTGGGATTGTGGACACTGGGAGTGAAGGGGAAGGGGTTTGGGTCCATTTAGATTCTAGACATTGGGAGTGAACGGGCAGGGGTTTGGGTGCATTGGGATTGTGTACAGTGGGAGTGAACGGGAACGGTTTTGGGGCCTTTGGGAATGTGTACAGTGGGAGTGAATGGGAAGGGGTTTGGGTCCTTTGAGATGGTGTACAGTGGGAGTGAACGGGAAAGGGTTTGGGTCCATTGGGATTGTGCACAGGGGGAGTGAACGGGAAAGGGTTTGTGTCAGTTGGGATTGTAAGCAGCGGGAGTGAACGGGAAGGGTTTGGGTCCATTGAGATTGTCTCCAGTGGGAGTGAACGGGAAGGGGTTTGTGTCCTTTGGGATTGTGTACAGTGGGAGTGAATGGGAAGGGGTTTGGGTCCATTGGGATTGTAGACAGTGGGAGTGAATGGGAAGGGGTTTGGGTCCAAAAGGATTGTGTACAGTGGGAGTGAACGGGAAGGGGTTTGCGTCCATTGGGATTGCGTGCATTGGGAGTGAACGGGAAGGGGTTTGGTTCCACTGGGATTGTGGACAGGAGGGGTGAATGGGAAGGGGTTTGGGGCCATTGGGATTGTGGACAGTGTCCTGAACGGGAAGGGTTTTGGGTCCATTGGGATTGTGTACAGTGGGAGTGAACGGGAAGGGGTTGGGTCCACTGGGATTCTGGACAGTGGGAGTGAACAGGAAGGGGTTTCGGTCCATTGGGATTCTGTACAGTGGGACTGAATGGGACGGGTTTTGGGTCCATTGCGATTGTGTACAGTGGGAGTGAATGCGAATGAGTTTGGGTCCATTGGGATTGTGGACAGTGGGAGTGAACAGGAAGGGGTTTCGGTCCATTGGGATTCTGTACAGTGGGAACAAATGGGAAGGGGTTTGGGTCCATTGGGATTCTGGACAGTGGGAGTGAATGTGAAGGGGAATGGGTCCATTGGGATTGTGGACAGTGGGAGTGAACGGAAAGGGTTTTGGGTCCATTGGGATTGCGTGCAGTGGGAGTGAACGGGAAGGGGTTTGGGTCCATTGTGAATGTGGAAAGGGGGAGTGAATGGGAAGGGGTTTGGGTTAATTGGGATTGTGTAAAGTGGGAGTGAATGGGAAGCGCTATGGCTCCGTTGAGATTATAGACAGTGGGAGTGAAAGGGAAGGGGATTGGGGCCATTGAGATGGTGGACAGTGGGAGTGAACGGGAAGGTGTTTGGGTTCATTGGGATTGTGTACACTGGGAACAAATGGGAAGGGGTTTCGGTCCATTGGGATTCTGGACAGTGGGAGTGAATGGGAAGGGGAATGGGTCCATTGGGATTGTGGACAGTGGGAGTGAACGGGAAGGGGTTTGTTTCCATTGGGATTGTGAACAGTGGGAGTGAAGTGGAAGGGGTTTGGGTCCATTTAGATTCTAGACATTGGGAGTGAACGGGCAGGGGTTTGGGTGCATTGGGATTGTGTACAGTGGGAGTGAACGGGAACGGTTTTGGGGCCTTTGGGAATGTGTACAGTGGGAGTGAATGGGAAGGGGTTTTGGTCCATTGAGATGGTGTACAGTGGGAGTGAACGGAAAGGGTTTGGGTCCATTGGGATTGTGCACAGGGGGAGTGAATGGGAAAGGGTTTGTGTCAGTTGGGATTGTAAGCAGCGGGAGTGAACGGGAAGGGTTTGGGTCCATTGAGATTGTCTACAGTGGGAGTGAACGGGAAGGGGTTTGTGTCCTTTGGGATTGTGTACAGTGGGAGTGAATGGGAAGGGGTTTGGGTCCATTGGGATTGTAGACAGTGGGAGTGAATGGGAAGGGGTTTGGGTCCAAAAGGATTGTGTACAGTGGGAGTGAACGGGAAGGGGTTTGGGTCCATTGGGATTGTGGACAGTGGGAGTGAAGGGGAAGGGGTTTGTGTCCTTTGGGATTGTGGACAGTGGGAGTGAATGGGAAGGGGTTTGGGTCCATTGGGATTGTAGACAGTGGGAGTGAATGGGAAGTGGTTTGGGTCCAAAAGGATTGTGCACAGTGGGAGTGAACGGGAAGGGGTTTGGGTCCATTGGGATTGTGGACAGTGGGAGTGAAGGGGAAGGGGTTTGTGTCCTTTGGGATTGTGTACAGTGGGATTGAACGGGAAGGGGTTTGCGTCCATTGGGATTGCGTGCATTGGGAGTGAACGGGAATGGGTTTGGTTCCACTGGGATTGTGGACAGGAGGGGTGAATGGGAAGGGGTTTGGGGCCATTGGGATTGTGGACAGTGTCCTGAACGGGAAGGGTTTTGGGTCCATTGGGATTGTGTACAGTGGGAGTGAACGGGAAGGGGTTTGGGTCCACTGGGATTCTGGACAGTGGGAGTGAACAGGAAGGGGTTTCGGTCCATTGGGATTCTGTACAGTGGGACTGAATGGGACGGGTTTTGGGTCCATTGTGAATGTGGAAAGGGGGAGTGAATGGGAAGGGGTTTGGGTTAATTGGGATTGTGTAAAGTGGGAGTGACGGGAAGCGCTATGGCTCCGTTGAGATTATAGACAGTGGGAGTGAAAGGGAAGGGGATTGGGGCCATTGAGATGGTGGACAGTGGGAGTGAACGGGAAGGTGTTTGGGTTCATTGGGATTGTGTACACTGGGAACAAATGGGAAGGGGTTTCGGTCCATTGGGATTCTGGACAGTGGGAGTGAATGGGAAGGGGAATGGGTCCATTGGGATTGTGGACAGTTGGAGTGAACGGGAAGGGGTTTGTTTCCATTGGGATTGTGAACAGTGGGAGTGAAGTGGAAGGGGGTTGTGTCCATTGGGATTGTGTACAGTGGGAGTGAACGGGAAGGGGTTTGGGTCCATTGGGATTGTGTACAGTGGTAGTGAACGGGAAGGGGTTTGGGTCCATTGGGAATGTGGAAAGGGGGAGTGAACGGGAAGGGGTTTGGGTTAATTGGGATTGTGCACAGTGGGAGTGAACGGGAAGGGGTTAGGTTCCATTGGGATTGCGCACAGTGGGAGTGAATGGGAAGGGGTTTGGTTGAATTGAGATTGTGTACAGTGGGAGTGAACAGGAAGGGGTTTGTTTCCATTGGGATTGTGAACAGTGGGAGTGAAGGGGAAGGGGGTTGTGTCCATTGGGATTGTGTACAGTGGGAGTGAACGGGAAGGGGTTTGGGTCCATTGGGATTGTGTACAGTGGTAGTGAACGGGAAGGGGTTTGGGTCCATTGGGAATTAGGAAAGCGGGAGTGAACGGGAAGGGGTTTGGGTTAATTAGGATTGTGCACAGTGGGAGTGAACGGGAAGGGGTTAGGTTCCATTGGGATTGGGCACAGTGGGAGTGAAAGGGAAGGGTTTGGGTCCATTGGGATTGTGGACACTGGGAGTGAAGGGGAACTGGGTTGGGTCCATTGGGATTGTAGACATTGGGAGTGAACGGGCAGGGGTTTGGGTGCATTGGGATTGTGGACAGTGGGAGTGAACGGGAAGGGTTTTGGGGCCATTGGAAATGTGCACAGTTGGAGTGAATGGGAAGGGGTTTGAGTCCATTGGGATTGTGTACAGTGGGAGTGAGAGTGAAAGGGTTTGGGTCAGTTGGGATTGTAGACAGCGGGAGTGAACGGGAGGGGTTTGGGTCCATTGAGATTGTCTACAGTGGGAGTGAACGGGAAGGGGTTTGTGTCCTTTGGGATTGTGTACAGTGGGAGTGAATGGGAAGGGGTTTGGGTCCATTGGGATTGTAGACAGTGGGAGTGAATGGGAAGGGGTTTGGGTCCAAAAGGATTGTGTACAGTGGGATTGAACGGAAAGGGGTTTGGGTCCATTGGGATTGTGGACAGTGGGAGTGAAAGGGAAGGGGTTTGTGTCCATTGGGATTGTGGACAGTGGGAGTGAACGGGAAGGGGTTTGCGTCCATTGGGATTGCGTGCATTGGGAGTGAACGGGAAGGGGTTTGGTTCCATTGTGATTGTGGACGGGGGGGTGAATGGGAAGGGGTTTGGGGCCATTGGGATTGTGGACAGTGTTCTGAACGGGAAGGGTTTTGGGTCCATTGGGATTGTGTACAGTGGGAGTGAACAGGAAGGGGTTTGGGTCCATTGGGATTCTGGACAGTGGGAGTGAACAGGAAGGGGTTTCGGGCCATTGGGATTCTGTACAGTGGGAGACTTCGGGAAGGGGTTTTGGTCCATTGGGACTGAGTACAGTGGGAAGAAATGGGAAGGGGTTTGGGTCCATTGGGATTCTGGACAGTGGGAGTGAATGGGAAGGGGAATGGGTCCATTGGGATTGTGGACAGTGGGCGTGAACGGAAAGGGTTTTGGGTCCATTGGGATTGCGTGCAGTGGGAGTGAACAGGAAGGGCTTTGGGTCCATTGTGAATGTGGAAAGGGGGAGTGAATGGGAAGGGGTTTGGGTTAATTGGGATTGTGTACAGTGGGAGTGAACGGGACGGGCTATGGCTCCATTGAGATTATAGATAGTGGAAGTGAACGGGAAGGGGTTAGGCTCCATTGGGATTGGGCACAGTGGGAGTGTAAGGGAAGGCGTTTGGGTCCATTGGGATTGTGGACACTGGGAGTGAAGGGGAAGGGGTTTTTGTCCATTGGGATTGTGGACACTGGGAGTGAAGGGGAAGGGGTTTGGGTCCATTGGGATTCTAGACATTGGGAGTGAACAGGCAGGGGTTTGGGTGCATTGGGATTGTGTACAGTGGGAGTGAACGGGAACTGTTTTGGGGCCTTTGGGAATGTGTACAGTGGGAGTGAATGGGAAGGGGTTAGGGTCCATTGCGATGGTGTACAGTGGGAGTGAACGGGAAAGGGTTTGGGTGCATTGGGATTGTGCACAGGGGGAGTGAACGGGAAAGTGTTTGTGTCAGTTGGGATTGTAAGCAGCGGGAGTGAACGGGAAGGGTTTGGGTCCATTGAGATTGTCTACAGTGGGAGTGAACGGGAAGGGGTTTGTGTCCTTTGGGATTGTGTACAGTGGGAGTGAATGGGAAGGGGTTTGGGTCCATTGGGATTGTAGACAGTGGGAGTGAAAGGGAAGGGGTTTGGGTCCAAATGGATTGTGTACAGTGGGAGTGAACGGGAAGCGGTTTGGGTCCATTGGGATTGTGGACAGTGGGAGTGAAAGGGAAGGGGTTTGTGTCCATTGGGATTGTGGACAGTGGGAGTGAAGGGGAAGGGGTTTGTGTCCTTTTGGATTGTGGACAGTGGGAGTGAACGGGAAGGGGTTTGCGTCCATTGGGATTGCGTGCATTGGGAGTGAACGGGAAGGGGTTTGGTTCAATTGGAATTGTGGACGGGGGGGGGTGAATGGGAAGGGGTTTGGGGCCATTGGGTTTGTGGACAGTGTCCTGAACGGGAAGGGGAATGGGTCCATTGGGATTGTGGACCGTGGGAGTGAACTGGAAGGGGTTTGGGTCCATTGGGATTGCGTGCAGTGGGAGTGAACGGGAAGGGGTTTGGGTCCATTGGGAATGTGGAAAGGGGGAGTGAATGGGAAGGGGTTTTGGTTAATTGGGATTGTGTACAGTGGGAGTGAACGGGAAGGGCTATGGCTCCTTTGAGATTATAGATAGAGGGAGTGAACGGGAAGGGGTTAGGCTCCATTGGGATTGGGCACAGTGGGAGTGAAAGGGAAGGGGTTTGGGTCCATTGGGATTGGAGACAGTGGGAGTGAATGGGAAGGGTTTTGGGTCCAAAAGGACTGTGTACAGTGGGAGTGAACGGGAAGGGGTTTGGGTCCATTGTGATTGTGTACAGTGGGAGTGAACGGCAAGGGGTTTGGGTCCATTGGGATTGTGGACAGTGGGAGTGAAGGGGAAGGGTTTTGTGTCCATTGGGATTGTGGACAGTGGGAGTGAAATGGAAGGGGTTTGGGTCCATTGGGATTGGGTGCAGTGGGAGTGAACGGGAAGGGGTTTGGGTCCATTGGGAGTGTGGAAAGGGGGAGAGAATGGGAAGGGGTTTGGGTTAATTGGGATTGTCTACAGTGGGAGTGAACGGGAAGGGCTATGGCTCCTTTGAGATTATAGATAGAGGGACTGAACGGGAAGGGGTTAGGCTCCATTGGGATTGGGCACAGTGGGAGTGAAAGGGAAGGGGTTTGGGTCCATTGGGATTGTAGACAGTGGGAGTGAATGGGAAGGGGTTTGGGTCCAAAAGGATTGTGTACAGTGGGAGTGAACGGGAAGGGGTTTGCGTCCATTGGGATTGCGTGCATTGGGAGTGAACGGGAAGGGGTTTGGTTCCACTGGGATTGTGGACAGGAGGGGTGAATGGGAACGGGTTTGGGGCCATTGTGATTGTGGACAGTGTCCTGAACGGGAAGGGTTTTGGGTCTATTGGGATTGTGTACAGTGGGAGTTAACGGGAAGGGGTTTGGGTCCACTGGGATTCTGGACAGTGGGAGTGAACAGGAAGGGGTTTCGGTCCATTGGGATTCTGTACAGTGGGACTGAATGGGAAGGGGTTTGGGTCCATTGGGATTGTGTACAGTGGGAGTGAACGGGAACGGTTTTGGGGCCTTTGGGAATGTGTACAGTGGGAGTGAATGGGAAGGGGTTTGGGTCCTTTGAGATGGTGTACAGTGGGAGTGAACGGGAAAGGGTTTGGGTCCATTGGGATTGTGCACAGGGGGAGTGAACGGGAAAGGGTTTGTGTCAGTTGGGATTGTAAGCAGCGGGAGTGAACTGGAAGGGTTTGGGTCCATTGAGATTGTCTCCAGTGGGAGTGAACGGGAAGGGGTTTGTGTCCTTTGGGATTGTGTACAGTGGGAGTGAATGGGAAGGGGTTTGGGTCCATTGGGATTGTAGACAGTGGGAGTGAATGGGAAGGGGTTTGGGTCCAAAAGGATTGTGTACAGTGGGAGTGAACGGGAAGGGGTTTGGGTCCATGGGATTGTGGACATTGGGAGTGAAGGGGAAGGGGTTTGTGCCCTTTGGGATTTTGGACAGTGGGAGTGAATGGGAAGGGGTTTGGGTCCATTGGGATTGTAGACAGTGGGAGTGTTTGGGAAGTGGTTTGGGTCCAAAAGGATTGTGTACAGTGGGAGTGAACGGGAAGGGGTTTGGGTCCATTGGGATTGTGGACAGTGGGAGTGAAGGGGAAGGGGTTTGTGTCCTTTGGGATTGTGTACAGTGGGAGTGAACGGGAAGGGGTTTGCGTCCTTTGGGATTGCGTGCATTGGGAGTGAACGGGAAGGGGTTTGGTTCCACTGGGATTGTGGACAGGAGGGGTGAATGGGAAGGGGTTTGGGGCCATTGGGATTGTGGACAGTGTCCTGAACGGGAAGGGTTTTGGGTCTATTGGGATTGTGTACAGTGGGAGTGAACGGGAAGGGGTTTGTGTCCACTGGGATTCTGGACAGTGGGAGTGAACAGGAAGGGGTTTCGGTCCATTGGGATTCTGTACAGTGGGACTGAATGGGAAGGGCTTTGGGTCCATTGCGATTGTGTACAGTGGGAGTGAATGCGAATGAGTTTGGGTCCATTGGGATTGTGGACAGTGGGAGTGAACAGGAAGGGGTTTTGGTCCATTGGGATTCTGTACAGTGGGAACAAATGGGAAGGGGTTTGGGTCCATTGGGATTCTGGACAGTGGGAGTGAATGGGAAGGGTTTTGGGTCCATTGGGATTGCGTGCAGTGGGAGTGAACGGGAAGCGCTATGGCTCCGTTGAGATTATAGACAGTGGGAGTGAAAGGGAAGGGGATTGGGGCCATTGAGATGGTGGACAGTGGGAGTGAACGGGAAGGGGTTTGGGTTCATTGGGATTGTGTACACTGGGAACAAATGGGAAGGGGTTTCGGTCCATTGGGACTCTGGACAGTGGTAGTGAATGGGAAGGGGAATGGGTCCATTGGGATTGTGGACAGTGGGAGTGAACGGGAAGGGGTTTGTTTCCATTGGGATTGTGAACAGTGGGAGTGAAGGGGAAGGGGGTTGAGTCCATTGGGATTGTGGACAGTGGGAGTGAAGGGGAAGGGGTTTGGGTCCATTGGGATTGTGGACAGTGGGAGTGAAGGGGAAGGGGTTTGTTTCCTTTGGGATTGTGGACAGTGGGAGTGAATGGGAAGGGGTTTGGGTCCATTGGGATTGTGGACAGTGGGAGTGAATGGGAAGTGGTTTGGGTCCAAAAGGATTGTGGACAGTGGGAGTGAATGGGAAGGGGTTTGGGTCCATTGGGATTGTGGACAGTGGGAGTGAATGGGAAGGTGTTTGGTTCCATTGGGATTGTGTACAGTGGGAGTGAACGGGAAGGGGTTTGGGTCCATTGGGATTGTGGACAGTGGGAGTGAAGGGGAAGGGGTTTGTATCCTTTGGGATTGTGGACAGTGGGAGTGAACGGGAAGGGGTTTGCGTCCATTGGGATTGCGTGCATTGGGAGTGAACGGGAAGGGGTTTGGTTCCACTGGGATTGTGGACAGGAGGGGTGAATGGGAAGGGGTTTGGGGCCATTGGGATTGTGGACAGTGTCCTGAACGGGAAGGGTTTTGGGTCCATTGCGATTGTGTACAGTGGGAGTGAATGCGAATGAGTTTGGGTCCATTGGGATTGTGGACAGTGGGAGTGAACAGGAAGGGGTTTCGGTCCATTGGGATTCTGTACAGTGGGAACAAATGGGAAGGGGTTTGGGTCCATTGGGATTCTGGACAGTGGGAGTGAATGGGAAGGGGAATGGGTCCATTGGGATTGTGGACAGTGGGAGTGAACGGAAAGGGTTTTGGGTCCATTGGGATTGCGTGCAGTGGGAGTGAACGGGAAGGGGTTTGGGTCCATTGTGAATGTGGAAAGGGGGAGTGAATGGGAAGGGGTTTGGGTTAATTGGGATTGTGTAAAGTGGGAGTGAACGGGAAGCGCTATGGCTCCGTTGAGATTATAGACAGTGGGAGTGAAAGGGAAGGGGATTGGGGCCATTGAGATGGTGGACAGTGGGAGTGAACGGGAAGGTGTTTGGGTTCATTGGGATTGTGTACACTGGGAACAAATGGGAAGGGGTTTCGGTCCATTGAGATTCTGGACAGTGGGAGTGAATGGGAAGGGGAATGGGTCCATTGGGATTGTGGACAGTGGGAGTGAACGGGAAGGGGTTTGTTTCCATTGGGATTGTGAACAGTGGGAGTGAAGTGGAAGGGGTTTGGGTCCATTTAGATTCTAGACATTGGGAGTGAACGGGCAGGGGTTTGGGTGCTTTGGGATTGTGTACAGTGGGAGTGAACGGGAACGGTTTTGGGGCCTTTGGGAATGTGTACAGTGGGAGTGAATGGGAAGGGGTTTGGGTCCATTGAGATGGTTTACAGTGGGAGTGAACGGAAAGGGTTTGGGTCCATTGGGATTGTGCACAGGGGGAGTGAACGGGAAAGGGTTTGTGTCAGTTGGGATTGTAAGCAGCGGGAGTGAACGGGAAGGGTTTGGGTCCATTGAGATTGTCTACAGTGGGAGTGAACGGGAAGGGGTTTGTGTCCTTTGGGATTGTGTACAGTGGGAGTGAATGGGAAGGGGTTTGGGTCCATTGGGATTGTAGACAGTGGGAGTGAATGGGAAGGGGTTTGGGTCCAAAAGGATTGTGTACAGTGGGAGTGAACGGGAAGGGGTTTGGGTCCATTGGGATTGTGGACAGTGGGAGTGAAGGGGAAGGGGTTTGTGTCCTTTGCGATTGTGGACAGTGGGAGTGAATGGGAAGGGGTTTGGGTCCATTGGGATTGTAGACAGTGGGAGTGAATGGGAAGTGGTTTGGGTCCAAAAGGATTGTGCACAGTGGGAGTGAACGGGAAGGGGTTTGGGTCCATTGGGATTGTGGACAGTGGGAGTGAAGGGGAAGGGGTTTGTGTCCTTTGGGATTGTGTACAGTGGGAGTGAACGGGAAGGGGTTTGCGTCCATTGGGATTGCGTGCATTGGGAGTGAACGGGAATGGGTTTGGTTCCACTGGGATTGTGGACAGGAGGGGTGAATGGGAAGGGGTTTGGGGCCATTGGGATTGTGGACAGTGTCCTGAACGGGAAGGGTTTTGGGTCCATTGGGATTGTGTACAGTGGGAGTGAACGGGAAGGGGTTTGGGTCCACTGGGATTCTGGACAGTGGGAGTGAACAGGAAGGGGTTTCGGTCCATTGGGATTCTGTACAGTGGGACTGAATGGGACGGGTTTTGGGTCCATTGTGAATGTGGAAAGGGGGAGTGAATGGGAAGGGGTTTGGGTTAATTGGGATTGTGTAAAGTGGGAGTGACGGGAAGCGCTATGGCTCCGTTGAGATTATAGACAGTGGGAGTGAAAGGGAAGGGGATTGGGGCCATTGAGATGGTGGACAGTGGGAGTGAACGGGAAGGTGTTTGGGTTCATTGGGATTGTGTACACTGGGAACAAATGGGAAGGGGTTTCGGTCCATTGGGATTCTGGACAGAGGGAGTGAATGGGAAGGGGAATGGGTCCATTGGGATTGTGGACAGTTGGAGTGAACGGGAAGGGGTTTGTTTCCATTGGGATTGTGAACAGTGGGAGTGAAGTGGAAGGGGGTTGTGTCCATTGGGATTGTGTACAGTGGGAGTGAACGGGAAGGGGTTTGGGTCCATTGGGATTGTGTACAGTGGTAGTGAACGGGAAGGGGTTTGGGTCCATTGGGAATGTGGAAAGGGGGAGTGAACGGGAAGGGGTTTGGGTTAATTGGGATTGTGCACAGTGGGAGTGAACGGGAAGGGGTTAGGTTCCATTGGGATTGCGCACAGTGGGAGTGAATGGGAAGAGGTTTGGTTGAATTGAGATTGTGTACAATGGGAGTGAACAGGAAGGGGATTGTTTCCATTGGGATTGTGAACAGTGGGAGTGAAGGGGAAGGGGGTTGTGTCCATTGGGATTGTGTACAGTGGGAGTGAACGGGAAGGGGTTTGGGTCCATTGGGATTGTGTACAGTGGTAGTGAACGGGAAGGGGTTTGGGTCCATTGGGAATTAGGAAAGCGGGAGTGAACGGGAAGGGGTTTGGGTTAATTAGGATTGTGCACAGTGGGAGTGAACGGGAAGGGGTTAGGTTCCATTGGGATTGGGCACAGTGGGAGTGAAAGGGAAGGGTTTGGGTCCATTGGGATTGTGGACACTGGGAGTGAAGGGGAAGGGGTTTGGGTCCATTGGGATTGTAGACATTGGGAGTGAACGGGCAGGGGTTTGGGTGCATTGGGATTGTGGACAGTGGGAGTGAACGGGAAGGGTTTTGGGGCCATTGGAAATGTGCACAGTTGGAGTGAATGGGAAGGGGTTTGAGTCCATTGGGATTGTGCACAGTGGGAGTGAGAGGGAAAGGGTTTGGGTCAGTTGGGATTGTAGACAGCGGGAGTGAACGGGAGGGGTTTGGGTCCATTGAGATTGTCTACAGTGGGAGTGAACGGGAAGGGGTTTGTGTCCTTTGGGATTGTGTACAGTGGGAGTGAATGGGAAGGGGTTTGGGTCCATTGGGATTGTAGACAGTGGGAGTGAATGGGAAGGGGTTTGGGTCCAAAAGGATTGTGTACAGTGGGATTGAACGGGAAGGGGTTTGGGTCCATTGGGATTGTGGACAGTGGGAGTGAAAGGGAAGGGGTTTGTGTCCATTGGGATTGTGGACAGTGGGAGTGAACGTGAAGGGGTTTGCGTCCATTGGGATTGCGTGCATTGGGAGTGAACGGGAAGGGATTTGGTTCCATTGGGATTGTGGACGGGGGGGTGAATGGGAAGGGGTTTGGGGCCATTGGGATTGTGGACAGTGTTCTGAACGGGAAGGGTTTTGGGTCCATTGGGATTGTGTACAGTGGGAGTGAACGGGAAGGGGTTTGGGTCCATTGGGATTCTGGACAGTGGGAGTGAACAGGAAGGGGTTTCGGTCCATTGGGATTCTGTACAGTGGGAGACTTCGGGAAGGGGTTTTGGTCCATTGGGACTGAGTACAGTGGGAAGAAATGGGAAGGGGTTTGGGTCCATTGGGATTCTGGACAGTGGGAGTGAATGGGAAGGGGAATGGGTCCATTGGGATTGTGGACAGTGGGAGTGAACGGAAAGGGTTTTGGGTCCATTGGGATTGCGTGCAGTGGGAGTGAACAGGAAGGGCTTTGGGTCCATTGTGAATGTGGAAAGGGGGAGTGAATGGGAAGGGGTTTGGGTTAATTGGGATTGTGTACAGTGGGAGTGAACGGGACGGGCTATGGCTCCATTGAGATTATAGATAGTGGAAGTGAACGGGAAGGGGTTAGGCTCCATTGGGATTGGGCACAGTGGGAGTGTAAGGGAAGGCGTTTGGGTCCATTGGGATTGTGGACACTGGGAGTGAAGGGGAAGGGGTTTTTGTCCATTGGGATTGTGGACACTGGGAGTGAAGGGGAAGGGGTTTGGGTCCATTGGGATTCTAGACATTGGGAGTGAACAGGCAGGGGTTTGGGTGCATTGGGATTGTGTACAGTGGGAGTGAACGGGAACGGTTTTGGGGCCTTTGGGAATGTGTACAGTGGGAGTGAATGGGAAGGGGTTTGGGTCCATTGCGATGGTGTACAGTGGGAGTGAACGGGAAAGGGTTTGGGTGCATTGGGATTGTGCACAGGGGGAGTGAACGGGAAAGTGTTTGTGTCAGTTGGGATTGTAAGCAGCGGGAGTGAACGGGAAGGGTTTGGGTCCATTGAGATTGTCTACAGTGGGAGTGAACGGGAAGGGGTTTGTGTCCTTTGGGATTGTGTACAGTGGGAGTGAAAGGGAAGGGGTTTGGGTCCAAATGGATTGTGTACAGTGGGAGTGAACGGGAAGGGGTTTGGGTCCATTGGGATTGTGGACAGTGGGAGTGAAAGGGAAGGGGTTTGTCTCCATTGGGATTGTGGACAGTGGGAGTGAAGGGGAAGGGGTTTGTGTCCTTTGGGATTGTGGACAGTGGGAGTGAACGGGAAGGGGTTTGCGTCCATTGGGATTGCGTGCATTGGGAGTGAACGGGAAGGGGTTTGGTTCAATTGGAATTGTGGACGGGGGGGGGGTGAATGGGAAGGGGTTTGGGGCCATTGGGTTTGTGGACAGTGTCCTGAACGGGAAGGGGAATGGGTCCATTGGGATTGTGGACCGTGGGAGTGAACTGGAAGGGGTTTGGGTCCATTGGGATTGCGTGCAGTGGGAGTGAACGGGAAGGGGTTTGGGTCCATTGGGAATGTGGAAAGGGGGAGTGAATGGGAAGGGGTTTTGGTTAATTGGGATTGTGTACAGTGGGAGTGAACGGGAAGGGCTATGGCTCCTTTGAGATTATAGATAGAGGGAGTGAACGGGAAGGGGTTAGGCTCCATTGGGATTGGGCACAGTGGGAGTGAACGGGAAGGGGTTTGGGTCCATTGGGATTGGAGACAGTGGGAGTGAATGGGAAGGGTTTTGGGTCCAAAAGGACTGTGTACAGTGGGAGTGAACGGGAAGGGGTTTGGGTCCATTGTGATTGTGTACAGTGGGAGTGAACGGCAAGGGGTTTGGGTCCATTGGGATTGTGGACAGTGGGAGTGAAGGGGAAGGGGTTTGTGTCCATTGGGATTGTGGACAGTGGGAGTGAAATGGAAGGGGTTTGGGTCCATTGGGATTGGGTGCAGTGGGAGTTAACGGGAAGGGGTTTGGGTCCATTGGGAGTGTGGAAAGGGGGAGTGAATGGGAAGGGGTTTGGGTTAATTGGGATTGTCTACAGTGGGAGTGAACGGGAAGGGCTATGGCTCCTTTGAGATTATAGATAGAGGGACTGAACGGGAAGGGGTTAGGCTCCATTGGGATTGGGCACAGTGGGAGTGAAAGGGAAGGGGTTTGGGTCCATTGGGATTGTAGACAGTGGGAGTGAATGGGAAGGGGTTTGGGTCCAAAAGGATTGTGTACAGTGGGAGTGAACGGGAAGGGGTTTGCGTCCATTGGGATTGCGTGCATTGGGAGTGAACGGGAAGGGGTTTGGTTCCACTGGGATTGTGGACAGGAGGGGTGAATGGGAACGGGTTTGGGGCCATTGTGATTGTGGACAGTGTCCTGAACGGGAAGGGTTTTGGGTCTATTGGGATTGTGTACAGTGGGAGTTAACGGGAAGGGGTTTGGGTCCACTGGGATTCTGGACAGTGGGAGTGAACAGGAAGGGGTTTCGGTCCATTGGGATTCTGTACAGTGGGACTGAATGGGAAGGGGTTTGGGTCCATTGGGATTGTGTACAGTGGGATTTAAGGTGAAGGGGTTTGTGTCCATTGGGATTGTGGACAGTGGGAGTGAACTGGAAGGGGTTTGGGTCCATTGGGATTGTGAACAGTGGGAGTGAAGGGGAAGGGGGTTGTGTCCTTTGGGATTGTGTACAGTGGGAGTGAACGGGAAGGGATTTGGGTCTTTTGGGATTGTGTCCAGTGGGAGTGAACGGGAAGGGGTTTCAGTCCATTGGGATTGTGGACAGTGGGAGTGAATGGGAATCGGTTTTGGCTCATTGGGATTGTGGACAGTGGGAGTAAACAGGAAAGGGTTTGGCTCCATTGAGATTACAGACAGTGGGAGTGAACGGGAAGGGGTTTGGGTCCATTGGGATTGTGGACAGTGGGAGTGAAGGTGAAGGGGTTTGTGTCCATTGGGATTGTGGACAGTGGGAGTGTACTGGAAGGGGTTTGGGTCCATTGGGATTGCGTGCAGTGGGACTGAACTGGAAGGGGTTTGGGTCCATTGGGAATGTGGAAAGGGGGAGTGAATGGGAAGGGGTTTGGTTTAATTGGGATTGTGTACAGTGGGAGTGAACGGGAAGGGGTATGGCTCCTTTGAGATTATAGTTAGAGGGAGTGAACGGGAAGGGGTTAGGCTCCAATGGGATTGGGCACAGTGGGAGTGAAAGGGAAGGGGTTTGGGTCCATTGGGATTGTGGACACTGGGAGTGAAGGGGAAGGGGTTTGGGTCCATTGGGATTGTAGACATTGGGAGTGAACGGGCAGGGGTATGGGTGCATTGGGATTGTGTACAGTGGGAGTGAACGGGAAGGGATTTGGGGCCTTTGGGAATGTTTACCGTGGGAGTGAATGGGAAGGGGTTTGTGTCCATTGAGATGGTGTACAGTGCGAGTGAACGGGAAAAGGTTTGGGTCCATTGGGATTGTGCACAGTGGGAGTGAACGGGAAAGGGTTTGGGTCCATTGAGATTGTCTACAGTGGGAGTGAACGGGGAGGGTTTTGGGTCCATTGGGATTGTAGACAGTGGGAGTGAATGGGAAGGGGTTTGGGTCCATTGGGACTGTAGACAGTGGGAGTGAATGGGGAGGGTTTTGGGTCCAAAAGGATTGTGTACAGTGGGAGTGAACGGGAAGGGTTTTGGGTCCATTGGGATTGTGGACAGTGGGAGTGAAGGGGAAGGGGTTTGTGTCCTTTGGGATTGTGGACAGTGGGAGTGAACGGGAAGGGGTTTGCGTCCATTGGGATTGCGTGCATTGGGAGTGAACGGGAAGGGGTTTGGTTCCACTCGGATTGTGGACAGGAGGGGTGAATGGGAAGGGGTTTGGGGCCATTGGGATTGTGGACAGTGTCCTGAACGGGAAGGGTTTTGGGTCTATTGGGATTGTGTACAGTGGAGTGAACGGGAAAGGGTTTGGGTCCATTGGGATACTGGACAGTGGGAGTGAACAGGAAGGGGTTTCGGTCCATTGGGATTCTGTACAGTGGGACTGAATGGGAAGGGGTTTGGGTCCATTGGGATTGTGTACAGTGGGAACAAATGGGAAGGGGTTTGGGTCCATTGGGATTCTGGACAGTGGGAGTGAATGGGAAGGGGAATGTGTCCATTGGGATTGCGGACAGTGGAAGTGAATAGAAAGGGGTTTGGGCCCTCTGGGATTGTGTACAGAGGGAGTGAATGGGAAGGGGTTAAGTTGCATTGAGATTGTGTACAGTGGGAGTGAACAGGAAGGGGTTTGTTTCCATTGGGATTGTGAACAGTGGGAGTGAAGGGGAAGGGGGATGTGTCCATTGGGATTGTGTACAGTGGGAGTGAACGGGAAGGGATTTGGGTCCATTGGGATTGTGTGCAGTGGAATTGAACGGGAAGGGGTTTCAGTCCATTGGGATTGTGGACAGTGGGAGTGATTGGGAATCGGTTTTGGCTCATTGGGATTGTGGACAGTGGGAGTAAAAGGGAAGGGTTTTGGCTCCATTGAGATTACAGACAGTGGGAGTGAACGGGAAGGGGTTTGGATCCATTGGGATTGTGGACAGTGGGAGTGAAGGTGAAGGGGTTTGTGTCCATTGGGATTGTGGACAGTGGGAGTGAACGGGCAGGGGTTTGGGTGCATTGGGATTGTGTACAGTGGGAGTGAACAGGAAGGGTTTTGGGGCCTTTGGGAATGTGTACAGTGGGAGTGAATGGGAAGGGGTTTGGGTCCATTGAGATTGTGTACAGTGGGAGTGAACGGGAAAGGGTTTGGGTCCATTGGGATTGTGCACAGTGGGAGTGAACGGGAAAGGGTTTGGGTCAGTTGGGATTGTAGACAGCGGGAGTGAACGGGAAGGGTTTGGGTCCATTGAGAAAGTCTACAGTGGGAGTGAAATGGAAGGGGTTTGTGTCCTTTGGGATTGTGTACAGTGGGAGTGAATGGAAGGGGTTTGGGTCCATTGGGATTGTAGACAGTGGGAGTGAATGGGAAGGGCTTTGGGACCAAAAGGATTGTGTACAGTGGGAGTGAACGGGAAGGGGTTTGGGTCCATTGGGATTGTGGACAGTGGGAGTGAACGGGATGGGGTTTGGGTCCTTTGGGACTGCGGACAGTGGGAGTGAACGGGAAGGGGTTTGCGTCCATTGGGATTGCGTGCATTGGGAGTGAACGGGAAGGGGTTTGGTTCCATTGGGACTGTGGACGGGGGGTGTGAATGGGAAGGGGTTTGGGGCAATTGGGTTTGTGGACAGTGTCCTGAACGGGAAGGGTTTTGGGTCCATTGGGATTGTGTACAGTGGGAGTGAATGGGAAGGGTCTAGGGTCCATTTGGATAGTGGACAGTGGGAGTGAACTGGAAGGGGTTTGTGACCTTTGGGATTGTGTACAGAGGGAGTGAACAGGAAGGGGTTTGGGTCCATTGGCATTGTGAATAGTGGGAGTGAAGGGGAAGGGGTTTGGTTCCATTGGGATTGTGTACAGTAGGATTGAATGGGAAGGGATGTGGGTCCATTGGGATTGTGTGCAGTGGGAGTGAAGGGAAAGGGGTGAGGCTCCATTGGGACTGTGGAAAGTGGGATTGAATGGGAAGGGGTTTTGTTTCTTTGGTATTCTGTACAGTGGGAGTAAACGGGAAGTGGTTTGGCTCCATTGAGATTACAGACAGTGGGAGTGAATGGGATGGGATTTGAGTCCATTGGGATTGTGGACAGAGGGAGTGAATGGGAAGGGGTTTGGGTCCTTTGGGATTGTGTGCAGTGGGAGTGAACGGGAAGGGGTATGGGCCCTTTCGGATTGTGTACAGTGGGAGTGAACGGGAAGGGGTTTGGGCCCTTTGGGATTGTGTACAGTGGGAGTGAACGGGAAGGGGTTTGGGTCCATTGAGATTGTGTACAGTGGGAGAGAATGGGAAGGGCTTTGGGACCATTGGGATTGTGTACAGTGGGAGTTAACGGGAAGGGTTTTCGGTCCATTGGGATTGTGTACAGTGGCAGTGAACAGGAAGCGGTTTGGGTACATTGGGATTGTGTACACTGGGAGTGGACGAGAAAGGGTTTGGGTCCGTTGGGATTTTAGACAGCGGGAGTGAACGGGAAGGGGCTTGGGTCAAGTGGGATTGTGGACAATGGGAGTGAAGGGGAAGGGGTTTGTGTCCATTGGGATTGTGGACAGAGGGAGTGAATGGGAAGGGGTTTGGGACCGTTGGGTTTGTGGAAAGTGGGAGTGAACAGGAAGGGGCTTGGGTCAAGTGGGATTGTGGACAGAGGGAGTGAATGGGAAAATGGTTTGTGTCATTTGGGATTGTGGATGGTGCGTGTGAACGGGAAGGGTTTTCGGTCCATTGAATTGCGGACAGTTTGAGTGAAGGGGAAGGGGATTATGTCCATTGGGACTGTGCACAGTGGGAGTGAAGGGGAAGGGGTTTGGGTCCATTGGGATTGTGTACAGTGGGAGTGAACGGGAAGGGGTTTGGGTCCATTGGGATTGCGTTCAGTGGGAGTGAACGGGAAGTGGTTTGGGTCCATTGGGAATGTGGACAGGGGGATTGAATGGAAGGGGTTTGGGTTCATTGGAATTGTGTACAGTGGGAGTGAACGGGAAGGGGTAAGGCTCCATTGAGATTAAAGATAGTCGGTGTGAACGGGCACGGGTTCGGGTCCATTGGGATTGTGTACAGTAGGAGTGAAAGGGAAGGGTTTTGGGTCCATTGGGATTGTGGACACTGGGAGTGAAGGGGAAGGGATATGGGTCCATTGGGAATGTGGACAGGGGGAGTGAATGGAAGGGGTTTGGGTTCATTGGAATTGTGTACAGTGGGAGTGAACTGGAAGGGGTATGGCTCCATTGAGATTATGGATAGTTTATGTGAACCAACACGGGTTCGGGTCCATTGGGATTGTGTACAGTGGGAGTGAACGGGCAGGGGTTTGGCTACATAGGGATTGTGCACAGTGGGAGTGAACGGTAAGCGGTTTGCGCCCTTTGGGATTTTGCACAGTGGGAGTGAATGGGAAAGGGTTTGGGTCCGTTCGGATTTTAGACAGTGGCAGTGAACATGAAGGGGTTTGGGTCCATTGGGATTGTTTAAGGTGGGATTGAACGGGAAGCTGTTTTTAGTCCTTTGGGATTGTGGGCAGTGGCAGTGAACGGGAAGGGGTTTGGGTCCATTGGGATTGTAGACAGTGTGAGTGAACGGGAAGGTGTTTGGGACCAAAAGGATTGTGTACAGTGGGAGTGAACGGGAAGGGGTTTGGGTCCATTGGTATTGTGGACAGTGGGATTGCAGGGGAAGGGGTTTGTGTCCATTGGGATTGTGGACAGTGGGAGTGAACAGGAAGGGGTTTGGTTCCATGGGGATTGTGTGCAGTGGGAGTGAATGGGAAGGGCTTTGGGTTCGTGGGAATGTCTAGAGTGGGAGTGAACGTGAAGGGGTTTAGCTCCTTTGAGATTATAGACAGTGGGAAAGAATGGGAATGGGTTTGGGGCCAGTGGGATTGCGGACAGTGGGAGTGAATGGGAATGGTTTTGGGTCATTGGGATTGTGTACAGTGGGAATGAACGGGAAGGGGCTTGGGTCCATTGGGATTGTGGACGTTGGGAGTGAACGGGCAGGGCTTTGTTTCCATTGGCATTGTGTGCAGTGGGAGTGAATGGGAAGGGGTTTGGATCCTTTGGGATTGCATTCAGTGGGAGTGCCCGGGAAGTGGTTTGGGTACATTGGGAATGTGGACAGGGGGAGTGAATGGAAGGGGTTTAGGTTCATTGGAATTGTGTACAGTGGGAGTGAACGGGAAGGGGTAAGGGTTTATTGAGATTATAAATAGTGGGTGTGAACGCGCACGGGTTCGGATCCACTGGGATTGTGTACAGTGGGAGTGAAAGGAAAGGGGTTTGGGACCATTGGGATTGTGGACACTGGGAGTGAAGGGGAAGGGGTATGGGTCCATTGGGAAGGTGGACAGGGGGAGTGAATGGAAGGAGTTTGAGTCCATGGGGATTGTGTGCAGTGGGAGTGAATGGGAAGTGGTTTGGGTTCATTGGGATTGTTTAGGGTGGGAGTGAACGTGAAGGTGTTTAGCTCCTTTGAGATTATAGACAGTGGGATTGTCTGGGAATGGGTTTGGGGCCAGTGGGATTGTGGACAGTGGAGTGAACGGGAATGGTTTTGGATCATTGGGATTGTGTGCAGTGGGAATGAACGGGAAGGGGGTTGGGTCCATTGGGATTGTGGACAGTGGGAGTGAAGGGGAAGGGGGTTGTGTCCATTGGGATTGTGTACAGTGGGAGTGAACGGGAAGGGATTTGGGTCATTTGGGATTGTGTGCAGTGGGAGGGAACGGGAAGGGGTTTCAGCCCATTGGGATTGTGGACAGTGGGAGTGAATGGGAATCGGTTTTGGCTCATTGGGATTATGGACAGTGGGAGTAAACAGGAAGGGGTTTGGCTCCATTGAGATTACAGACAGTGGGAGTGAACGGGAAGGGGTATGGGCCCTTTCGGATTGTGTACAGTGGGAGTGAACGGGAAGGGGTTTGGGCCCTTTGGGATTGTGTACAGTGGGAGTGAACGGGAAGGGGTTTGGGTCCATTGAGATTGTGTACAGTGGGAGAGAATGGGAAGGGCTTTGGGACCATTGGGATTGTGTACAGTGGGAGTTCACGGGAAGGGTTTTCGGTCCATTGGGATTGTGTACAGTGGCAGTGAACAGGAAGCGGTTTGGGTCCATTGGGATTGTGTACACTGGGAGTGGACGAGAAAGGGTTTGGGTCCGTTGGGATTTTAGACAGCGGGAGTGAACGGGAAGGGGCTTGGGTCAAGTGGGATTGTGGACAATGGGAGTGAAGGGGAAGGGGTTTGTGTCCATTGGGATTGTGGACAGAGGGAGTGAATGGGAAGGGGTTTGGGACCGTTGGGTTTGTGGAAAGTGGGAGTGAACAGGAAGGGGCTTGGGTCAAGTGGGATTGTGGACAGAGGGAGTGAATGGGAAAATGGTTTGTGTCATTTGGGATTGTGGATGGTGCGTGTGAACGGGAAGGGTTTTCGGTCCATTGAATTGCGGACAGTTTGAGTGAAGGGGAAGGGGATTATGTCCATTGGGACTGTGCACAGTGGGAGTGAAGGGGAAGGGGTTTGGGTCCATTGGGATTGTGTACAGTGGGAGTGAACGGGAAGGGGTTTGGGTCCATTGGGATTGCGTTCAGTGGGAGTGAACGGGAAGTGGTTTGGGTCCATTGGGAATGTGGACAGGGGGATTGAATGGAAGGGGTTTGGGTTCATTGGAATTGTGTACAGTGGGAGTGAACGGGAAGGGGTAAGGCTCCATTGAGATTAAAGATAGTCGGTGTGAACGGGCACGGGTTCGGGTCCATTGGGATTGTGTACAGTAGGAGTGAAAGGGAAGGGTTTTGGGTCCATTGGGATTGTGGACACTGGGAGTGAAGGGGAAGGGATATGGGTCCATTGGGAATGTGGACAGGGGGAGTGAATGGAAGGGGTTTGGGTTCATTGGAATTGTGTACAGTGGGAGTGAACTGGAAGGGGTATGGCTCCATTGAGATTATGGATAGTTTATGTGAACCAACACGGGTTCGGGTCCATTGGGATTGTGTACAGTGGGAGTGAACGGGCAGGGGTTTGGCTACATAGGGATTGTGCACAGTGGGAGTGAACGGTAAGCGGTTTGCGCCCTTTGGGATTTTGCACAGTGGGAGTGAATGGGAAAGGGTTTGGGTCCGTTCGGATTTTAGACAGTGGCAGTGAACATGAAGGGGTTTGGGTCCATTGGGATTGTTTAAGGTGGGATTGAACGGGAAGCTGTTTTTAGTCCTTTGGGATTGTGGGCAGTGGCAGTGAACGGGAAGGGGTTTGGGTCCATTGGGATTGTAGACAGTGTGAGTGAACGGGAAGGTGTTTGGGACCAAAAGGATTGTGTACAGTGGGAGTGAACGGGAAGGGGTTTGGGTCCATTGGTATTGTGGACAGTGGGATTGCAGGGGAAGGGGTTTGTGTCCATTGGGATTGTGGACAGTGGGAGTGAACAGGAAGGGGTTTGGTTCCATGGGGATTGTGGGCAGTGGGAGTGAATGGGAAGGGCTTTGGGTTCGTGGGAATGTCTAGAGTGGGAGTGAACGTGAAGGGGTTTAGCTCCTTTGAGATTATAGACAGTGGGAAAGAATGGGAATGGGTTTGGGGCCAGTGGGATTGCGGACAGTGGGAGTGAATGGGAATGGTTTTGGGTCATTGGGATTGTGTACAGTGGGAATGAACGGGAAGGGGCTTGGGTCCATTGGGATTGTGGACGTTGGGAGTGAACGGGCAGGGCTTTGTTTCCATTGGCATTGTGTGCAGTGGGAGTGAATGGGAAGGGGTTTGGATCCTTTGGGATTGCATTCAGTGGGAGTGCCCGGGAAGTGGTTTGGGTACATTGGGAATGTGGACAGGGGGAGTGAATGGAAGGGGTTTAGGTTCATTGGAATTGTGTACAGTGGGAGTGAACGGGAAGGGGTAAGGGTTTATTGAGATTATAAATAGTGGGTGTGAACGCGCACGGGTTCGGATCCACTGGGATTGTGTACAGTGGGAGTGAAAGGAAAGGGGTTTGGGACCATTGGGATTGTGGACACTGGGAGTGAAGGGGAAGGGGTATGGGTCCATTGGGAAGGTGGACAGGGGGAGTGAATGGAAGGAGTTTGAGTCCATGGGGATTGTGTGCAGTGGGAGTGAATGGGAAGTGGTTTGGGTTCATTGGGATTGTTTAGGGTGGGAGTGAACGTGAAGGTGTTTAGCTCCTTTGAGATTATAGACAGTGGGATTGTCTGGGAATGGGTTTGGGGCCAGTGGGATTGTGGACAGTGGAGTGAACGGGAATGGTTTTGGATCATTGGGATTGTGTGCAGTGGGAATGAACGGGAAGGGGGTTGGGTCCATTGGGATTGTGGACAGTGGGAGTGAAGGGGAAGGGGGTTGTGTCCATTGGGATTGTGTACAGTGGGAGTGAACGGGAAGGGATTTGGGTCATTTGGGATTGTGTGCAGTGGGAGGGAACGGGAAGGGGTTTCAGCCCATTGGGATTGTGGACAGTGGGAGTGAATGGGAATCGGTTTTGGCTCATTGGGATTATGGACAGTGGGAGTAAACAAGAAGGGGTTTGGCTCCATTGAGATTACAGACAGTGGGAGTGAACGGGAAGGGGTTAGGCTCCAATGGGATTGGGCACAGTGGGAGTGAAAGGGAAGGGGTTTGGGTCCATTGGGATTGTGGACACTGGGAGTGAAGGGGAAGGGGTTTGGGTCCATTGGGATTGTAGACATTGGGAGTGAACGGGCAGGGGTTTGGGTGCATTGGGATTGTGTACAGTGGGAGTGAACGGGAAAGGATTTGGGGCCTTTGGGAATGTGTACCGTGGGAGTGAATGGGAAGGGGTTTGTGTCCATTGAGATGGTGTACAGTGCGAGTGAACGGGAAAAGGTTTGGGTCCATTGGGATTGTGCACAGTGGGAGTGAACGGGAAGGGGTTTGGGTCCATTGGGATTGCGTTCAGTGGGAGTGAACGGGAAGTGGTTTGGGTCCATTGGGAATGTGGACAGGGGGATTGAATGGAAGGGGTTTGGGTTCATTGGAATTGTGTACAGTGGGAGTGAACGGGAAGGGGTAAGGCTCCATTGAGATTAAAGATAGTCGGTGTGAACGGGCACGGGTTCGGGTCCATTGGGATTGTGTACAGTAGGAGTGAAAGGGAAGGGTTTTGGGTCCATTGGGATTGTGGACACTGGGAGTGAAGGGGAAGGGATATGGGTCCATTGGGAATGTGGACAGGGGGAGTGAATGGAAGGGGTTTGGGTTCATTGGAATTGTGTACAGTGGGAGTGAACTGGAAGGGGTATGGCTCCATTGAGATTATGGATAGTTTATGTGAACCAACACGGGTTCGGGTCCATTGGGATTGTGTACAGTGGGAGTGAACGGGCAGGGGTTTGGCTACATAGGGATTGTGCACAGTGGGAGTGAACGGTAAGCGGTTTGCGCCCTTTGGGATTTTGCACAGTGGGAGTGAATGGGAAAGGGTTTGGGTCCGTTCGGATTTTAGACAGTGGCAGTGAACATGAAGGGGTTTGGGTCCATTGGGATTGTTTAAGGTGGGATTGAACGGGAAGCTGTTTTTAGTCCTTTGGGATTGTGGGCAGTGGCAGTGAACGGGAAGGGGTTTGGGTCCATTGGGATTGTAGACAGTGTGAGTGAACGGGAAGGTGTTTGGGACCAAAAGGATTGTGTACAGTGGGAGTGAACGGGAAGGGGTTTGGGTCCATTGGTATTGTGGACAGTGGGATTGCAGGGGAAGGGGTTTGTGTCCATTGGGATTGTGGACAGTGGGAGTGAACAGGAAGGGGTTTGGTTCCATGGGGATTGTGTGCAGTGGGAGTGAATGGGAAGGGCTTTGGGTTCGTGGGAATGTCTAGAGTGGGAGTGAACGTGAAGGGGTTTAGCTCCTTTGAGATTATAGACAGTGGGAAAGAATGGGAATGGGTTTGGGGCCAGTGGGATTGCGGACAGTGGGAGTGAATGGGAATGGTTTTGGGTCATTGGGATTGTGTACAGTGGGAATGAACGGGAAGGGGCTTGGGTCCATTGGGATTGTGGACGTTGGGAGTGAACGGGCAGGGCTTTGTTTCCATTGGCATTGTGTGCAGTGGGAGTGAATGGGAAGGGGTTTGGATCCTTTGGGATTGCATTCAGTGGGAGTGCCCGGGAAGTGGTTTGGGTACATTGGGAATGTGGACAGGGGGAGTGAATGGAAGGGGTTTAGGTTCATTGGAATTGTGTACAGTGGGAGTGAACGGGAAGGGGTAAGGGTTTATTGAGATTATAAATAGTGGGTGTGAACGCGCACGGGTTCGGATCCACTGGGATTGTGTACAGTGGGAGTGAAAGGAAAGGGGTTTGGGACCATTGGGATTGTGGACACTGGGAGTGAAGGGGAAGGGGTATGGGTCCATTGGGAAGGTGGACAGGGGGAGTGAATGGAAGGAGTTTGAGTCCATGGGGATTGTGTGCAGTGGGAGTGAATGGGAAGTGGTTTGGGTTCATTGGGATTGTTTAGGGTGGGAGTGAACGTGAAGGTGTTTAGCTCCTTTGAGATTATAGACAGTGGGATTGTCTGGGAATGGGTTTGGGGCCAGTGGGATTGTGGACAGTGGAGTGAACGGGAATGGTTTTGGATCATTGGGATTGTGTGCAGTGGGAATGAACGGGAAGGGGGTTGGGTCCATTGGGATTGTGGACAGTGGGAGTGAAGGGGAAGGGGGTTGTGTCCATTGGGATTGTGTACAGTGGGAGTGAACGGGAAGGGATTTGGGTCATTTGGGATTGTGTGCAGTGGGAGGGAACGGGAAGGGGTTTCAGCCCATTGGGATTGTGGACAGTGGGAGTGAATGGGAATCGGTTTTGGCTCATTGGGATTATGGACAGTGGGAGTAAACAGGAAGGGGTTTGGCTCCATTGAGATTACAGACAGTGGGAGTGAACGGGAAGGGGTATGGGCCCTTTCGGATTGTGTACAGTGGGAGTGAACGGGAAGGGGTTTGGGCCCTTTGGGATTGTGTACAGTGGGAGTGAACGGGAAGGGGTTTGGGTCCATTGAGATTGTGTACAGTGGGAGAGAATGGGAAGGGCTTTGGGACCATTGGGATTGTGTACAGTGGGAGTTCACGGGAAGGGTTTTCGGTCCATTGGGATTGTGTACAGTGGCAGTGAACAGGAAGCGGTTTGGGTCCATTGGGATTGTGTACACTGGGAGTGGACGAGAAAGGGTTTGGGTCCGTTGGGATTTTAGACAGCGGGAGTGAACGGGAAGGGGCTTGGGTCAAGTGGGATTGTGGACAATGGGAGTGAAGGGGAAGGGGTTTGTGTCCATTGGGATTGTGGACAGAGGGAGTGAATGGGAAGGGGTTTGGGACCGTTGGGTTTGTGGAAAGTGGGAGTGAACAGGAAGGGGCTTGGGTCAAGTGGGATTGTGGACAGAGGGAGTGAATGGGAAAATGGTTTGTGTCATTTGGGATTGTGGATGGTGCGTGTGAACGGGAAGGGTTTTCGGTCCATTGAATTGCGGACAGTTTGAGTGAAGGGGAAGGGGATTATGTCCATTGGGACTGTGCACAGTGGGAGTGAAGGGGAAGGGGTTTGGGTCCATTGGGATTGTGTACAGTGGGAGTGAACGGGAAGGGGTTTGGGTCCATTGGGATTGCGTTCAGTGGGAGTGAACGGGAAGTGGTTTGGGTCCATTGGGAATGTGGACAGGGGGATTGAATGGAAGGGGTTTGGGTTCATTGGAATTGTGTACAGTGGGAGTGAACGGGAAGGGGTAAGGCTCCATTGAGATTAAAGATAGTCGGTGTGAACGGGCACGGGTTCGGGTCCATTGGGATTGTGTACAGTAGGAGTGAAAGGGAAGGGTTTTGGGTCCATTGGGATTGTGGACACTGGGAGTGAAGGGGAAGGGATATGGGTCCATTGGGAATGTGGACAGGGGGAGTGAATGGAAGGGGTTTGGGTTCATTGGAATTGTGTACAGTGGGAGTGAACTGGAAGGGGTATGGCTCCATTGAGATTATGGATAGTTTATGTGAACCAACACGGGTTCGGGTCCATTGGGATTGTGTACAGTGGGAGTGAACGGGCAGGGGTTTGGCTACATAGGGATTGTGCACAGTGGGAGTGAACGGTAAGCGGTTTGCGCCCTTTGGGATTTTGCACAGTGGGAGTGAATGGGAAAGGGTTTGGGTCCGTTCGGATTTTAGACAGTGGCAGTGAACATGAAGGGGTTTGGGTCCATTGGGATTGTTTAAGGTGGGATTGAACGGGAAGCTGTTTTTAGTCCTTTGGGATTGTGGGCAGTGGCAGTGAACGGGAAGGGGTTTGGGTCCATTGGGATTGTAGACAGTGTGAGTGAACGGGAAGGTGTTTGGGACCAAAAGGATTGTGTACAGTGGGAGTGAACGGGAAGGGGTTTGGGTCCATTGGTATTGTGGACAGTGGGATTGCAGGGGAAGGGGTTTGTGTCCATTGGGATTGTGGACAGTGGGAGTGAACAGGAAGGGGTTTGGTTCCATGGGGATTGTGGGCAGTGGGAGTGAATGGGAAGGGCTTTGGGTTCGTGGGAATGTCTAGAGTGGGAGTGAACGTGAAGGGGTTTAGCTCCTTTGAGATTATAGACAGTGGGAAAGAATGGGAATGGGTTTGGGGCCAGTGGGATTGCGGACAGTGGGAGTGAATGGGAATGGTTTTGGGTCATTGGGATTGTGTACAGTGGGAATGAACGGGAAGGGGCTTGGGTCCATTGGGATTGTGGACGTTGGGAGTGAACGGGCAGGGCTTTGTTTCCATTGGCATTGTGTGCAGTGGGAGTGAATGGGAAGGGGTTTGGATCCTTTGGGATTGCATTCAGTGGGAGTGCCCGGGAAGTGGTTTGGGTACATTGGGAATGTGGACAGGGGGAGTGAATGGAAGGGGTTTAGGTTCATTGGAATTGTGTACAGTGGGAGTGAACGGGAAGGGGTAAGGGTTTATTGAGATTATAAATAGTGGGTGTGAACGCGCACGGGTTCGGATCCACTGGGATTGTGTACAGTGGGAGTGAAAGGAAAGGGGTTTGGGACCATTGGGATTGTGGACACTGGGAGTGAAGGGGAAGGGGTATGGGTCCATTGGGAAGGTGGACAGGGGGAGTGAATGGAAGGAGTTTGAGTCCATGGGGATTGTGTGCAGTGGGAGTGAATGGGAAGTGGTTTGGGTTCATTGGGATTGTTTAGGGTGGGAGTGAACGTGAAGGTGTTTAGCTCCTTTGAGATTATAGACAGTGGGATTGTCTGGGAATGGGTTTGGGGCCAGTGGGATTGTGGACAGTGGAGTGAACGGGAATGGTTTTGGATCATTGGGATTGTGTGCAGTGGGAATGAACGGGAAGGGGGTTGGGTCCATTGGGATTGTGGACAGTGGGAGTGAAGGGGAAGGGGGTTGTGTCCATTGGGATTGTGTACAGTGGGAGTGAACGGGAAGGGATTTGGGTCATTTGGGATTGTGTGCAGTGGGAGGGAACGGGAAGGGGTTTCAGCCCATTGGGATTGTGGACAGTGGGAGTGAATGGGAATCGGTTTTGGCTCATTGGGATTACGGACAGTGGGAGTAAACAAGAAGGGGTTTGGCTCCATTGAGATTACAGACAGTGGGAGTGAACGGGAAGGGGTTAGGCTCCAATGGGATTGGGCACAGTGGGAGTGAAAGGGAAGGGGTTTGGGTCCATTGGGATTGTGGACACTGGGAGTGAAGGGGAAGGGGTTTGGGTCCATTGGGATTGTAGACATTGGGAGTGAACGGGCAGGGGTTTGGGTGCATTGGGATTGTGTACAGTGGGAGTGAACGGGAAAGGATTTGGGGCCTTTGGGAATGTGTACCGTGGGAGTGAATGGGAAGGGGTTTGTGTCCATTGAGATGGTGTACAGTGCGAGTGAACGGGAAAAGGTTTGGGTCCATTGGGATTGTGCACAGTGGGAGTGAACGGGAAAGGGTTTGGGTCCATTGAGATTGTCTACAGTGGGAGTGAACGGGAAGGGGTTTTATGTCCTTTGGGATTGTGTACAGTGGGAGTGAATGGGAATGGGTTTGGGTCCATTGGGATTATAGACAGTGGGAGTGAATGGGAAGGGTTTTGGGTCCAAAAGGATTGTGTACAGTGGGAGTGAACGGGAAGGGTTTTGGGTCCATTGGGATTGTGTACAGTGGGAGTGAAGGGGAAGGGGTTTGTGTCCTTTGGGATTGTGGACAGTGGGAGTGAACGGGAAGGGGTTTGCGTCCATTGGGATTGCGTGCATTGGGAGTGAACGGGAAGGGGTTTGGTTCCACTGGGATTGTGGACAGGAGGGCTGAATGGGAAGGGGTTTGGGGCCATTGGGATTGTGGACAGTGTCCTGAACGGGAAGGGTTTTGGGTCTATTGGGATTGTGTACAGTGGGAGTGAACGGGCAGGGGTTTGGGTCCATTGGGATACTGGACAGTGGGAGTGAACAGGAAGGGGTTTCGGTCCATTGGGATTCTGTACAGTGGGACTGAATGGGAAGGGGTTTGGGTCCATTGGGATTGTGTACAGTGGGATTTAAGGTGAAGGGGTTTGGGTCCATTGGGATTCTGGACAGTGGGAGTGAATGGGAAGGGGAATGGGTCCATTGGGATTGTGGACAGTGGAAGGGAACAGAAAGGGGTTTGGCCCCTCTGGGATTGTGTACAGAGGGAGTGAATGGGAAGGGGTTAGGTTGCATTGAGATTGTGTACAGTGGGAGGGAACAGGAAGGGGTTTGTTTCCATTGGGATTGTGAACAGTGGGAGTGAAGGGGAAGGGGGATGTGTCCATTGGCATTGTGTACAGTGGGAGTGAACGGGAAGGGGTTTGGGTCCATTGTGAATGTGGAAAGGGGGAGTGAATGGGAAGGGGTTTGGGTTAATTGGGATTGTGTAAAGTGGGAGTGAACGGGAAGCGGTATGGCTACGTTGAGATTATAGACAGTGGGAGTGAAAGGGAAGGGGATTGGGGCCATTGAGATGGTGGACAGTGGGAGTGAACGGGAAGGGGTTTGGGTTCATTGGGATTGTGTACAGTGGGAACAAATGGGAAGGGGTTTCGGTCCATTGGGATTCTGGACAGTGGGAGTGAATGGGAAGGGGAATGGGTCCATTGGGATTGTGGACAGTGGGAGTGAACGGAAAGGGGTTTGGGCAGTCTGGGATTGTGTACAGAGGGAGTGAATGGGAAGGGGTTTGGTTGCATTGAGATTGTGTACAGTGGGAATGAACAGGAAGGGGTTTGTTTCCATTGGGATTGTGAACAGTGGGAGTGAAGGGGAAGGGGGTTGTGTCCATTGGGATTGTGTACAGTGGGAGTGAACGGGAAGGGGTTTGGGTCCATTGGGATTGTGTACAGTGGGAGTAAACGGGAAGGGGTTTGGCTCCAATGAGATAACAGACAGTGGGAGTGAACGGGAAGGGGTTTGCGTCCACTGGGATTGCGGACAGTGGGAGTGAAGTTGAAGGGGTTTGTGTCCATTGGGATTGTGGACAGTGGGAGTGAACGGGAAGGGGTTTGGGTCCATTGGGATTGCGTGCAGTGGGAGTGAACGGGAAGGGGTTTGGGTCCATTGGGAATGTGGAAAGGGGGAGTGAACGGGAAGGGGTTTGGGTTAATTGGGATTGTGTACAGTGGGAGTGAACGGGAAAGGGTTAGGTTCCATTGGGATTGGGCACAGTGGGAGTCAAAGGTAAGGGGTTTGGGTGCATTGGGATTGTTGACACTGGGATTGAAGGGGAAGGGGTTTGGGTCTATTGGGATTGTAGACATTGGGAGTGAACGGGCAGGGGTTTGGGTGCGTTGGGATTGTGGACAGTGGGAGTGAACGGGAAGGGTTTTGGGGCCTTTGCGAATGTGTACAGTGGGAGTGAATGGGAAGGGGTTTGAGTCCATTGAGATTGTGTACAGTGGGAGTGAACGGGAAAGGGTTTGGGTCCATTGGGATTGTGCACAGTGGGAGTGAGAGGGAAAGGGTTTGGGTCAGTTGGGATTGTAGACAGCGGGAGTGAACGGGAGGGGTTTGGGACCATTGAGATTGTCTACAGTGGGAGTGAACGGGAAGGGGTTTGTGTCCTTTGGGATTGTGTACAGTGCGAGTGAATGGGAAGGGGTTTGGGTCCATTGGGAGTGTAGACAGTGGGAGTGAATGGGAAGGGGTTTGGGTCCAAAAGAATTGTGTACAGTGGGAGTGAACGGGGAGGGGTTTGGGTCCATTGGGATTGTGGACAGTGGGAGTGAAAGGGAAGGGGTTTGTGTCCATTGGGATTGTGGACAGTGGGAGTGAACGGGAAGGGGTTTGCCTCCATTGGGATTGCGTGCATTGGGAGTGAACGGGAAGGGGTTTGGTTCCATTGGGATTGTGGACAGGGGGGGTGAATGGGAAGGGGTTTGGGGCCATTGGGATAGTGGACAGTGTCCTGAACGGGAAGGGTTTTGGAACCATTGGGATTGTGTAGAGTGGGATTGAACGGGAAGGGGTTTGGGTCCATTGGGATTCTGGACAGTGGGAGTGAACAGGAAGGGGTTTCGGTCCATTGGGATTCTGTACAGTGGGAGTGAAAGGGAAGGGGTTTGGGTCCATTGGGATTGTGTACAGTGGGAACAAATGGGAAGGGGTTTGGGTCCATTGGGATTCTGGATAGTGGGAGTGAATGGGAAGGGGAATGGGTCCATTGGGATTGTGGACAGTGGGAGTGAACGGAAAGGGTTTTGGGTCCATTGGGATTGCGTGCAGTGGGAGTGAACGGGAAGGGGTTTGGGTCCATTGTGAATGTGGAAAGGGGGAGTGAATGGTAAGGGGTTTGGTTTAATTGGGATTGTGTACAGTGGGAGTGAACGGGACGGGCTATGGCTCCATTGAGTTTATAGATAGTGGGAGTGAACGGGAAGGGGTTAGGTTGCATTGGGATTGGGCACAGTGGGAGTGAAAGGGAAGGGGTTTGGGTCCATTGGGATTGTGGACACTGGGAATGAAGGGGAAGGACTTTTGCTCCATTAGGATTGTAGACATTGGGAGTGAACGGGTAGGGGTTTGGGTGCATTGGGATTGTGTACAGTGGGAGTGAAAGGGAAGGGGTTTGGGTCCTTTGAGATGGTGTACAGTGCGAGTGAACGGGAAAGTGTTTGGCTCCATTGGGATTGTGCACAGTGGGAGTGAACGGGAAAGGGTTTGTGTCAGTTGGGATTGTAGACAGCGGGAGTGAACGGGAAGGGTTTGGGTCCATTGAGATTGTCTACAGTGGGAGTGAACGGGAAGGGGTTTGTGTCCTTTTGGATTGTGTACAGTGGGAGTGAATGGGAAGGGGTTTGGGTCCATTGGGATTGTAGACAGTGGGAGTGAATGGGAAGTGGTTTGGGTCCAAAAGGATTGTGTACAGTGGGAGTGAACGGGAAGGGGTTTGGGTCCATTGGGATTGTGGACAGTGGGAGTGAAGGGGAAGGGCTTTGTGTTCTTTGGGATTGTGGACAGTGGGAGTGAACGGGAAGGGGTTTGCGTCCATTGGGATTGCGTGCATTAGGAGTGAACGGGAAGGGGTTTGGTTCCACTGGGATTGTGGACAGGAGGGGTGAATGGGAAGGGGTTTGGGGCCATTGGGATTGTGGACAGTGTCCTGAACGGGAAGGGTTTTGGGTCTATTGGGGTTGTGTACAGTGGGAGTGAACGGGAAGGGGTTTGGGTCCACTGGGATTCTGGACAGTGGGAGTGAACAGGAAGGGGATTCGGTCCATTGGGATTCTGTACAGTGGGACTGAATGGGAAGGGTTTTGGGTCCATTGCGATTGTGTACAGTGGGAGTGAATGCGAATGAGTTTGGGTCCATTGGGATTGTGGACAGTGGGAGTGAACAGGAAGGGGTTTCGGTCCATTGGGATTCTGTACAGTGGGAACAAATGGGAAGGGGTTTGGGTCCATTGGGATTCTGGACAGTGGGAGTGAATGGGAAGGGGAATGGGTCCATTGGGATTGTGGACAGTGGGAGTGAACGGAAAGGGTTTTGGGTCCATTGGGATTGCGTGCAGTGGGAGTGAGCGGGAAGGGGTTTGGGTCCATTGTGAATGTGGAAAGGGGGAGTGAATGGGAAGGGGTTTGGGTTAATTGGGATTGTGTAAAGTGGGAGTGAACAGGAAGCGGTATGGCTCCGTTGAGATTATAGACAGTGGGAGTGAAAGGGAAGGGGATTGGGGCCATTGAGATGGTGGACAGTGGGAGTGAACGGGAAGGGGTTTGGGTTCATTGGGACTGCGTACACTGGGAACAAATGGGAAGGGGTTTCGGTCCATTGGGATTCTGGACAGTGGGAGTGAATGGGAAGGGGAATGGGTCCATTGGGATTGTGGACAGTGGGAGTGAACGGAAAAGGGTTTGGGCCGTCTGGGATTGTGTACAGAGGGAATGAATGGGAAGGGGTTTGGTTGCATTGAGATTGTGTACAGTGGGAGTGAACAGGAAGGGGTTTGTTTCCATTGGGATTGTGAACAGTGGGAGTGAAGGGGAAGGGGGTTGTGTCCATTGGGATTGTGTACAGTGGGAGTGAACGGGAAGGGGTTTGGGTCCATTGGGATTGTGGAAAGGGGGAGTGAACGGGAAGGGGTTTGGGTTAATTGGGATTGTGCACAGTGGGAGTGAACGGGAAGTGGTTAGGTTCCATTGGGATTGGGCACAGTGGGAGTGAAAGTGAAGGGGTTTGGGTCCATTGGGATTGTGGACACTGGGAGTGAAGGGGAAGGGGTTTGGGTCCATTGGGATTGCAGACATTGGGAGTGAACGGGCAGGGGTTTGGGTGCATTGGAATTGTGGACAGTGGGAGTGAACGGGAAGGGTTTTGGGTCCATTGGGATTGTGCACAGTGGGAGTGAGAGGGAAAGGTTTTGGGTCAGTTGGGATTGTAGACAGCGGGAGTGAACGGGAGGGGTTTGGGTCCATTGAGATTGTCTACAGTGGGAGTGAACGGGAAGGGGTTTGTGTCCTTTGGGATTGTGTACAGTGGGTGTGAATGGGAAGGGGTTTGGGTCCATTGGGATTGTAGACAGTGGGAGTGAATGGGAAGGGGTTTTGGTCCAAAAGGATTGTGTACAGTGGGAGTGAACGGGAAGGGGTTTGGGTCCATTGGGATTGTGAACAGTGGGAGTGAAAGGGAAGGGGACTGTGTCCATTCGGATTGTGGACAGTGGGAGTGAACGGGAAGGGGTTTGTGTCCATTGGGATTGCGTGCATTGGGAGTGAACGGGAAGGGGTTTGGTTCCATTGGGATTGTGGACGGGGGGGTGAATGGGAAGGGGTTTGGGGCCATTGGGATTGTGGACAGTGTTCTGAACGGGAAGGGTTTTGTGTCCATTGGGATTGTGTACAGTGGGAGTGAACGGGAAGGGGTTTGGGTCCATTGGGATTCTGGACAGTGGGAGTGAACAGGAAGGGGTTTCGGTCCATTGGGATTCTGTACAGTGGGAGTCAACGGGAAGGGGATTTGGTCCATTGGGACTGAGTACAGTGGGAACAAATGGGAAGGGGTTTGGGTCCATTGGGATTCTGGACAGTGGGAGTGAATGGGAAGGGGAATGGGTCCATTGGGATTGTGGACAGTGGGAGTGAACGGAAAGGGTTTTGGGTCCATTGGGATTGCGTGCAGTGGGAGTGAACGGGAAGGGGTTTGGTTCCATTGTGAATGTGGAAAGGGGGAGAGAATGGGAAGGGGTTTGGGTTAATTGGGATTGTGTACAGTGGGAGTGAACGGGATGGGCTATGGCTCCATTGAGATTATAGATAGTGGGAGTGAACGGGAAGGGGTTAGGTTCCATTGGGATTGGGCACAGTGGGAGTGTAAGGGAAGGGGTTTGGGTCCATTGGGATTGTGGACACTGGGAGTGAAGGGGAAGGGGTTTTGGTCCATTGGGATTGTGGACACTGGGAGTGAAGGGGAAGGGGTTTGGGTCCATTGGGATTCTAGACATTGGGAGTGAACGGGCAGGGGTTTGGGTGCATTGGGATTGTGTTCAGTGGGAGTGAACGGGAACGGTTTTGGGGCCTTTGGGAATGTGTACAGTGGGAGTGAATGGGAAGGGGTTTGGGTCCATTGAGATGGTGTACAGTGGGAGTGAACGGGAAAGGGTTTGGGTCCATTGGGATTGTGCACAGGGGGAGTGAACGGGAAAGGGTTTGTGTCCGTTGGGATTGTAAGCAGCGGGAGTGAACGGGAAGGGTTTGGGTCCATTGCGATTGTCTACAGTGGGAGTGAACGGGAAGGGGTTTGTATCCTTTGGGATTGTGTACAGTGGGAGTGAATGGGAAGGGGTTTGGGTCCATTGGGATTGTAGACAGTGGGAGTGAATGGGAAGGGGTTTGGGTCCAAAAGGATTGTGTACAGTGGGAGTCAACGGGAAGGGGTTTGGTTCCATTGGGATTGTGGACAGTGGGAGTGAAAGGGAAGGGGTTTCTGTTCATTGGGATTGTGGACAGTGGGAATGAAAGGGAAGGGGTTTGGGTGCATTGGGATTGTGTACAGTGGGATTGAACGGGAACGGTTTTGGGGCCTTTGGGAATGTGTATAGTGGGAGTGAATGGGAAGGGGTTTGGGTCCATTGAGATGGTGTACAGTGCGAGTGAACGGGAAAGGGTTTGGGTCCATTGGGATTGTGCACAGTGGGAGTGAACGGGAAAGGGTTTGTGTCAGTTGGGATTGTAGACAGCGGGAGTGAACGGGAAGGGTTTGGGTCCATTGAGATTGTCTACAGTGGGAGTGAACGGGAAGGGGTTTGTGTCCTTTGGGATTGTGTACAGTGGGATTGAATGGGAAGGGGTTTGGGTCCATAGGGATTGTAGACAGTGGGAGTGAATGGGAAGGGGTTTGGGTCCAAAAGGATTGTGTACAGTGGGAGTGAACGGGAAGGGGTTTGGGTCCATTGGGATTGTGGACAGTGGGAGTGAAGGGGAAGGGGTTTGTGTCCTTTGGGATTGTGGACAGTGGGAGTGAACGGGAAGGGGTTTGCGTCCATTGGGATTGCGTGCATTGGGAGTGAACGGGAAGGGGTTTGGTTCAATTGGAATTGTGGAAGGGGGGGGTGAATGGGAAGGGTTTTGGGGCCATTGGGTTTGTGGACAGTGTCCTGAACGGGAAGGGGAATGGGTCCATTGGGATTGTGGACCGTGGGAGTGAACGGGAAGGGGTTTGGGTCCATTGGGATTGCGTGCAGTGGGAGTGAACGGGAAGGGGTTTGGGTCCATTGGGAATGTGGAAAGAGGGAGTGAATGGGAAGGGGTTTTGGTTAATTGGGATTGTGTACAGTGGGAGTGAACGGGAAGGGCTATGGCTCCTTTGAGTTTATAGATAGAGGGAGTGAACGGGAAGGGGTTAGGCTCCATTGGGATTGGGCACAGTGGGAGTGAAAGGGAAGGGGTTTGGTTCCATTGGGATTGTAGACAGTGGGAGTGAATGGGAAGGGTTTTGGGTCCAAAAGGACTGTGAACAGTGGGAGTGAACGGGAAGGGGTTTGGGTCCATTGTGATTGTGTACAGTGGGAGTGAACGGCAAGGGGTTTGGGTCCATTGGGATTGTGGACAGTGGGAGTGAAGGGGAAGGGGTTTGTGTCCATTGGGATTGTGGACAGTGGGTGTGAAATGGAAGGGGTTTGGGTCCATTGGGATTGCGTGCAGTGGGAGTGAATGGGAAGGGGTTTGGGTCCATTGGGAATGTGGAAAGGGGGAGTGAATGGGAAGGGGTTTGGGTTAATTGGGATTGTCTACAGTGGGAGTGAACGGGAAGGGCTATGGCTCCTTTGAGATTATAGATAGAGGGACTGAACGGGAAGGGGTTAGGCTCCATTGGGATTGGGCACAGTGGGAGTGAAAGGGAAGGGGTTTGGGTCCATTGGGATTGTAGACAGTGGGAGTGAATGGGAAGGGGTTTGGGTCCATTGAGATGGTGTACAGTGGGAGTGAACGGGAAAGGGTTTGGGTCCATTGGGATTGTGCACAGGGGGAGTGAACGGGAAAGGGTTTGTGTCAGTTGGGATTGTAAGCAGCGGGAGTGAACGGGAAGGGTTTGGGTCCATTGAGATTGTCTACAGTGGGAGTGAACGGGAAGGGGTTTGTGTCCTTTGGGATTGTGTACAGTGGGAGTGAATGGGAAGGGGTTTGGGTCCATTGGGATTGTAGACAGTGGGAGTGAATGGGAAGGGGTTTGGGTCCAAAAGGATTGTGTACAGTGGGAGTGAACGGGAAGGGGTTTGGTTCCATTGGGATTGTGGACAGTGGGAGTGAAAGGGAAGGGGTTTGTGTACATTGGGATTGTGGACAGTGGGAATGAACGGGAAGGGGTTTGGGTGCATTGGGATTGTGTACAGTGGGAGTGAACGGGAACGGTTTTGGGGCCTTTGGGAATGTGTATAGTGGGAGTGAATGGGAAGGGGTTTGGGTCCATTGAGATGGTGTACAGTGCGAGTGAACGGGAAAGGGTTTGGGTCCATTGGGATTGTGCACAGTGGGAGTGAACGGGAAAGGGTTTGTGTCAGTTGGGATTGTAGACAGCGGGAGTGAACGGGAAGGGTTTGGGTCCATTGAGATTGTCTACAGTGGGAGTGAACGGGAAGGGGTTTGTGTCCTTTGGGATTGCGTGCAGTGGGAGTGAACGGGAAGGGGTTTGGTTCCATTGTGAATGTGGAAAGGGGGAGAGAATGGGAAGGGGTTTGGGTTAATTGGGATTGTGTACAGTGGGAGTGAACGGGACGGGCTATGGCTCCATTGAGATTATAGATAGTGGGAGTGAACGGGAAGGGGTTAGGTTCCATTGGGATTGGGCACAGTGGGAGTGTAAGGGAAGGGGTTTGGGTCCATTGGGATTGTGGACACTGGGAGTGAAGGGGAAGGGGTTTTGGTCCATTGGGATTGTGGACACTGGGAGTGAAGGGGAAGGGGTTTGGGTCCATTGGGATTCTAGACATTGGGAGTGAACGGGCAGGGGTTTGGGTGCATTGGGATTGTGTTCAGTGGGAGTGAACGGGAACGGTTTTGGGGCCTTTGGGAATGTGTACAGTGGGAGTGAATGGGAAGGGGTTTGGGTCCATTGAGATGGTGTACAGTGGGAGTGAACGGGAAAGGGTTTGGGTCCATTGGGATTGTGCACAGGGGGAGTGAACGGGAAAGGGTTTGTGTCCGTTGGGATTGTAAGCAGCGGGAGTGAACGGGAAGGGTTTGGGTCCATTGAGATTGTCTACAGTGGGAGTGAACGGGAAGGGGTTTGTATCCTTTGGGATTGTGTACAGTGGGAGTGAATGGGAAGGGGTTTGGGTCCATTGGGATTGTAGACAGTGGGAGTGAATGGGAAGGGGTTTGGGTCCAAAAGGATTGTGTACAGTGGGAGTCAACGGGAAGGGGTTTGGTTCCATTGGGATTGTGGACAGTGGGAGTGAAAGGGAAGGGGTTTCTGTCCATTGGGATTGTGGACAGTGGGAATGAAAGGGAAGGGGTTTGGGTGCATTGGGATTGTGTACAGTGGGATTGAACGGGAACGGTTTTGGGGCCTTTGGGAATGTGTATAGTGGGAGTGAATGGGAAGGGGTTTGGGTCCATTGAGATGGTGTACAGTGCGAGTGAATGGGAAAGGGTTTGGGTCCATTGGGATTGTGCACAGTGGGAGTGAACGGGAAAGGGTTTGTGTCAGTTGGGATTGTAGACAGCGGGAGTGAACGGGAAGGGTTTGGGTCCATTGAGATTGTCTACAGTGGGAGTGAACGGGAAGGGGTTTGTGTCCTTTGGGATTGTGTACAGTGGGATTGAATGGGAAGGGGTTTGGGTCCATTGGGATTGTAGACAGTGGGAGTGAATGGGAAGGGGTTTGGGTCCAAAAGGATTGTGTACAGTGGGAGTGAACGGGAAGGGGTTTGGGTCCATTGGGATTGTGGACAGTGGGAGTGAAGGGGAAGGGGTTTGTGTCCTTTGGGATTGTGGACAGTGGGAGTGAACGGGAAGGGGTTTGCGTCCATTGGGATTGCGTGCATTGGGAGTGAACGGGAAGGGGTTTGGTTCAATTGGAATTGTGGACGTGGGGGGGTGAATGGGAAGGGTTTTGGGGCCATTGGGTTTGTGGACAGTGTCCTGAACGGGAAGGGGAATGGGTCCATTGGGATTGTGGACCGTGGGAGTGAACGGGAAGGGGTTTGGGTCCATTGGGATTGCGTGCAGTGGGAGTGAACGGGAAGGGGTTTGGGTCCATTGGGAATGTGGAAAGAGGGAGTGAATGGGAAGGGGTTTTGGTTAATTGGGATTGTGTACAGTGGGAGTGAACGGGAAGGGCTATGGCTCCTTTGAGTTTATAGATAGAGGGAGTGAACGGGAAGGGGTTAGGCTCCATTGGGATTGGGCACAGTGGGAGTGAAAGGGAAGGGGTTTGGTTCCATTGGGATTGTAGACAGTGGGAGTGAATGGGAAGGGTTTTGGGTCCAAAAGGACTGTGAACAGTGGGAGTGAACGGGAAGGGGTTTGGGTCCATTGTGATTGTGTACAGTGGGAGTGAACGGCAAGGGGTTTGGGTCCATTGGGATTGTGGACAGTGGGAGTGAAGGGGAAGGGGTTTGTGTCCATTGGGATTGTGGACAGTGGGAGTGAAATGGAAGGGGTTTGGGTCCATTGGGATTGCGTGCAGTGGGAGTGAATGGGAAGGGGTTTGGGTCCATTGGGAATGTGGAAAGGGGGAGTGAATGGGAAGGGGTTTGGGTTAATTGGGATTGTCTACAGTGGGAGTGAACGGGAAGGGCTATGGCTCCTTTGAGATTATAGATAGAGGGACTGAACGGGAAGGGGTTAGGCTCCATTGGGATTGGGCACAGTGGGAGTGAAAGGGAAGGGGTTTGGGTCCATTGGGATTGTAGACAGTGGGAGTGAATGGGAAGGGGTTTGGGTCCATTGAGATGGTGTACAGTGGGAGTGAACGGGAAAGGGTTTGGGTCCATTGGGATTGTGCACAGGGGGAGTGAACGGGAAAGGGTTTGTGTCAGTTGGGATTGTAAGCAGCGGGAGTGAACGGGAAGGGTTTGGGTCCATTGAGATTGTCTACAGTGGGAGTGAACGGGAAGGGGTTTGTGTCCTTTGGGATTGTGTACAGTGGGAGTGAATGGGAAGGGGTTTGGGTCCATTGGGATTGTAGACAGTGGGAGTGAATGGGAAGGGGTTTGGGTCCAAAAGGATTGTGTACAGTGGGAGTGAACGGGAAGGGGTTTGGTTCCATTGGGATTGTGGACAGTGGGAGTGAAAGGGAAGGGGTTTGTGTACATTGGGATTGTGGACAGTGGGAATGAACGGGAAGGGGTTTGGGTGCATTGGGATTGTGTACAGTGGGAGTGAACGGGAACGGTTTTGGGGCCTTTGGGAATGTGTATAGTGGGAGTGAATGGGAAGGGGTTTGGGTCCATTGAGATGGTGTACAGTGCGAGTGAACGGGAAAGGGTTTGGGTCCATTGGGATTGTGCACAGTGGGAGTGAACGGGAAAGGGTTTGTGTCAGTTGGGATTGTAGACAGCGGGAGTGAACGGGAAGGGTTTGGGTCCATTGAGATTGTCTACAGTGGGAGTGAACGGGAAGGGGTTTGTGTCCTTTGGGATTGTGTACAGTGGGATTGAATGGGAAGGGGTTTGGGTCCATTGGGATTGTAGACAGTGGGAGTGAATGGGAAGGGGTTTGGGTCCAAAAGGATTGTGTACAGTGGGAGTGAACGGGAAGGGTTTTGGGTCCATTGGGATTGTGGACAGTGGGAGTGAAGGGGAAGGGATTTGTGTCCTTTGGGATTGTGGACAGTGGGAGTGAACGGGAAGGGGTTTGCTTCCATTGGGATTGCGTGCATTGGGAGTGAACGGGAAGGGGTTTGGTTCAATTGGAATTGTGGACGGGGGCGGTGAATGGGAAGGGTTTTGGGGCCATTGGGTTTGTGGACAGTGTCCTGAACGGGAAGGGGAATGGGTCCATTGGGATTGTGGACCGTGGGAGTGAACGGGAAGGGGTTTGGGTCCATTGGGATTGCGTGCAGTGGGAGTGAACGGGAAGGGGTTTGGGTCCATTGGGAATGTGGAAAGAGGGAGTGAATGGGAAGGGGTTTTGGTTAATTGGGATTGTGTACAGTGGGAGTGAACGGGAAGGGCTATGGCTCCTTTGAGTTTATAGATAGAGGGAGTGAACGGGAAGGGGTTAGGCTCCATTGGGATTGGGCACAGTGGGAGTGAAAGGGAAGGGGTTTGGGTCCATTGGGATTGTAGACAGTGGGAGTGAATGGGAAGGGTTTTGGGTCCAAAAGGACTGTGCACAGTGGGAGTGAACGGGAAGGGGTTTGGGTCCATTGTGATTGTGTACAGTGGGAGTGAACGGCAAGGGGTTTGGGTCCATTGGGATTGTGGACAGTGGGAGTGAAGGGGAAGGGGTTTGTGTCCATTGGGATTGTGGACAGTGGGAGTGAAATGGAAGGGGTTTGGGTCCATTGGGATTGCGTGCAGTGGGAGTGAATGGGAAGGGGTTTGGGTCCATTGGGAATGTGGAAAGGGGGAGTGAATGGGAAGGGGTTTGGGTTAATTGGGATTGTCTACAGTGGGAGTGAACGGGAAGGGCTATGGCTCCTTTGAGATTATAGATAGAGGGACTGAACGGGAAGGGGTTAGGCTCCATTGGGATTGGGCACAGTGGGAGTGAAAGGGAAGGGGTTTGGGTCCATTGGGATTGTAGACAGTGGGAGTGAATGGGAAGGGGTTTGGGTCCATTGAGATGGTGTACAGTGGGAGTGAACGGGAAAGGGTTTGGGTCCATTGGGATTGTGCACAGGGGGAGTGAACGGGAAAGGGTTTGTGTCAGTTGGGATTGTAAGCAGCGGGAGTGAACGGGAAGGGTTTGGGTCCATTGAGATTGTCTACAGTGGGAGTGAACGGGAAGGGGTTTGTGTCCTTTGGGATTGTGTACAGTGGGAGTGAATGGGAAGGGGTTTGGGTCCATTGGGATTGTAGACAGTGGGAGTGAATGGGAAGGGGTTTGGGTAAAAAAGGATTGTGTACAGTGGGAGTGAACGGGAAGGGGTTTGGTTCCATTGGGATTGTGGACAGTGGGAGTGAAAGTGAAGGGGTTTGTGTCCATTGGGATTGTGGACAGTGGGAATGAACGGGAAGGGGTTTGGGTGCATTGGGATTGTGTACAGTGGGAGTGAACGGGAACGGTTTTGGGGCCTTTGGGAATGTGTACAGTGGGAGTGAATGGGAAGGGGTTTGGGTCCTTTGAGATGGTGTACAGTGCGAGTGAACGGGAAAGGGTTTGGGTCCATTGGGATTGTGCACAGTGGGAGTGAACGGGAAAGGGTTTGTGTCAGTTGGGATTGCAGACAGCGCGATTGAACGGGAAGGGTTTGGGTCCATTGAGATTGTCTACAGTGGGAGTGAACGGGAAGGGCTATGGCTCCTTTGAGATTATAGATAGAGGGACTGAACGGGAAGGGGTTAGGCTCCATTGGGATTGGGCACAGTGGGAGTGAAAGGGAAGGGGTTTGGGTCCATTGGGATTGTAGACAGTGGGAGTGAATGGGAAGGGGTTTGGGTCCAAAAGGATTGTGTACAGTGGGAGTGAACGGGAAGGGGTTTGGGTCCATTGGGATTGTGGACAGTGGGAGTGAAGGGGAAGGGTTTTGTGTCCTTTGGGATTGTGGACAGTGGGAGTGAACGGGAAGGGGTTTGCGTCCATTGGCATTGCGTGCATTGGGAGTGAACGGGAAGGGGTTTGGTTCCACTGGGATTGTGGACAGGAGGGGTGAATGGGAAGGGGTTTGGGGCCATTGGGATTGTGGACAGTGTCCTGAACGGGAAGGGTTTTGGGTCTGTTGGGATTGTGTACAGTGGGAGTGAACGGGAAGGGGTTTGGGTCCACTGGGATTCTGGACAGTGGGAGTGAACAGGAAGGGGTTTCGGTCCATTGGGATTCTGTACAGTGGGACTGAATGGGAAGGGGTTTGGGTCCATTGGGATTGTGGACAGTGGGATTTAAGGTGAAGGGGCTTGTGTCCATTGGGATTGTGGACAGTGGGAGTGAACTGGAAGGGGTTTGGGTCCATTGGGATTGTGAACAGTGGGAGTGAAGGGGAAGGGGGTTATGTCCATTGGGATTGTGTACAGTGGGAGTGAACGGGAAGGGATTTGGGTCTTTTGGGATTGTGTGCAGTGGGAGTGAACGGGAAGGGGTTTCAGTCCATTGGGATTGTGGACAGTGGGAGTGAATGGGAATCGGTTTTGGCTCATTGGGATTGTGGACAGTGGGAGTAAACAGGAAGGGGTTTGGCTCCATTGAGATTACAGACAGTGGGAGTGAACGGGAAGGGGTTTGGGTCCATTGGGATTGTGGACAGTGGGAGTGAAGGTGAAGGGGTTTGTGTCCATTGGGATTGTGGACAGTGGGAGTGTACTGGAAGGGGTTTGGGTCCATTGGGATTGCGTGCAGTGGGAGTGAACGGGAAGGGGTTTGGGTCCATTGGGAATGTGGAAAGGGGGAGTGATTGGGAAGGGGTTTGCGTTAATTGGGATTGTGTACAGTGGGAGTGAACGGGAAGGGGTATGGCTCCTTTGAGATTATAGATAGAGGGAGTGAACGGGAAGGGGTTAGGCTCCAATGGGATTGGGCACAGTGGGAGTGAAAGGGAAGGGGTTTGGGTGCATTGGGATTGTGGACACTGGGAGTGAAGGGGAAGGGGTTTGGGTCCATTGGGATTGTAGACATTGGGAGTGAACGGGCAGGGATTTGGGTCCATTGGGATTGTGGACAGTGGGAGTGAAGGTGAAGGGGTTTGTGTCCATTGGGATTGTGGACAGTGGGAGTGTACTGGAAGGGGTTTGGGTCCATTGGGATTGCGTGCAGTGGGAGTGAACGGGAAGGGGTTTGGGTCCATTGGGAATGTGGAAAGGGGGAGTGATTGGGAAGGGGTTTGCGTTAATTGGGATTGTGTACAGTGGGAGTGAACGGGAAGGGGTATGGCTCCTTTGAGATTATAGATAGAGGGAGTGAACGGGAAGGGGTTAGGCTCCAATGGGATTGGGCACAGTGGGAGTGAAAGGGAAGGGGTTTGGGTGCATTGGGATTGTGGACACTGGGAGTGAAGGGGAAGGGGTTTGGGTCCATTGGGATTGTAGACATTGGGAGTGAACGGGCAGGGATTTGGGTCCATTGGGATTGTGTACAGTGGGAGTGAACGGGAAGGGATTTGGGGCCTTTGGGAATGTGTACCGTGGGAGTGAATGGGAAGGGGTTTGTGTCCATTGAGATGGTGTACAGTGCGAGTGAACGGGAAAAGGTTTGGGTCCATTGGGATTGTGCACAGTGGGAGTGAACGGGAAAGGGTTTGGGTCCATTGCGATTGTCTACAGTGGGAGTGAACGGGAAGGGGTTTTATGTCCTTTGGGATTGTGTACAGTGGGAGTGAATGGGAAGGGGTTTGGGTCCATTGGGATTGTAGACAGTGGGAGTGAATGGGAAGGGTTTTGGGTACAAAAAGATTGTGTACAGTGGGAGTGAACGGGAAGGGTTTTGGGTCCATTGGGATTGTGTACAGTGGGAGTGAAGGGGAAGGGGTTTGGGTTAATTGGGATTGTGTACAGTGGGAGTGAACGGGAAGGGGTATGGCTCCTTTGAGATTATAGATAGAGGGAGTGAACGGGAAGGGGTTAGGCTCCAATGGGATTGGGCACAGTGGGAGTGAAAGGGAAGGGGTTTGGGTCCATTGGGATTGTGGACACTGGGAGTGAAGGGGAAGGGGTTTGGGTCCATTGGGATTGTAGACATTGGGAGTGAACGGGCAGGGGTTTGGGTGCATTGGGATTGTGTACAGTGGGAGTGAACGGGAACGGTTTTGGTGCCTTTGGGAATGTGTACAGTGGGAGTGAATGGGAAGGGGTTTGGGTCCTTTGAGATGGTGTACAGTGCGAGTGAACGGGAAAGTGTTTGGCTCCATTGGGATTGTGCACAGTGGGAGTGAACGGGAAAGGGTTTGTGTCAGTTGGGATTGTAGACAGCGGGAGTGAACGGGAAGGGGTTGGGTCCATTGAGATTGTCTACAGTGGGAGTGAACGGGAAGGGGTTTGTGTCCTTTTGGATTGTGTACAGTGGGAGTGAATGGGAAGGGGTTTGGGTCCATTGGGATTGTAGACAGTGGGAGTGAATGGGAAGTGGTTTGGGTCCAAAAGGATTGTGTACAGTGGGAGTGAACGGGAAGGGGTTTGGGTCCATTGGGATTGTGGACAGTGGGAGTGAAGGGGAAGGGCTTTGTGTCCTTTGGGATTGTGGACAGTGGGAGTGAACGGGAAGGGGTTTGCGTCCACTGGGATTGCGTGCATTAGGAGTGAACGGGAAGGGGTTTGGTTCCACTGGGATTGTGGACAGGAGGGGTGAATGGGAAGGGGTTTGGGGCCATTGGGATTGTGGACAGTGTCCTGAACGGGAAGGGTTTTGGGTCTATTGGGATTGTGTACAGTGGGAGTGAACGGGAAGGGGTTTGGGCCCACTGGGATTCTGGACAGTGGGAGTGAACAGGAAGGGGATTCGGTCCATTGGGATTCTGTACAGTGGGACTGAATGGGAAGGGTTTTGGGTCCATTGCGATTGTGTACAGTGGGAGTGAATGCGAATGAGTTTGGGTCCATTGGGATTGTGGACAGTGGGAGTGAACAGGAAGGGGTTTCGGTCCATTGGGATTCTGTACAGTGGGAACAAATGGGAAGGGGTTTGGGTCCATTGGGATTCTGGACAGTGGGAGTGAATGGGAAGGGGAATGGGTCCATTGGGATTGTGGACAGTGGGAGTGAACTGAAAGGGTTTTGGGTCCATTGGGATGGCGTGCAGTGGGAGTGAGCGGGAAGGGGTTTGGGTCCATTGTGAATGTGGAAAGGGGGAGTGAATGGGAAGGGGTTTGGGTTAATTGGGATTGTGTAAAGTGGGAGTGAACGGGAAGCGGTATGGCTCCGTTGAGATTATAGACAGTGGGAGTGAAAGGGAAGGGGATTGGGGCCATTGAGATGGTGGACAGTGGGAGTGAACGGGAAGGGGTTTGGGTACATTGGGACTGTGTACACTGGGAACAAATGGGAAGGGGTTTCGGTCCATTGGGATTCTGGACAGAGGGAGTGAATGGGAAGGGGAATGGGTCCATTGGGATTGTGGACAGTGGGAGTGAACGGAAAAAGGTTTGGGCCGTCTGGGATTGTGTACAGAGGGAATGAATGGGAAGGGGTTTGGTTGCATTGAGATTGTGTACAGTGGGAGTGAACAGGAAGGGGTTTGTTTCCATTGGGATTGTGAACAGTGGGAGTGAAGGGGAAGGGGGTTGTGTCCATTGGGATTGTGTACAGTGGGAGTGAACGGGAAGGGGTTTGGGTCCATTGGGATTGTGTACAGTGGTAGTGAACGGGAAGGGGTTTGGGTCCATTGGGAATGTGGAAAGGGGGAGTGAACGTGAAGGGGTTTGGGTTAATTGGGATTGTGCACAGTGGGAGTGAGCGGGAAGGGGTTAGGTTCCATTGGGATTGGGCACAGTGGGAGTGAAAGTGAAGGGGTTTGGGTCCATTGGGATTGTGGACACTGGGAGTGAAGGGGAAGGGGTTTGGGTCCATTGGGATTGCAGACATTGGGAGTGAACGGGCAGGGGTTTGGGTGCATTGGGATTGTAGACAGCGGGAGTGAACGGGAAGGGTTTGGGTCCATTGAGATTGTGCACAGTGGGAGTGAACGGGAAGGGGTTTGTGTCCTTTGGGATTGTGTACAGTGGGTGTGAATGGGAAGGGGTTTGGGTCCATTGGGATTGTAGACAGTGGGAGTGAATGGGAAGGGGTTTTGGTCCAAAAGGATTGTGTACAGTGGGAGTGAACGGGAAGAGGTTTGGGTCCATTGGGATTGTGGACAGTGGGAGTGAAAGGGAGGGGGTTTGTGTCCATTGGGATTGTGGACAGTGGGAGTGAACGGGAAGGGGTTTGTGTCCATTGGGATTGCGTGCATTGGGAGTGAACGGGAAGGGGTTTGGTTCCATTGGGATTGTGGACGGGGGGGTGAATGGGAAGGGGTTTGGGGCCATTGGGATTGTGGACAGTGTTCTGAACGGGAAGGGTTTTGGGTCCATTGGGATTGTGTACAGTGGGAGTGAACGGGAAGGGTTTTGGGTCCATTGGGATTCTGGACAGTGGGAGTGAATGGGAAGGGGAATGGGTCCATTGGGATTGTGGACAGTGGGAGTGAATGGAAAGGGTTTTGGGTCCATTGGGATTGCGTGCAGTGGGAGTGAACGGGAAGGGTTTTGGTTCCATTGTGAAT